>NC_134836.1:73107520-73712453 GCF_004210375.1 Tachypleus tridentatus | reverse complement strand
AGTCAAGTATGAGCCATTAAGAATTTTATCTTCAAAGTAAATAACTTCTAAATGTTAATTATTGATATCTTTTAATATTGAATATCTATTCTCAGAAGTTTGTATTTCCTTAAATATGATTTCATGTTTTTAATGTCTTCCTAACCAAACTTTCAATCTTATGCAACAAAAAAGTTGTTGCACAATACTAAGTATACGTTTTTTTATCAGGTTATATTAATTGTTTTTATCAACAATATTTGGAGACTGATACACTAGTGAAATTACAAAACTAACTATCATACCTTAATAGGTCCATTCCCAGAAGTTTTTCTTCATGGTCTTGTGGTCCATTTAATTTTGTCCATACTGCTTCATTACCAATACAGACTCCATGTTCATTACTACCCATTTCAGCACCCCACATCCATGCAGGCTTACTCAGGATGACAGCATGAGTGTGTTCAGCTTGGTCTATCTCAATATAAGTGCACTATGAAAAAGAAAATCTTACACTTATACCTCCACCACCAACTACTGTATTTTATACCTTGTAAAATGTACTTTTTTCTTTAAAATACCTTGCAAAACCCTTGTGTCTTTGAAGACAATAGTGATGTGAGGAAAGAGGTTAGCTTAGGGTCAACTCAAAACGGTCTTTCACACAGATTATAATCTCATTACTTACAAATTACAAGTATTTTCAATAGCATAAGACATTCAATTTAACTAATATTATCAACATACTGTAAAGAATATGATTTGACTGTATTTATTCAGTAGGTAGAAAAAAGTCAGGTTGTTGGTTATCGAGTCAAAATAATTTTTTTTTTTGCTCACTTTCATAACACCCAAGCTGCATTAACCCTACGACACCAAACTCTTGGTTTAGTTATAACTACCAGCTTTGAAGTAGCAATAAATTTTATATTCCACATGTGCGTTATTCATATAAAACCTTGTTCAGTCACAGTGTACGCTATCCCAAGATTATCAATAAATTTATGGCAGGTCAACAAACCTGAACTTTAGATCCAGCAGGATGGTCAGTAGCCTTAACATAAACAACCTCTTGGACTTCTTCTGATGGTCTGTCAGAATTTTTTTCCAAATACAATAAATCCGTTGATTGTTGCTGGTGGCAAAGCAACAAAGGTGTCACAAGAATGTGCAAACAATGCCATTACAGACGAGTCACACCTGTAATAATAATTATAATATTATATAAAGTCTAGGTTTCCAATGTTCACTAACATGTTAATATACTACCTTTATTAATAATAAAGTGCTAATGTTATTACTTCACAAGCTAAGTGATAAATAAAAACACAAAATTATTTTAGTTTAAAAGAATATATATCTTGGTAAAAGTGGAAAACAATTTGAAATTAGAAGTAATTAAAAAACCTACAAGCACATAGTAAATACTTAAATTTCCTAACCATGCAACCAGGTGTAAAATTCTCCTCAGATAACACATTTCTCTTAAGAATGTATTTTTAAATACATATACACATATAATGCTAAATCAAAAATGTTATTTTCTTGTAAATCAGTCTTACAGTTGTACATGTAAAACCAATGGAGCAAACCTGCAGCTAATTCAACAACTTCTGTTCTCTGCTACTTGATGTTTACCTATTGTAACAGACACTAGCCTCCATTATTTCAAACAGTATCCCATCATGCCTCAAAAGAACAATACCTTTCTTAGCCTTGCACTCATGTCTTAAAAATAGGATTTTACAGATAATTAAAATCAAATCTCAGAATTATTTACATCCTGATTACTTTATTCCACCTCTTATATACTTTATTTGTTATTAACAAATAGATGATTGGATAAACTGTGGGTGTATATACATCACAACAGAAAACATTATTATCAAAGGGTGAGTTCCAAAATCTGAAGTGCTACTTGTATATGTTAGAACTGTTAAGTCAGTTGCACGTTTACAGCACAAGCTACAAAATAGGTGGTTCAAATCTTACAGTCACATGCCAACTGATACTAAAAATAAAGCTCAATAGATCTTGATATAAATAGAGATCACAGGAAGGCCAACTAATACAAGGAGAACCTATACAAGACTGCGACTATGAAACTATTTCTGTTACACTGTGGGTCAAAGAGATGCGACACATATCAGCATATATTTCATTCTCACACTTAGCACATTACTGCTACTTTATATTCAGATTAGTTCAAAAATTTGAATGTGTAATTTTACCAATTAAATAGTATTATTTGTTTCTTAAGCACAAAACTACACAATGTGCTACCTATGCTCTGCCTATTGGGGTTGTCAAAAAACCAGATGTTTTATAATCCCTCATATTTACAAAGGAGCCACTTGAGAGACAAGTAAAGGTGAAAATATAATTTAAATCATACAACTAACTAGATTTTTCTATATATTTCTGTTTGATATTATTCTACTCATTATAACTACATGCTAAACCTGTAAACTGATGCAAAATTCTGATAATAATGTACATAAATAAAAATCAATATCTTATACCCAAAAGAATTTCACACACAAAAAACTCATATTTCTAAAATAAAAATGAAGTATAATTTTGCTTTTCAAAATGTATTTTCTTCATTAACATAAAATTTAAGGACAACAAGGGACCTTTTGGTCCAATCAAACCATCTCATCTACTAAACTTTAAAAACACAATAAAAATAAGGCCCTCAAAACAAACCTCTATTTTTCAAATAGTTATCTCGACTTCCCCTAAATTATATTAAATTAATTGTATTCATCACATCTCTTAGAAAAATAAAACTACCTTAGATGAAGATCTATACAAAACTTTCAAGTGAAAACTAAAGTTTTCAGAACTAGATTTTAATCTCCTCAGATATTAACCAAATAACTATTAATGGGCCCTTCATATTTCAGAACTATCCTTTAATTTAAACCCATTCAATTTCAACATGGATCCATTCGTTGTTTTAGACTCATCACTTCATTGGTTTTGGGACTCCTAGTAATTTACAAACGAGTCCACAAAAATAAAAATTTTTTATACCACCAATACTGCATTAAATCCATTAATTACTGCTGGGTCACTCTGTATTTTGTTTAAAAAATACCTGATTTTACCCAATGTGTTTGGTCAGTTATTTTCTCTTTGTGTTCTATAGCAAACACATATTACTCAACATGATCATGATGTTAGAAAAACAATAGGTTCAAGAAGTCTTAATAGAAACGAATAAAAACACTATAACCCGAGCTCTTTCAAATGGTGGACCTTTTTGCTTCAGGGGCAAATTGAGAATGTACTCAGTGTGATGAAATAGATAGACATAAGCCTCAATAGAAGTAAACATTTTAGAAATTTAGGGATCAAAAAGCTTTGTAATATGAAATTATGACAGATTTATAAGTACAAAAAATAATAGAAAAAATAAAAGATATGAAGTATAAATGAGGGAAAATCTGTGAGATGACAGACTGCATGAAAAATTAAGGTATTTTTCTTCACACTGAAATATATCATAAAAATGTTAAATAAATTGAATAAATACAATCTAAAAAATAGTTTACTAAAATGTTGTTTTAAGGATTAACTTCTTCAATTGAACTTGGCTCCATTCATTCAGACTCAGCCTCTGGTTAAAATATGAATGTGGCTAAATACATTATTATTATTACATATACATCAAAGACTAGTTACTGTTTCTTCTAATAAAATACTAAGCTTTATATAATTAAAGATAAACTTTATTTCTTTAACATGAAGAAAAATTAGTGATTAAAAAAACTAATATAATTGATTCTTAAACATTAGGCTTAACAGTAACAGTTGTGATGGTATAATGTAAAAGTACTGCAAATATTTTGCAGTTATCTAAACATAACCTGTATCAAAATATTAACACAAAGTTTGTTTGAGATGAATTATTGACAACTTATTTTTAATTTCCTCAAAAACATTGAAAACATCATCAGTGAGTTAAATTAACTGCTCTAAGCACAACCTGGCTTAATTTATAGTTACTGTTGAGAATCAGTTTGCCAACTTCAAATGAATAAGCTGAAAGAAATTACACGTTTCAGACATTTTTCTTTAAAAACTCATGAAGAACATCTATGAATACGAATATAATCTTTATTCGCTTGAATAGTTACATAACTTTAGTTTTCTTCAGACTCGAAAATTTAAGTATATACCTTACAATTATAAAATTATGAACAACAAGGAACCACTTAGTCCTTCCTTGACACCTAGCCTTTAGAAAATTAAACATTCAAACCCAACTTTTACTTTTCAGAAAATCATAGACTGCTCTTTTAATCTCTCATGAAAGCAAGTCTATCCACAAGTCAATTACACAGCTAGAAAAATAAGATAATCTTAACTAGAGCCTAGTATATCTTTCTGAACCTTTAAAGTTGTCTTCTTATTGTATTATCTCCACAATACAGCACAAATAAATGAGGCCTTTATCCTACCAATACACCTGACAATCTTTTAAACATCAATAAGACATCCTTCCTTTAAAAAAAATGTGATAAAAGACCATAAAACTATATCCCTGCAAGATAATTCTTCTATCCATAGTATCGTTCTAGTGGCAGACCTCTGAACCCTTTTCAGTAAGTCATCATCTTAGCTTTCTTAGACAAGAGGGTGGAACTATTACCATACTCTAAGCAAGGCCTAACAAGTGATTGGTAAAGATATAGCTACCTCTTTTGACTTCTGATCTGTATGTCTATAAGCAGACCTTAAATTCTATTGGTTTCACTATTAACAACAAAGCATAGCCTCTATGGCTTGAGTGACTTCACTGCCATCATGCCTTGAAGAATCAAGTGACCCTTTGCTGAATATTATTATTAAACACACACAGTTAACCTGTAGTAATTAACACAATTATATGCATATAGATGTAATTTTTTATGGTATTTCTAATTACTTTTCTTTTTTTAGTGGTATGTTATGCAACCAATAAACTCATGGAACCACAAGTAATTCGGTGCATAAATAGTAATTAATTAAATATCCGAAAACTGATTTAGAAAACCAAAACATCTACATTAATAATTGTGAAGTTAACCATTGAGTATTAAATGGAACTTGAAATATTGTTTTATAAATAATATTATTTATTTCAGCTTTTAGACTTGAACTAGATGAATAATTCATGTATGATTTAATACTTTAAAATTTGATTTCAAAGCTTACAGTTGGAGGCACAACTACATTTCTAATTTTTACTATTTTTACAAAATTAATTTTATCATTTAAATTTAGAGCCCAGCAGGAACAGGTAGTTGGGACACTTGATTTGTAATATGAGTTTCGTAGGTTTGAATCTCCACCCTTTCAGATTCAGTCAAAGCCCCTTATGTTTTATGGCATTTCAAATTTAGATCTCAAACCTGCTTTTGTCAGTTCTTGTACATATAAATGTTAAAAACCAAAATTCAAAGATCCAAAACGAAAATCAGATCAATGTTTAGATTTTAGACATTTGCTTTAGATTCAATTTTATTTGTTTATTAATAGTTTTTCACTACTCTTGTGTTATAAGTCTTAAATTACAGATTTAGAATGTAATACAATATATATTTTGAAATATTAAGCTATTTAGATTAACTCTTTAAAATGTAAAATTTCAGATTCAAGTATAAGAATATTAAACATAGGACATTCATTACACTATTTCACGTGTGACGTTATTCACACATTATCATAAAGTATAAATACATATACATTTAGGTCTGTACTGTTATTGTGTCATGGTTTGTGATAATATGACTATTAACTCAAATTTGATTAAAGAGTATGTTTCATTCATGCTTAGTTTTTATGATTTTAACTACTGGCAGACTTACTTCGCTCCAGATTCTAGAAACAAAATTAACTCCAGACTGGAATTATTTTTAACATGAGTTTCATAATTTTTATTTCCTACATCAGATAATTGTAAAAAAACAAAACATTTAATATATGTAATTTATACATTACAATTTTATAAATCATCGTTTATGTTATTTTGATATGGCAACTTTGCAGTTACAATCAAAAATAAAACACACATCTAATCTATTACTACAATTACCTTAAGTCGGTCTTCAAAAGTTCTTCCTAAGGTAACACTGATAGTGATACCAATTACTAGTAGTAGGTCTAACAATAAAATCACTTTTTAACTCTACTTTATTATAAGTTTTAACTGATATAGTTTTAATTTATACTACTATTAAATAAAATGACTAAACTTTTAAGAATTAAAATACAATATCCCCAAATAAGTAATCATTAACGACATTGCCAGTAAAAACAAACCAAAAGAACATTAAACTCCCAACCACAAAATATATAATTATTGAAAATGCTATTAATCCAACTTATAACTTCTATATTTACTTACTAATTTCAAATCTGTCAACTTTTCATACACTGCAACAAAGAATTGACAAGGAAAGGTTTAGAGCACCCTATAGCAACATAAAGAATCCTCGTAAAATAATCAAATCACCTTAAATTAGATTGAAAAACCAATTTATTCTTTAGATTTGAAAATTATACGTCTGTAAATTACTTTATTTTCTTTAGAACAAGTTATAATTGTGTAAATGAACAAAATTACAGCATTTGATCTTGTTTAAGAACACATAATAGTAATACATTTTTAGTTAGTTAACGTATACGTTACGTGGGGGTTACTACTAAAATTTTGTCGCTTTATTTCTGACACAAAGATCCATTTTTCAATCTTGCATATCGATACCATGACATTATTTTAAGCTTTGTCTTTTAAAACTGTAATTATATGTTAGCAAGAGGGTGCATGACATTAAGGTCGAAAAGTATATTAGCTTAGAAAGTTCTAAAAATTTTGACGTCGATTTTCTAGTAAATTCGAGGAATAGACTATGAATACAAAGTTTAATGGAGCATAAAACAAAGGAAAGTTGTATCTAGATGGCATAGGGATTCAAACAAATAATCTTTTGTTTCAGTTGTCATTGCAACAGTTAGTGTTTTCTTTTCAGTAACTTGATTAATCAGCCATAAACATGATAATGTTGTACAAATAAGTTTCTTCTATGTTAGTGTGGCTATAAACATGGTCTTCATGTTACCACAATGTTTAAGCTGGTTGGCTCAAACCCATATCCTTCTCCTCTAATGACCGACAATTTCCCCTTTTTCAGTCATAAAAGATTGCCTGCAACTGCTAAAAGACACACTTGATTATACACCTTGATTACCATGAATGCAAGTTACTGCTAGAAAGAAAAGTTTCAGCTTTAAAATGAATGGAACTCAGGAACTTGTAGGTTTTTACATTGAAGAAATAATTGTGATGTTCTACAAATGTTAATACGCAAGTATTCATGGTTTAGTTTTTTAGATTGTTCGTAAGATCAAATGAATAGGAGTAAAAATAGATTTGTTTCTTTCTTATGGTTTTTATCCTATATGTACCTCCATCAGTTTTAGATATAAAAAAAGAGCTCTGATCAATATAAATCAGAAACTAAAATACAATTAATATTAATATCAATAAGTAACTCAAACTTAAAGATTTCTAATGCCTTAAAAATAACAATTGATATCAATAATAAAATACTAATGAAAATTCCGGGAAAATTAAACTTATACAAATATTAATATAATAATAATAAAATGGGATATGATTAATTAATACATAGTGACATGTCATAGCAGTGAATATGAATTAATTCATATTGGTTACCTTTCCCAATTAGGCAATTCCCCCTTTTCCATACCGAAGGTGCACGTGTTGCTGTCGTTAGTGGCTTACGAAAGAATATAGATATATTTCGGTAACACAAATAAAGCAAAAGTAGTATATGATAATATTTCAAACTCCGTTGTTATTAAAATCAGTCATACATACATATAAATATGTAAATGATATTATAAAATCTTGACTATCAATTCATTGCTTTTTTTTAATGAACCATCTTAGTTGAACTTGAAGACTTGGGCATTTTGCCATGACATTAGACTTTCTACGACATCAAAATACGTGAGTAGGTAACTTGGCCATTTAGGAGTGAGGTTTATCCAAAAATAAGCTTGGTTAATAATCATATTCTGTGTTAATAATAGAATGGCACTTGTACGTGTTAGTTTTTACAGATTTAGCAGCTATGCACAGGTAATGTATGTATGTGCACATGTTAATATAACTCACTAAATCAAAATTATGCTCTTTAAATTAAAGTTTAATGTGTTTCACCTTTCAGTTTAAAAAAAATAGTATGAATATAATAACACTAAATTTCCAATTAGAACTAAGATTATGCTATATCCTTAGCCTGATAGAGAAAAACACAGCTAATCTGGCCATCAGTTCAACTAACTGAATATACTTTTGTTACTTATCTGTTTATAAACATAAAAATTGAAAACTGAATGTATTGTTTCATCAGCTGTTGTACAGTATCACACTGACCTACTGTGAAACACACTTAAAATGACCAGATGCCCAAACTAAGTTAAAATATGCTATTTGTAATTTTGTTTTGTACTGTGTTCTTATGTGAAGTATTTGTATAGACTACAAAATTAAAGTATTGTATTTAATATGTAGTTTCCAAATTTATGTTATATCATTACATGCTAATTTGTTCCTTATTGGGGTGGAAGGGGAAAGTTAATGTGGCTCAACATGAACATCACAAATATCCTTGCAGAAAAAAATGTCTTCCTCATTACAATGTTTTTTAAGTTGTGGTGCATACACTGCATGTGTCTGGTTATGTAAGACTTCTGTACTACTGAAAACAGATACTGGATATGACTGAATGAGGTAAGGCTGAAATATTAAATAACTTTAGTTTATGACATTCACCATTCACGTACTTCCTACATTTTGTTTTCCGTTTATGCTTATTAGTTGGTTGCTTATTTGTATGAGGCTGTGTTTAAATGTAATACGTGTGTTATTTGCTGTTCATTAACAGTATATATAATCTGTCAGATTCATTTGCAGCTAAAAAGTGTGGAAGTTAGATGCATAAAGTGATTTACATTTATTTATTAATTAGTTACTTTTTCATTTACTTTAGAAATCCTTTTAATAATATCACATCCAATTTGTACTTGGGACTCATTTTAGGTTTTTTTGTGGCCCTGGTGGTACAGAAATGTACAATGGGGCTGCTTCAAGTTTAGTTCAATTTTATGGGAAATATAAAAATGGCAATATATAGAAAATAAAAAATATTAATAAAGTATCAATGAGAAGTATCAATTCTATAATATATTGGAAGTACTACTTTTAATACAGTTCACTAGCACTGGGTTTTACATATTTCATCATGTTGAATAATTTTGTTTTTGCATGTTACATCACTCAGTGTAAAGAAATTATCTTATATTTCAGTGAATTAAGTCAATTTCTTCATGAAATGCATGTGGAATGATAGCAGTAATAAGTGAGAATAACTTTCATAATTATGGTGTTTTTGTTTAAATTTCTTTTCTGATTTGTTTGTTAATAGTCATCTTGCATAACCAACAGTCATGGACCCACTAGCAAAGCTGGTAAAAGATGCTTTGTAAAGTCATCTTAACAAAAGTTAAAATTCTGTTGGTTAGTGATTGTAGTCAAACTATGGAAAAACCTTGCATTACTAATATAATGATGTTCTTTGAAGAGGTTACTGCATATTTAGATGAGAGTGAAGATGTGGATTTGTAGTATCTGGATGTTCAGAAAGCATTTGGGAAGGTGTCACAAGGCGTATTAAGAAAAAAAATCTGTAGGTGTGGGAGATAAGTAGATGCACTTGACAGAAGAGTGACTGGGTAGATGAAAGCAGAATGTTATAATAGATGGAATTCAGTGCAACTTTCATACTGGATTACTGTTGCATGTGGAATGGAATTTTAAATTGCTTGTTAGGCCTCACTTTTAGTATGGTGTTCACTTGTGCATGGCATTAAGAAGGGCATTGAATAGTTAGAAAGGGTTTGTAAGAGAGCTGCTAAAAGATAAGATGAATAGACTGTCTTAAAGGATACTTTGAAATTTCTGTAAATGATTTCTTTCAAAAAACAAAAGGGTCAGAAGGGATCTTATTGAGGTGTTTAAAATAATTAAAGGAATTGATAGTATCACTGCTTTGTCTTTTTTCCTACTTAGTGGTGAAAAGTATAAGACTAAGGTATACAGATGTATATTTTAGCATGATAGTAATCATACTGAGACTAAACGTTTTTATTCATATTTTCTTTTAATATTTAGGGATTCAAACTGTTGTTAAAAGATAATAAATACTACATAGCTCAGAGTTTTAGATGATATGACATTTATAATAGTTTTTTTTTATCATATCACTGTTATTTCTATAATTGTTGTAGAAAAACATGACAGTATTTTTTGTTTTATTTAGTTGAACCTTAATGTTCTAATTTTTTTGTTTTCCCTTCAGAAGGCTATTTCAGCACTGTCTATAGTTTCGAGAAATTCCTCTGATACAAGTGTAAGTACTTGTTGGTGCTTAGTAGAATTTTTAATGAAGTTGATTATTTCTTTACATTGTTTATTTTAATTTTAAAAATGCATATTTTTTTCTACTTGTCTTTTGTGACAAATAGTTTTAAAAGAAGAGTTGATTGTTTGAACACTTGTAGAATCTACCACCGTATAATTTTACTTTATCAATAGGCCTGAGTGTAAAATATGTATTTAAGTAAGTAGTTTTTTAATGTTAAAATTCCCGAAATTTGTTTATTTTACAGTAATAATAATATATACTTTAGACTGGTATCAACGTATTACGAAACACTGAAATATTTTCCTGACTGTCACAATTTACTTTTGTTAGTATTATGGTCCAACAATGTAACATTTTAATTTATTATGGATGTGGAAATAGAATAGGTTTGTATTTAAAGTTTGAGCCAAGATTGTTTGATGTAGTTTTGTAAACTCACTCTTTTGTTCACTTTCAACTGAAAATATAAAAATATATGGATGATTTTGGGATTTTTTTAGGCCATCTATAGTTTGAAATGTGAGACATTTGTACTTATACTTTTGCTTATACTTTTTTAAAACTTTGTTTACTCTTGTGTTGCTTATACTTTTTTATAAGTGTAGGAACATGATTTTTTATGTTTATTGTTTGTTTAATTTGCATTATTATTGTTATTACCATCACTACTGATAAAAAATCCAAATGGAATTATAAAAAAAATTGTAAAAATTAACTGGGAATAATGAGGAACAAAACTTGGCTGATGAAAAAAGCAGGCTATAATACATTGACAAGATTCCAACTGAATAAAAAAGTTCAAATAGATAAGAATAATATACTAATTTAAATCTTAATATCAAAATATTTTGGCTAAGGATATTTAGGATATAAATAAAACTGCTAGACATTAATAAATTAAAAAATTTTACTTGTTTTAAGAGTAAACAAAAAACATACCGTGAAGTAAAACTAACAGTTAGGTAGGCTGTAGAACTGTGTATCATTTAAAATAAGGAACAGAAATTTCAGGATTTTAGTACTTTTTGATCATATTTTATAAGAAACAAAAATGCACTGCTAAATTCACACGAAGTGACTACAAGAATCAAAGAATCAAATTTTTTTTCTTTATAACCAAAATCCACCAATACAAAAACATGATTATCCAAATACAAGATTTTTCAAATCCATTAAAAAGAGGAATAACAAGATGCTAAAATCTTTCAGTCATATCAATGTAAGTCTTTTGAAAAGAATAAGTTTATTCATGTACATATTTAATAAAAACTGATAATGAAAGAAAACAAGAAAAACTAAAAACACTTGGTGACAATTAACTCATGAAATATAGCCCAGTCAACAGTGTAAATTGTTATGGAGTTCAACAGGTATATAAAGTGGAAAAAGACTTGGAAAGTTAAGACATTATGGGAAATATATCTAGAGAAGATCCCTTGCAGTTTCTTGATTCCTGTTGGCCTTGCTAACATTCACATTAAGAACTGAAAAGTGGGGAGCAATGAAAAAAACCTTTTAATTATTTACTTTGTTAAGCTTGAAGTATGATGAAGAAGACAGTATACGATAGATTACCAGAAGGTCACAAACTGAATCAAGCTTTTATGATGATAATTAATTAATTATATATAGCAAGTGGGTGGGTAAGTAGAAGCCATTTGGTCACTCACTTGTTCAGTAAACCGATAATGAATGAACTGTATTTTAATAAAGGTAGGATAAATATTCTATACACTTAGCTAAGCTTTGGTATAAAAATTATTTTGATAGAATGTTTTTGAGTTAACTCACTAGTAGGTGATATATACTCTTTTCAGCTAAAAACTATTTCTTATGCACGAAGAAAAATGGAGAAACTCTATATTGTGAAATAGACAAGCACATGAATTGTTTAAGTGCTTTTGTTTATTTTTTTCTTGATAAACAGTATTTAATATATTTATATCTAGGACTTAAAAGCATTACTAGCAGAAAAAATCAAAGAAGAACAGAGAAATGTGAAAAGTTTTAGAGAACAGTATGGCAACAAAGTTATTGGAGAAGTCACTGTTGATCAGGTAAGAAGTACATATCCATGAAGTTGTTGGTTAAAATTTATATTTCTAGTTAGTAATCTTGAAACACCATAATAACTAACAATAGTCAAACTTAATTGAAGTTGTCTTTGGGGCTTGTATTCTTACCACTTGTATTTTTCCTTCCTTTTCAAATGAGGGAAAATAGTTTGTGAAAATAATCTGAAATCTGTGCTTAAAATTTTATCATGTATCAGACTATGACACCATCTAGTGGTATAAAATGTAACATTTTTACTTTTATAAGATATGTTATCAGAAGGTGAAATAAACTGTAAATAAATATTCCAATAAGATTACATAAACAACATTGAGTTAAATTACTGTATTAATTCATATATTTCTTATGCATATACTTCCATATATTAAAGAATAAACTCTAAGATGCATTTTACCAAGGTAGTGACATTGTTAATGAGCTGTTTATGGAAAACATGATGTTTTATAATCCATATATAGGTTCTCTCACTATGGTTTCTTAGTTAAATACTGTTTACTTATTTCCTGGAATTGTGTAGTAAATTTTGTCTTAACCATGAATGATCAGAGATTGAATCAGTTCCGAAATGAAGAAAAGATTGGCTTAGAAAAATCTGTTGAGGGTTTTGGGGTATGAGATGAGGAACAGCAGAAAATTTTGCATCACACACCTGTGTGTTATTGCATCTTTTCCTGTTTGTAGTGACATCGTAATTTGTCAGGTTTATGGAAGATCTGAATCCTTTTACAGTAAGTGTCTGTGAGTTGTTGGCAATAAATGAAAACCACAGAATCTACTTGTTTTAAAATATATTCAAAACAAGTGAAATATATACAAACATTAGTTGCATTATTGGTTATCACAGTTGTATCCAGAGCTTTTGATAATTATTTTTCATAAAAGTTCACACAGGTGAGTTCAGTTACTTTAGAACACCCTTTGAAAAAACAAATTCTTCTCTATTCTGTTATTGCAATATAAGACTGTGATATTCACTTTAAAAATCAGTGTAACTGTTGGTTTCCACAGTTGTATTCAGAGCTTTGAATAATTGTCTCATTTTCATCAAAGACCACACAAGTGGGTTCAATTACTTTAGAACACTCTGTGACAAAATAAAGCTTTCTCCTCTGTCTATTATAACAATATAAACTGTGAAACATGCATTAGAAACCACTCATTATTGCTAAACTTATTTGTAGCCTATATTTTATTTTCAGTTTGTTTCCTACTTGTACTAACTTGGCCACATGTATATTGTTGGAATAAGGCTTGGAATGTTCCACAAACTATGAGGCATTATCATACAACAATACTTATTTAAAGCAGTGATGAAAATTTGGAAGGTTTAAGTAATATGATGCCAGTTCACAACAACTGGTTCATTATGAATTTTGTAAGCAAACCTGTGATAAATTATCACTTCTAAAAAATACTAAATTTGACACATTCTTTATAACTATGTAACTCATAAGTACCTTCTTAAATTTAAACAAAGCAGTCATATATATCTAATCTCTTTGGTTGCTTAAAAGTTTTACCAACATGCTCTCTATGTGTGTAAGATTCACTTCACTGATACTATACACTAAGAGATTGTATAATGATTTTACTATTCCTCACCACACAGGTCTATGGCGGGATGCGAGGAATCAGAGGTCTTGTAACAGAAACCTCTCACTTGGATCCGGAAGATGGTATTGAGTTTCGGGACTTCACCATTCCTCAGATCAGAAAATTACTCCCTAAAGCTCTTGGTGGGGGAGAACCTCTTCCAGAAGGCTTGTTCTGGCTACTATTAACTGGAGAAGTTCCTTCAGCTGAGGAGGTATGGTATAGCAAGAAAGAATTTAAGTCTTAAGGAGGAAACAGAAGAGTGAAATAGATTCGCATCAAATTTTTTGAAATAAGTACAACAATTCATAAAAATTAATTAAAAAATGTTTCTATGATACACTTAGGCATGATTAGTCTTTTTCAAAGTTCTCATTATTTTAAATTAATTGGAAATTTCACCAGGGTAAGTTTTTAAGCTGTGTAAATTAAGGTAAGGAAAGTTTAAATCACCAGTCACTAGCTTACATTACTGGACACTTGCTGGGCTTGAACCTAACTGTTATGGCCACTGCTAGATGTTTGTCATATTACTCTGAAAGTTACCTGCGAACTATTCTGGCAGTTAAAAGAAAAGAAGCTTTGTGCTCATAGTGCCAGATATGGTCTATTATTAAATCTATGTATGTGATAATAATCACATTTCCTAATAGGAAGTTAAAGGATACAATATTAAGTAAAATGCTACTTAAACATGTTGAAACTTTGTAGAATGAACAGCAACTGCCTGTTGTGGAGACGCAAGTGTAGAGGGCGATGTTTCAAAAGTCTTCTGCCTTTTGCCTTCAGGTAGAAGACTTTCAAGACATTGCCCTCTACACTTGTGTCTCCATAGCAGGCAGTTGCCATCCATGCTACAAAGTTTCATCATGAATTATCTATCTAAACAATCTATCAAAGAATACTTTAACATGTTTTTACTTGCAACTTTAAACTTGGAGTCTTGGTGGAAGATGTGTAACATTGAAGACCAACAAGATTAACGGGTTTATCAGTCAATAATCATGGCATGTGTGTGTCATCTTTATTTCCCTGGTTGTTGTACCACTTGCAGCCAGCATCATTAATGTAACTTTGGTTATTTTGTTTTTCAACTGGCCTGAATGTTTACAGTCATACTTTAATTATCAACTGGAAACAGCATTCCATAACTTTGATGGTCATTGGTTAGAACCCACTGATTTGTGCTTTTAGCCACTGCTAATTTTAAGCTAAGGCTGTTAAGAGTTCAAAATGAAAATAAACTATTGTTTAAGGGGGAGGGGGAACTTAGTCACATTTGTTATGGGGTGTTTTCTGTGTTTTTTTTTGTTTTTTTTGCTTTCATATCAAAACATTTATAGCACCATGTTGAATGACTCTGTGGCAAAGCTCCATCTATGTTGGTAATGTACAATTGGTCCATGAAAAATGGCTTGTTTCTTTTTATATTTTTGTCTTATGTTTTTGTAGAGTATAATTTCAGATGGAGTTTTTTGTCTAGACATGGCCATACTTGGTGTATTGATTTTTTTTCTTCTAAGGAGGTCTGTGGTTTCTTTGATTATTACAATGATGGCTAATTTTCATTTACTTTCCAGTTTTATGTCATTTATTGTGCTTAATTTTACAGAAAAGTAAGCTTGATATTGTAAAATCCTTTTTTGATCAAATTCTTTAATTAATGTCTGTTGGGATTTAAGGTAGCATTGACTTCATATTTCTTCCAAATTCTGGTAATATGATAGTGTCTCCAAGTCTGTTTCTGGTTACCTGCTTTGAAGACCTTGTTTATAGCCTGTTACCTTGTCCCTGTTTTCTCTCCTTTGAAGGACCAGTAACATTCATGTTGTACCCCATTAGGACAGCAGGTTTCAGATTTACATTGTTAAAATCAGGAGCTTCTTGATTCCTCTCAGTGGACACAGCAAATAGTCTGATGTGTCTTATGAGCAAAATCTCTATCTCTCTCTCTCTCTCTGATATCTGAAAAACAACCCCTGATATATTTCTTTTCATGTGCCATGTTGCACGTGAGATGATGTTTGTGATTAATAATTAGGCTGTAACATACATAGTCACCTTATAATAATCATTGCTGATTGCAGGCCCTTTCTCTAGCTTGTCACATTCCTGAATGTCCAGACAGCATCAGTCCACACACATACCAACTAACCTACTAGATGTTTTCTCAAGGACATTGCTAATTCTTGCAGCTAATCCAGCTGCAGAATGTTCAGTTTTTGTATTGGTTTTGCAGACCTAACAAAAGAGATGTCATGACACTCAATATTTTTTGTTTTTTTTCCATGGTTTCCGAAAATTCGGGTTACCTTATATATGAGATCGTCCTATAATCGGAACAGTGTGGTATTTATAAGAAGAGCAAAGAAAAAAAAACATGTTTGTAATGTTCTGTGGTAAAGTGAGGTCTTTGAATTGGTACTTTTTTGTACATGGAATGTGATTATAAAATTCATATTTGTAAGCTTAATCATGTTTGTTTGGGTACAAAACTTTTATCTTCACAATACTGTATCTTTTCCATGTGCTTTATTATTTGCCATGTTCTTCTATTAATATTTTTAATTGAAGAAATATATAATAATGGAATATTACAAAGTATAAAAGATTCTTAATATGTATATATTTGTTATTATTAAGGAGTACTTGGAGTAGTTAATTTTGAGAGATAAATAAAAGGTACTGAATTATTTTGGGGAAGATGAAGAGTTCAAAGCTTGGAGTTTTTGTGGATATTATTTTTAATGGGGTTAGTTTGGAATTATATAATTGAAATAGCAGTCTGAATTACAACCAAGAAAATCTTCAAATTTAGTTATTGTTTATATCTTTTGGATTAAAAAAAAGTGTTGGTTCTCAAATCAGCAAAAATTAACCTCTGTGTTCTGGTACCTTGATTAGTCCTTTATTATTATAAATTTAGGTGAAATCGTTGTCAAAAGCGTGGGCAGAGAGAGCTGATCTTCCCTCACATGTTGTAACAATGCTGAACAACTTCCCAGGGCATCTTCATCCAATGTCCCAGTTCAGTGCAGCTATTACAGCATGTAACACGGAAAGCAAGTTTGCAGAGGCCTATAGTAAAGGTGTTCCCAAAGCAAGTTACTGGGAGGTAAAATTTTGTTTCTGTTTACCGTGAAAATTTGTGGAAAGTCACAAACAGCAATAAAATAAGTGATGGAATGAATTGGTCATAACATGTTTGGACCTCATTAAGCCAAGGAAAATACTAAAACTTACTTTGCTGTTGTAACTTAAAAACTGGAAAGTTTACTGTTTTAAAAGATATTATTCCACTGAATTGTTGTGGATATTTTTAATTGTTGAAATTATAGTTTTGTTTTAATTAGGCTATAATGTTAATCAAAAGATATGCTGAACTATAATGTTCTGAGTTCTATTAATACAGCTACCTGAAATGTTTTTATTGTTGAAATTACAACAGTCGTAACAGGATTACTTTCACATGTTTTTGTAAGGTTAATAACAGCCATTGTAACTTTAAAAGGCAATTGATAAAACATAAGCATGATTTAGAAAAACTACAGTGACACTGGACAGTATTTTTAAAATAGGTGGGTTTATTTGGGTTATTTTCTTTTGAAAATAACAAATACTTAGTTTGATTGTAATCAGTGCATTCCCTGTACTGTATGTCTTGTAGTATTTCAACAATTAAGTTTTTCTGTATATCCTCTCAGTACACATTTGAAGATTCTATGAATTTAATTGCAAAGTTACCTCCAATTGCTGCCACAATCTATCGTAACTTGTATCGAGATGGAACTAGCATTGGTACCGTAGATAAGGAAAAGGATTGGTCAGCAAACTTTACATCTATGCTTGGCTATGATAACCCAACATTTACAGAACTAATGAGATTGTACCTTACTATCCATAGGTAATTAATTACCTTATTTTTGGAAGCTTAGCTTTTGTTTATTGCTAACTATTTTAGTGTTGATTTCTTTATACTGCAAGTTGTATACCTTAAAAATGGTGTAAGTACGAAGAGATCTGAATTTTTAAAGAAGTTATAAACACCAGTTTATATTTTAAGCATGCAGCAGAGGAGGAGGGAACCTGATATTTTAAAATTATTTTTTCTTTATGTAGCCCATTTAAATTTTTTTTTACATAAATTTCACTTCCTTTTACATTTGTAAACAAGTATATTGTTGAATTATATAAACATTTTGAAATCGTAACTAATTTTATATTAAAGTAAAGTTAATGGCTACTAATGTTGTTACTATTAATATGCTGTGAAGAAAATTATTCAAATAATCAATACACAATCAAAAACTTTGTTCTAAGACTTATCAACAGCCTTAAAACAGACACTATGTGTTCTGACTTTGAATCGTGTAGTGTCTGTTTTAAGGCTGTTGATTAGTCTTAAAATAAAGCCCTTAATTTGAAACTTGAAAACTATAGATGTTTTGAATACTTTAATCATACTTACATAAGAAACATGTAATGTTTGTAACCTTTTAACTATAATTTCTTTTTTCATTTTTATGTAAGTATATATACACAATGTAAAACTAATATATTTCTGAAATTCTATCTCCTACAATTTTTAAGTTATTGATGCTCAAAAAACCTTTAAACTATTGGCTAAACATTTTCTATAATTTTCATTACATTAAGAACTCTATTTATTTTTGTACATAAAGTAAACTTTTGAAGAGATGAAAGCATAATTATTATTGTTTTTATTTAAATTTTTATATTTGATTCTTCATAGAGTAATAACAGTTTACTTTCAATTGGTCGACATCCAGATAAGACATGCACAAAATAAAATAGTAACTTGTAACGGAGATGTACCATATAAATACGTAAAGCCTCTAGTTACATAGTTTTTAATGTTTGTTTATATACTAAGTACATTTAAAATAATTCACTCTTGTACATTACAAAGTTTTCAGATATGAAATATGTACTAGATACATTTTTCTGCTTTTTATATTTGTTGTTTTTCTTTATTAAATTATTACTTTTATCTTCTCATAATGGTCAGAGCAAAGATAGCCTGTTGTGTGGTTTTGTGTTAAAACAATGTTTTTGTATCTTGTACAGTGACCATGAAGGAGGTAATGTCAGTGCTCACACTGTTCATCTAATTGGAAGTGCCCTTTCTGACCCCTACTTGGCATTTGCAGGTGGTATGAATGGCCTTGCTGGACCCCTCCATGGGCTAGCAAATCAGGTTTGCTTAGAATTAACTTTTCCTGCAGGTTTTGCTAATGAAATGAAAAACAGTTTTTGTGTGTGTATATATATAAAAGTAATTTATATTTCACATGATGCTCATCACAGTTAAAAAAAAAACTCTTCTAGTTAAATTACACAAATATATATTTTATTCACACTTCTTTCCATGTAAAGAATATTACTCTGACAATAAAATCTTTCATCCTATTTATTCAGCTGAATGTGTTATTATTTTTATTTTTTTATTGATTAAATAAACTAATTAAATATACATGACAGAAAGTAGGTTCTATTGCATGAAAGAATCATGTAAAGTTACTTCTTATAAAAGGTTATTCAAAAGTCACTCATTGATGTCGAGGAGAAATAGTGAACTTTGGCATCACAAATGTTCTATGCATTGCCACCTGTGCTTAGCAGTTTTTGGCACGCACAGAACATTTGTGATGCTGCAGTTCATGTTTCATATAAAATGTAATTTTTGAATAATCCTGTAGGCAAATTATGTAAATGGAGTGAAAATTATTAAATATTTTTCAGGAAGTGTTGGTTTGGCTCACAAAACTTCAAAAAGATTTAGGACCTGATGCAAGTGAGGAACTAGTTAAAGAGTTTGTTTGGAAGACTTTAAAATCTGGTCAGGTACGTGTGTAATTTCAGTAGACCTGATCATACAGAAAATAATTACATAGAAAACAATTACATCTTTATAAATTTATTTTAAATGTTTTCAACAGAATACAAAAACGTAACCTGAATGGAATGTTTTTGTGATGTATGAAAAGAAAACATTAAAATAAAAAATAAAAACAAAATTTCAAAACCTTTTATTATTGAATAAGTGTCTCAGAGTTTGATAACTTTAAGTTAATAACAGTGAATTTTTTGTAGTGGTATCTAAATTATTGTTTTTACTTCTAGTGCTCAGCTTTTAATGGTAAATAAGTATGTACACTTTTAATTAAAAACTTGTATGAAATTTCACTATGTTCACTAATTAATTGCAAAAAATATTCACTTATCATTTTGCATCCAATTATTGTTTTTCCTATAACGTATAAGGACTTACTTTTATGTACTAAACTATTAGTGTTTATCCTTACTTTTGAAAGTTTGATTTTTCCTTACATGGATGTCTATCTGGTATTAATGCATTCTTTTACACCTAGCATACGTTACCTAAAAAAGGAACTTGAGGGTTAAGTGTAATTTTTTCTATCTCTGTATGTATGTATGTGTGTGTGTGTGTGTGTGTGTGTGTTAACACTAAATCAAAGAATAATAAGGATTCTTTTTGTCCATCTGGACTACTCTTATCCACTAAGTTGAAGTAAAACGTTAAAAACACAACAAAAACTCAAATACAGTTCTTATCATTCAAATATTTGTTAAGCTATCACATAAACTTTTTTAAATTAACTGTAACTACCAAATTCTGAGGCAACCAAAGGCCAACTGTTCAGTTTATGATAGAGGAGAGTAAATACTAGATATATTACAGAAGTACACTGAAGATGTGTATTTCAGAGATTCTAGAGGTTGTGTAAGTGCAACATGTAAACTGAATAATGGATAAAAATGTTTTTATTCTTCACAGAAACATCATCAATCTTTGTCAAGCTAGCATTGTCAGTTCACCATATTTTGAGTACAAACACTTTTGTATTATGTTGCAATTTCTTGTGTACAACAGACTTGTACATTTTAATGAAAGTTTCCCTCATTTAATGTGGATACATTTAGTAAATATAAAATTATAATTAATGTTCCTTCTCTAGTAGATAGTTGTAAATGGACCAACACTGCACATTTGTCTAACTGGAGTGCAAACAGTTCTGTAATATTAAAGGTTATACTGAATAATTTGCCCTTTTCTTATGTGTCCCTGCTTTCAGAATGACTTGAAATAACACTTTGTAGTTACAGAATACAGTGACACATGCAAATAATGGTTTCCAAGTTAACAATACAAGGAAACAGAAAAATGTTCATGTGACTTGAATTACTTACACCTATGGTAATCCATCATCATCAAGCAATGAGATTTAAATTCATGATTGTCAATACTGATTTCATATACGTAGTAATTTTTTTTTTTGTTTTGGGGTCAGAAGGTTACTATTGGTAAATTAATTTGTAATTAAAAGAGTGTAGGTCAGTTTACATCACAATTTAGAGTGCATTTAGTATATTGTTTTCAATACTCATTGTTTATCTTTGAACTCCTAACTAAACCTAGGCTTTATGACAGGGGTGTGCAACATTTTTCGTCGGTGGGCCATATAACCAACTTCATCAATCAAGCGGGGCCACTTAAAAAACAAGCTTATTCGTGTACATGCACAATAAATTTAAAAAATTCTCAAAATGAAAGCAATAATATTTTATATTTTTGCATGAGTGATCATTTTAGTGCAACACTTGAAATTTGAGTCCTTGCAGAGCTTGTCAATATCAGCTTTGACAGAAGTGGTTGCCACTCTTAACTGACTGGTCAAATGTTCATCAATCAGCTGACTTCTACATTTGGTTTTGATGAGCTTCATTTTGGAGAAAAATTGCTCACAGCAGTAGGTGCTACCAAAAAGGGAGTCAATTCTTTGTGCATGACGGGACAAATTGGGAAACTTTTCGCGTACACAGAGTTTGTAAAGTCTAGCAAACTGTTTTCAGAGAATTTCCTTTTAGTGTCCATGTCAGCCTGCAGTTCAATGAGTTCCATTTGGCAATCATCAGGACTGTCTTCCACTGCCAAATCAAAAGGTTGAGCGAACAATTTCAATCTAATTTCAGTTTGTCTGAAATCTGGAAATCTGTTTGCAAACTCATCACGCAGCTTTTGTACACTGGTTCCATATTTGGTGCAATCCAGATTAGGAAATTCCAGTTTCCTGGTTGCAAGACATGTAAAATGGGTCAATATGGCTCTTCTCAACTGAACCTGGAAAAGTTCCAATTTCTTCTCAAAAGCACAAATATGCTCAAACAACTTATTCACAAGTTGACTTTTCCCTTGTAGTTTTAAGTTTAAATCAGACAGATGCTGTGTAATGTCTGTGAGGAATGCTAAGTCATTCAGCCAGTTCTCATTGCTCAAGAAGTCCACATTCTGACGTTTGCTCTCCATGAAGAACTTAATCTCCTCTCGCAGATTCCAGAATCTCTTCAAAGTAGCAGCTCTACTAAGCCAGCGTACAGCAGAGAAGTACAAAACATCTGAATAC
The DNA here is from genome assembly GCF_004210375.1 of Tachypleus tridentatus. Classification (NCBI taxonomy): domain Eukaryota; kingdom Metazoa; phylum Arthropoda; class Merostomata; order Xiphosura; family Limulidae; genus Tachypleus; species Tachypleus tridentatus. Next base: position 73,689,853 of record NC_134836.1, on the reverse strand, counting down.
TCACTGTCGAGCTCATCTAAAAAGTTTTAAATTGTCGATGATTTAATCCTCGTGTTGAATATAATTTACGCATTGGACGACATTTTTCATGACTTCTGCAAAATCCAGAACTTTGGTGCACAAGCTCTCTTGGTGAATAATGCAATGGCTTACAACTACGTCTTGTGCTCCAATTGCAGTTAGAAATTTCTTGGTGAATCCATTTGTCCTACCTGTCATGGAAGGAGCACCATCTGTTGTAACACCACATAATTTATAAGGATTCAGTTCAAACTTTTCTACAACCTTAAGCACTTGTTCACAAATATCCTGTCCTGTGGTTGTGGAGGAAAGGCTTGCCATATCTAAAACTCTTCGAAAACATCAAAGCCTGCAGTAACAGCTCTGATGAAAATGACAAGTTGGGATGTGTCATTGATATCAGTGCTTTCATCAAAGCCAGACTGAAAGCTTCACACGAATTCAATCTCTCTTTCAAAGTTTCTTTGATGTCCTTTGAAAGATCTTTTGTCCTGCGTGAGACAGTAAAGCGGGAAAGGCTAGTTTGCTCCACCAAATATTTTTCTCTGGACATGCATATTCTGTGAATATTGTTAAACAATTTTAATAAATTCTCCATCACTGAAAGGCTTTCCCTTTTCTGCCATACATTCACAAAGCTTAAAACTCAGTTTTGTCACCAGTTCTGAATTTTTCTTGAAAGTGGTAAAAACACCTTGTTGCTTTTCAATGGATGTTTTAAATGTTCAATTTTGTCCTTTCGTGCCTGACCAACAATTTCATCAAACTGGGAGGGTGCTTAGTTGCGTAATGTCGCTTAATATTGTACTCTTTCATGACTGCAATTGTAGTTTGACAGACGAGGCAGACAACACCTTGATTATGTGGGACAACAAGATATTTTGTGCACCATTCACTGTTGAATAACCTTCCCTCATCATCAATTTGTCGTTTCTTAACTGCTGACATTTTACTAGCCCTGAAATCAAAACAAAAATTATTCTCACGAAAATAGCAAAGTAGAAAAAACATAGAATTTATTTACACATGGAACCTCTTATGGACAGAAACACATGTTTCTAAATTGGCATCCCGATCATAGCCTTCCGGTACTTAAATTAATTGAGAATAGCAAAATACAGTGTGACCTCGCCTATTCGCGGTTCGCCATTCGCGGGTTATGCGCGAACTGCGTTTTGTAGGTCACAGAGACTGAAAGGGCTTTTCGAGGAGATTTCTGTTGTATTTACTCAATCAAGCCGTTTTATCAATTGTCGTCTTCACCAAACAAGATTGGACTGCTATTGGCTGACTGCCTCAGCTTCCCCAACAACGCAAACGGCAAAGCACAGCCCGGTAACGCACGGTACAATTTAGTGAAATACATAACAGTATGCAATATTGCTACATTATTACTGCATCAATGAGTATAAGTATCATTAGTGTTTGGGAAGCATTTCATATAGTATATAATCGCATACATATACGTTTTAAAACTGCATCCAATATTCGCGGTTTTCGCTATTCGCGGGAGGGTAAAGAACGTAACCCCGCGAATAACGAGGTCACACTGTACATAGAATCAGATGCATCTGAAAGCAAAATTTTAATAAATTCAGTAAAGTCACAACAATATGCTAAATAATAATCAATTTACCTTCAATCTCTTGTAGTAACTGTAAAGGTAATAAAATTTTCACCAATAATGAATGACGGACAGCAGAGGTTAGGGAAAATTGTCGCCAGCGGGCGAAGGCGAGGTTCAGGACATGACGTTGAGTCGTAGACAATAGTGCTAGTGCACGTCACCTATTCATGCCCTAAGGAGGCCGACCAATCGAATTCGGCCTGCTCCTCTCTAGCAAAGATAATTTTAGAAGTTTGTCGAGTCGAAGCCTGGGAATCCTGTAGGATCGATGCTTTTAAAATATTCCATTTGCGTTGGATTACAGATCAGGCCACATGGTTAGATTACAACAACTAGGGCCACACTAAATGGCTTGGCGGGCCAAGTTGTGGCCCGCGGGCCGCCTGTTGCACACCCCTGCTTTATGAGAATCTGTGTTTTGACTTGGAGCCACACTGTTGGTGTATTTAATTTTTGTTACATGCTCTACCCAGGTTGTGCCAGGTTATGGGCATGCTGTTCTAAGGAGGACTGACCCTCGTTACATTGTTCAGCGAGACTTTGCACTGAAACACCTTTCTGAGGACCCGTTGTTCAAGCTTGTTTCTCAGCTGTACAAGATTGTTCCTCACATTCTGCTTGAACTGGGGAAAGTGAAGAACCCATGGCCAAACGTTGATGCTCATAGTGGGGTTCTTTTACAAGTATGTGTTTTATATTACTTACGTTTTAGCTACAGCATAGCAACTCATAAAATAGCTCTGAGTTTCATTTTTAGTTGTTGTTGTACAAACTTTTAACTCCGGACTGATTTGAAATCTAGTTAGTTTTTGACACAGGAGGTTAAACCCTTTTGTAAAGTAATTTACTCTATTCCTGCTTAAATTAATTTCAATTTGAGGGTAAGCTGATAGATACTGATGAGTAATAATATTAAGAAAAAATCTTAATTTAATCTAATCCTGCCTAAAAGTATTGTAAGTGCTGTAGTTATTGAAAATTCTCATTTTAAATCACAGCTTTTAATTATGATTTTTTTTCAGACTGTTTAAAAGTTTGGGAAAAAAAGAAAAATGTGAAATAAGAATGTCATAAGGCCATGTTTGGTATCAAAATGTGATTTTAACCATGCTTCAAACATCTGTTGTTAGTATGAAATATCCTATAAATGCAGGTAATAACAAGTTGTTTTTTAAAGCAATCATAAGCTTGGCATATTAATTGAAGAAAACTGTCTCTGGGAAAATAATGTAATATTGTGCCTTCATATAAATTATATCAACATTACTGGAACAACACTGAAGTAAAGTTTTCAGTATTTACACATGTACTTAAACTGTTTGATAATTTTATATTCACTTAAGAAAAAATTCTTAAGCTAGTGAGGATATATTTGGAACTTAAGTTATCCCTTCAAGTTTATTATTTATGATTGGTGAGCAGTTATTGTGAGAGAGTTACCAAGTTACAAATGGTATTTATATGGATACCAGGCATATGCAGTGGCAGTGTGGCACAGATCACCAACTTGATGATATTTACATTAGATTGAGGAATTTGGAGATGTGTAATGAAAAAGTAAAATGCAACATGTATTGTTACTGTAATGTATGGTGTTACTTTACTAACTTTTCTTTGTCTGTTCAGCTTAAACAGATAATTGATAACTTTATATTATGTGCAATATTACACTTTAAACAGACTTTATAAGTTAGACTTCTTCCATATTTTACAAAACTCTCAGGACTAATTCACTTTAATGACTTCTAACTCTAGTTGATTTTGTCTCACTAGAGGGCTGATTAAGGCTGGCTGCTCTAATATTGGTTCTTCTTACTAACTGTATATTTTTTTATCTATCTTTTATACATTCTTGTTGCTGTATGGTGCATGACTGTGAGCTGTGTGAAACCAGCTGGTCATGAGGTATTTTCAAAGAAGAGTTGGACTGTTTCTTCTAGATATCCTAAAAATATCTGACACTTCTAGGCTATCAAGGACAACCTAGATACGTGATACATTGCTCACTTTCCATAATTTCTTCTCATTTCAGTATTTTGGCATGACGGAAATGCAGTTCTACACTGTTTTGTTTGGTGTTTCTCGAGCCTTGGGAACTACTGCCTCATTGGTTTGGGACCGAGCGCTTGGCCTTCCAATTGAACGACCTAAGTCCATGTCAACAGAAGGTTTGATGAAACTTGTTGGTGCTGTCTAATCTTCTCTTTATAGTAAAAGATGAGACACCATTAACAACTAGTTAGATTTCTTAATATATATTTACAGTCAAGAATCTAAAAATAACAACTGTGGTACTTGTATCATGGCTTCTAATTTTGTGTACTTGTACAAGTGATATACTTGATAGTTGGAGTAAAATAGAAGTTATATTTTTACCTCATGTTAACCGATTGGAACATTAGTTGCATTTACTTTGCAGTAAACAAGTAATTTAATGAAAAGTTTTTTGTTTAGAGAAAGATAGGACAAAATGAAAATAGTATGTACTAAATTTCTTTTAAGTAAAATATCCAGGGTTTCAGGTTGACAAATGGTGAGTTTGACCAGGTAACTTTTTAATCTTGTTTGAAAAAAACAAACAATAAACTTGTTTTCTAGGATAAAACGTGGATATAAGAAATTAAAAGATAATTACTTAAAATGTTTAAGGACTTGCATATTTCTTCAAAATAAAAACATTTACCTCAACAGATTACTTAGTGTGACGTGCACAAGTTAATTGTTTCCACATGTTTAAAGTGTGTATCATGTGATAGACAAAACATCTGAATCATCACTTATAATAAGTTTTAAATTAATATGTTGCTTCTTAATTTAATTAATAAATAATAATAGGGAAGTTTCCCAAATTTTGTTAGTCTGTATAGATGAATTCCTGTGATATTTTAGTGAGAATGTTTGTATTCTCTTGATGAAGTGTCCCTAGTCCAACATTTTATCATTGTATAATTTCTATTCTTCCTCATTTTTAGAATGAAATGCAAAATAAAATCATTTTATTAGAATTTTGGCTTTGCTAGAAACAAGTAAGCTTGTTTTAAACTTCATCCAATCTTTAGGATGTTAGTCAGTTCCAAGATTCTGTGTTCCTATGTTTTTTTTAATGTTCATGTGGAATAAATCCATATGTTTTGGAACTTAAAATATATCCAAGTATTTCTGCAAACATAAAAATAAAAGTTTGAACTATTTGCTCAGGTTTAAAAAAATTAATGTTAGGTTGCATAAGTTTATCATATTTTTTGTTCATAATCAAGTTTAGATACAAGAGAAAAATACACCTATGGCTCAATGGCTAATTAGGGTAACTGAGGATTGTTACATTACAATGTAGGGCAGTGTTGGAAGGTTTGTTTGAAGATAGTTCTAATAAACATTGGAATGTTCATGAGCTGGTATTCAGACAGTGTCACTTTTTGTTTTTATCTTGTTACCAGAATCTGTTTGAAAAAACTTTAAACAGTAATCACACATTACTTTTCACTCCAGTGGAAAATTCAATCCTTAGATTTGTATAGTGTCTGGTTTTTAGACCAATACCGTTGTATTAAAACATTAGATCTACTTACATTTCCATACATTGAAGAAAGACATTATTGTGAACCACAGGAGAGGGAAACGAGGTACATTTAGGGTTTCATTCAAAAGTATAAATGTATACTTTTACAGTGATACTGTCTCCACTTTAACTTTTTCATGTAGTCTGAGGTCTGTATTTACTTTTTCTTTACCAAAGTTTTTCTGCTTTTTGAATAACTATTTTCATAATTATTTATAGATTTGACTGACATCTTTATTTAAAGTGTATTTTTAATTAATCTACAAAATGTGACTAATAATAAAACTTTCTTTTGTAACAGGTCTGCATGTATATTTTCTAATTGAACTACTAGTGTTACTCTGACCTGTTTGACGTTTATTTATTATTATCTTGTTTATTAGATATGTTTAGTTAATTGACAATGTTAACAAAAAACAAGATGTAACTGATAACGTTGTTTGTTGTTGAAGCTTCTAATTTAGTTTCTAATCGAACTGTTACTGTTGATTTGCTCAGTTTATTTTTTATTATGTTTGTTTAATCTGTCGACAGTTTTATGGTAAAAGCTCTGTCATTATTAACCTGCTTGGAATAGTGAATGTTAAGTAAAGATTTGTTTCATTTAAGTTAGTTGCAGTTTTGTAATTGGTCCCAAGAGGGCGCTCTTGCAGTGCAAGTTTACTTCATGGGCATCATACACTGTATCAAATATGTATATATATGAAAAATGTATATTTTCAGATTTAAGATATAAAAATGTCATCACTGTTCTGTTTGACATTTTTAAACTACAAATGAATAGTTTATTTCATTTATGTGAAATAAAAGTTTTTAATTACATATAAGCTAGTAGTTATAGTGGCATAATATGTAAATTAAACAAATTAGTACTATCAAAGGCTTAAACTATTGTTCATTAATGTGTTCCAAACTGTCAGAAGTCAAAATCCACCCATCATTACAGCTCTGTGAGAATGTCCAATTTCTTTAATGTTAGGCATTTCAACACATTTTCAGCTTAATCTGTTTAGTATTAACCAACTGTCACATGAACTGTGGCACTAGTTGATATTTGAGATATCTGGCTGGTGTATGTGTCCATAATTTGTCCATGTCTTTCTGGTCGATCTTTCATTAGTTTTATATTCGTACAATTCACATAAATACAGTATCTCTTGTATACAAATTGCTTCAGTGCTCCCATCACTTTAAGCTAGTTATACTTGTAGATTTGACAACAGAATCTCAATTGGTTTCTTATAACACACAACAAATTTTCAATTTATGATTAACTAAGGAAAGCAGTTGAAAAGTTGGTAGTTTTTTTATGAAAAAGTCTGCAACAGTAGTGAATGTATAGAAGGTTACAGATAATGGTGTACAACTTAGATAATATATACCACCACTTCAGTCATCTTACTTCACAACCTCTGAAATAATACACTTTCAATGAAGAACTGTGATAAAAAAAAATGTTCATTTAGATATGTTATTGACTGGTCTGTATTTTCATAAGATTTACTTCATTACGTTGTAATTTCTCTACCCTAACTGTATATTTAGTCATTAACATTTAACACCCAAGTCATGAGAACTTATTTATTACTACTTCATCACTTCCCTTTTATTTTAAATTCAACAATTTAATTTCAAGGAAATAACTAGTGTTTAGATAGAATAAAAGTTTTCTTGTTTTCTCAATGTTTAGTGTAGTTGTGTCTAAGAAGTTAAATAGAATTCAAAACATCATTTTTACTACTTCTGAACCTTATGATCTGTTTGGATTTTGATAGTTGTTTTGAAGTGTTTTGTTTTCTTACATGTTGTGTGGCTTCAAGTTAAGTCAGCTATGAAAGTTTTATTTGGAAGTTCTCTTCTCACCTAATTAGGTTTGAAATTTCAAGTCTTTCAATAACTGTAATTGTGGTTTTATATATTTATATAGAAAAGTTTACACAGTTGTACGTGCTTATATACCAAGAAACCCTGGATGTAGCATTTGTTATCCAATGAGAACATTATGTATGGATATACTTAATTTCATACATTTATCTGGAGTGTAGACTTTATTTTTGATTAAATAAAATTATGCCTGTGTGATGTGGCAGTATGTTTTACGAATGTTGTGTAAGTTTATGTCACTGGCTTTAGAAGTAGTCTTAAGAAATAACACTAGTCACTTTTCATCACATAGCAGAAAATGTGCATACCCATTGAGAAAAACCTATTTTGACTTCTCAGCAACTTAATCTTCAAACTCTCAGCATCTTTCACTGGTAAAACGTACAACCACCCCATGTATTAGGTTGAGGAATAATTCGTGAGCGGTTTTAAATAATTTCATTCAAGCATTACATGCAAGACTATACAATACTTCAATGCACATTACACCCAAAACATTTATTATGATACTTTATTTCATGTAATACCTAGGTATATAGTATGCATTGTTTTAAACGAAATTGCAAGAAATTAAATGCGAAAAGCAGATGGTGTCGAAAATGCTCGATTTTGTCCACTTGACATTCCATTTAATGAACTGAAAATGAAAGCAAAAATTAAAGACATATGAAAATCAAACACACCATCTATTAGAGCAAAAAATTATCTATCAAATGACATGAAATATTTTGCGAAAGCGTTTCATTTATGAATATATTTTTTAACTTGAAAAAACGCTCACGAATTATTCCTCAACCCAATAGTTTAACTTCTTTACACGTCCTTCTTGATGACGAGAAACCCACTTGAAATAAAAATGTAGCTCAGAACGGCTGGTATAAACAAACGCAAAATCAAAGAAGCCCTACTTATGCAGCAACTGAAACCAAAATTAAACCAATATAAAGGTATACCTTTCTGCCTATACTAAGGGGAAGCTCGTAACTAGCGCGTTTCCGCATTCGCACGGTGGCAGCACAATCGTCAGGTTCCTTCACCTTGTTTGTTGTTGTCTTCTCTTGACGCGGACAATTACCGGGTAAATACCCAACAATTTACCCTTGTATGCCGTATGTAACTTATTTAGGAACGTGAAATAACTAATATATAAATACATTGTGTGTATTGTATTTGTGTATTACGACAAATTTTCTTTTTCTCAAGTGAATCATGAACTTTTAAATGGGCGATAATATGGACCTTGTTATTGATTTCAATGTCATCTAGGCCTAAAAAAAACGAGTATATAGCAGGTGCATGATGAAACAAAACAATTTCAGTTTTATGGTAATAGTGCGTTTGTGACATTCCTTGATTTTTTTGTGCTTACTAAGACTAGGATTTTGTCACAAATGAGTATTTTAATTACGAAAATGATTAATTCATTGTAGCATGCCGGGGAGAGACTATGTTTACTTAGTTATAAGTCATAAAGATATATTGAGCAGAAATTGTATGTCACGAGAAAGATGTCATGGTGTGCACAGCTTTGAAGTTATTATACTTCGCACTCCATGCATTGAATGTGAACTTTCTGGTGAACTCTGGCTTGACGTTACTGTTGCATTCCGATTCGGGCGTTTTGTTTGGCGAGCTGCCCTCTCCTTGGCTTCCGATGTCTGTGAAGCCGTCCATGGAAACACACCTTGCCCACCACGATTTTTGCACAAAGGAACACAACATTCTGTTGTTTTCTGTTAAACTGACATTGTCAAACACCGAAAACAATCAGACAAATGCGCAAATATGGCGCTTGGACCCTCTCGATTGTGCTGCCACCCCGCAACTACATCAGAACTACGATATTACGAGTTGACCATTGCAAACCTAACATCCACCTGCAACGCCCCCTACAATCCCGTACCCGTTTATACTCTCGTCTCTAAGACGTGTCTGTCAACGATCACATTCAAACTCACTCTCTCTTAACCTGAAGATGATTTAAGAAGGTCGAAACGTTGTTCTCTCTTTATCAATAAAAGTGTTAATATTAATACCAGCCGTTCCGAGATGCAAAACACATATTGTAGTCGTAGTAATGTTTTGACATTTTCTACATGAACTTTAAGATCTTTCTGTGGCTCATTGAAGAGATACAGAACTGTCAGTTTTTATTTTTTATTAATTTTTCTATGACATGTTTTCTTGGTGCTTTTAGTAATTCGCCACTGAATTATTAATGTAAATACTCTTCTGGTGTTTATAAAAATAAATATTCAGGAGAAAGTTGAAGTACAGTTCACTTGAACCTTCAACATCCTACATTGTTTATCAGTTATTTGGAAGACCATTGAGACACACTTCATCGACTAAGCCAGGATCTAATAAAGGATTTAGTTACTAAAGTGACTCCGATTAACATGTTCTTCTGTAACCAGCTGTATATTAAATGTTAACTGCGGTTTTGAAAAACTTAAAATCGTTCCAAAGAGAGCTGCAATTCCAAAGAGATTTAATTTTGAAATAAGTTACGCAAAATGTTTTTAAATGTACACACTTATATTAGTGGAAAAAAGAAGTCTGCTACAGAAATAGACACGTATTTTGCTTTTTCGAATATAAATATTTTGTTTAACTGTAATAAAATATTATTTAATTACTCGCCTTTTTAACTGATTCAGCAAGCATAAGATATTTTTTTCGGGATTAAAACAGTAAATTTCGTTACCAGCAGACGAATAGAAGCCTGTAACAAGTCCACAATCATTTTGTTACTAGAAGCACAATCAAGTTTTAAAATAGATTCTTTGTGGCATGTTAAATTACGAAAGTTTGGGTGGGTCCAGATTTACGATGGATGAGCAGGAAGTGTACAAGGCTTGGGAGATAAGTTTCATGGAGTTAAAAACATATGAATGATGTATTGGATCGCGGAAATGCACGCTGATTGAGCGAGACTTGGCTGTGCTACTGAATTGTTCACAACTTTTGTCGTAAAATTTGTTTTTGAATTTCGCGCAAAGCTATACGCGGGCTATCTGCGCTAGCCGTCCATAATTTAGCAGTGTAAAACTAGAAGGAAAAGAGCGAGTCATCACCACCCACAGCCGACTGTTGGGCTACTCTTTTACCAACGAATAGTGGAATTGACCGTCACATTATAACGTCCCCACGGCTTAAATAGCGAGCATGTTTGATGTGATGGGAATTCGAACCCGCTGCCCTCAAATGACGAGTCGAATGTCTTAACCACCTAGTCATGCCGGACGCTATCGTAAAGTTTGACCGACTCCCAGCTAAGACACGCTGGAAGTCAGATGTATGTTAAAATTGGAACATTTATTAGTAATGGACCACAAGTAATTGAAGAAATTAACCCAAAACTGTATTTACAAGAAACTTATTTCTAGTTATGGAGACTCGGTTGTTAGTTTAGAATCTAGATGATAAAATCATACAAAGAGCCGAAACGGATAAATTCAAGAAACTGTTTTTGAAAACGGTACTAATAACAGCTAAGCCTAAGTTAGTTATTGAAACCATATTATTCAGTTGAGTTAATAACTTAGCTATTGTTAATGCAGTTTTCTAATCAATGACTTCCACTATTGTTCAACACTCGCTATCAAGCCCTACCCTTCTGTTTATCCTTTCATATAATTTGTTTACTTTGTGAATCTATGTATATATATATTTTTCTTAGACTTTACCTCTTTGTTTCATTTTTGCCCCTTTTGCATTTTGTTTTTTACCCTTGTTTTTATTAACGCCATTATTCCGTTCTTTATCCGACACTAGTACTGAGTGAGCTATTTGATTTATGACAAACATCTCTAAGAGATGCCGCAACTTTCGCTTTCTTTTTAATACTTTGATGCAAATTCAGCAGAAGTGGTGAGAAAAATGATAAACAATTATTGTAATCAATCTCAAATTAGGACTAGATGAAGTCAAAATCGATCATAATTCAATACATTAAATTAATATTTTTATTTTTCTCTACCTTCTGATATAGTATTAGATGCATATGTAAATATACTGACTAATATTTATCAAAACGGGCATCCACTCCTAACATCTGTACGTTGGCAACCATCGTTCGTTGACACGGGAAATGTATTGATAGTCCACGAACGGGATAACACTGTAAACGTGAACAGATTTCGTAGCAACATTTGACAACAGGTGTTTTGGACACTCGCACAATAAAATGATACCAATACGCGTGTGTGTGGTATGATTATTAAGTCGTTTATAGGGCATGTTAGTCCTAACGACGCTACGTGATACACCAGCAAGGTTTTCACAGAATATAAAATTTATAGACCTGTGTAATTTTTGGTTAGTGCTGTCGGTTTATCAGCCTCGTTTTCTTTACCGAACTGACTCAGTTTTATCTTAGTACCGTTTATATTTAAAGAATCAATTTTCTGGTTAGGGCTAAGTTGTAGTAGTTTTGACACTGACTCAAAATTACATTTCCGAATAAATGACAAGCGTGTGCCACCCTCCTCCCAGTGACACAGCTGTATGTCTGGGGACTCGCACCCCGAGAAAGCAGGTTTCGATACCCGTGGTGGACAGAGCACAGATAGCCTATTATGTAGCTTTGTGCATAATTTCAAACAAAAGACGTGTGTTAAAGTGACTGTCCTGTCTAAAAGAATTTTAAACACAATAAAACAGAATTAACTAACTAGTCGGTACGTTTGAGAGTTTGTTAATATTACATATGCACCAATTATTTGTTATGTTGCACATCATATACGTTTAATACTTGTGTAACATTTCGAGAACGGACCGCAACTACACTTTCAAAGTGATGAAACGTTTATTCTTTTTCACACAGACATTGAGTTCAATTTCATTAAAGTTGGGCCCGGCATGGCAAGGTGGGTTAAGGCATTCGACTCATAACCTGAGAGTCGCGGGTTTGAATCCCGGTCGCACTAAACATGCTCGCCCTTTCAGCCATGGGGCGTTATAATGTTACGGTCAATCCCAATACTCGTTGGTAAAAGAGTAGCCCAAAAGTTGGCAGTGAGTGGTTATGACTAGCTGCCTTCCCTCTTATCTTACACTACTAAAGTAGGGACGGCTAGCGCAGATAGCCCTCGAATAGCTTTGCGCGAAATTCAAAACAAACAAACATTAAGGTTGGGTGGTATGGGTTACAAAAATGGCTTCATACTAATGTCGTTAAATGTCAGAAAAACTGCATATCCAGATAACAATTTAGTACTAGAGCAAACAAGGACATGTATGGTGACCAACTGCAGTAAGAAGACATGCAGCATAACCAGGAAATCACGACGAGAGATATGTTACAGTAGAAAAGGTAATACAAAATTATAATTGGTTATTTATATTTTATATTAACAATCAAGCTTCTGAGTAATGTTGTTTTAAATAAACTGTTTTTTTATTGTTGTTTACTAGGTGTTTTGATCAACACAAAAGCTAATGAGACATATGAACCATACATAGCTCATTACCCATCGATTCCTTTACTGAACGACCTTTTATGGTCATAAAACATTACACTGCAATTTCGACATGATTTATGAGCAAGAAAGACTTCTTTAGGGATGGAATCATATTGCACATATCCTCTCTTTTTTAGTTCGTTAAAAAAGTGATATTTTAAAATTGAATTTTAAAATTTCTGAGATTTTATTGTGAGGTTTGCTAAGATATGTAGTCTAAAATAACTGAACTTTTATCAGCTTCAGTCTCATAGACTTGAACGTATTAAGAAGACACTTATAGAAACGGAAATGGTTGGTAGTACCAGACGTTTGCACAGATTGTAGAATAAATCACAACAAAACTTCTAAGATGATGAGGTTTTTATTTTTTCCGACTGTTGGGTTAATATTTCCTCATAGCCAACATCAGCAACTGTTGGGTTACTTTTGCCTGATAGTCAACATTACCAACTGTTGAGTTACTATTGCCTGATAGTCAACAATACCAGCTGTTGGGTTACTACTGCCTGATAGTCAACATTATACGGTTTGTTTCTTTTAAGACAATTACACAAATATATTATTTTTTGTTCTACAGTCATGGTAAAAGACCAATCAGTTAGTATAATAATTTGATTTATAAAGCCGTAGGAAGCGATAAAGCCAGTCAGGCCAAGACCTTATTTATATTTCATGACGTGTAGCTACAGTTTCTGTATTAAAAACTTCAATAAAATCAATACATCACATTATATGTATGCAACATTTGTAGTTAACATACTTCAAGATTCAACCTCCCGGTATTTTCAAACATTTTAGGGGGAAGCGTTCCACCAGACCTCGCATAGAAATGGACATGCTTCCTACAGCAGAGACGTACATTGTTTTTAGAAAACATTCCTTACAATTTATTAGGTTGTTGGTCATTTGTAGTTAAGCAAAAAACTACGAAAAGGGCTTTCTGTGCTTTACCTACCACGGGTATCGAAAACTAGTTTGTAGCGTTATGAGATCGCAGACATACCGCTGTTCCACTCGGGATTTAAAGTTTAATAGGAAAGGTCTTTTTTAACATAGTATTTGCTCTCAGTTCTTTAGTATACCATTCTCCTGGGATTTGGCCAGGTGAGTGAACTGGCTTCAGACGGAAATTGTCTAAGTTACAATCAAGGCAAAAACACTGATTCATGAAATGGAACAATACGAATTAGAATCATTACAGCTTGCCTTCGAATATAGTTTTGAAGGTTTATAACACTAAATTCTGGTTTCGACACCCATGATGAGCACAGCACAGATAACTCTTTGAGTGACATTGTGCTAACAGCAAACAGTATAGCCAAGTGAGTGGTTAGTGCGTATGGTGGTAGCTAGTTCATTGTGTAGCTTTTTAAAATAACAAAGCTCTTAATGCTCGTTAATTCATTGACTTCTAGAGTTTACTGAACGAATTTCTTGTAAACTTAGACAATGCCATGCAAGTCTGGCAGTTAGGCCTAACATATTCTGATTGTTAAGCTTATCATGGCCCGCGGCTAGGAATCTCGATTACCAATTTGAGGATCACGGGTTGGAATTCCCGTCTTACTAGGCGTGCTCGCCCTTTTAGCTGTGAAAGTGTTATAAAGTTATGGTCAATCCCACTATTCCTTGGTAAAAGCGTAGCCTAAGATTTGGCTGTAGGTGGTGATGACCATCTGCCTTCCCCCTAGTCTTTTACTGTCAAATTAGGGACGACTAGCGCAGATAGCCCTCGTGTAACCTTGCACGAAATTAAAACCAAGCCAAACCACGTTTTTTCATATGTCTCATTGGTTTCCACAAAATGAAAGGTGCAGCCGGATCTAGTCGTAGTTATTTAAAACTAAAATAATTGTTTCCGTTAAAAATAATCCATATACTAGTTGTTCAGCCTGTATTTCAAACCGACAGTCACCATCGGTATTTATTTGAAGCGCCAACGGTTACAATTGGACCAAACAACCAGGACGATAGTTCAACTAAGCCTCCAACTATCAAATGTTCGTCCCGCTCACATCACAAATAAGCCTCTCGCGAGAGCAAGCGGTTGTCAGTGGATCTGGTTAGTGCAGAGTATGGTAGCGTTAGTGCTAATCTCTATTATATCATCCTGTTCTTGGGTATTGTGATAATTGATATTTGAATAGCTGAACTTAGATTTGTAAGTACAGTATTTAATTTAGTAATGACCTAACTTAATTTTTTAAAAAAATATTCAAAAAGAAAAATAAATAGAACGACGAGGTCAGAGAAAGGCGTCGAAAAATGAAATCGGGATCAGCCAACGACAGCAGCATAGAACTTCGTGGGTTGGACTCTCAGGTGCGCCTGGTCTCGTCTGCTTTGAAGCACGTAGAAAAACATTATTAAAAATAATCTAATCAGAGTTAAGCCTAATATTTCAATTTGGTTTATAAACAAAGCTTTCCATTTTATGAAAACACGATTTATTCTCAAACTAACCAATGTCCTTCTGTATTTATTATGGAGATGAAAGCAATAATATTATTTAATAATGTTAAGTAACACTTCGTATGAATTAGACAATTTAATTTTGTGGGTGATTTTTTTTTTCTGCTTGATAATAACCGTCATAATTAGATGAGCGTTTCACAAACGAAAAGACAAACTTACGACATGATATATAATAATAAACCAACGAAGTTTTCTAAGTTGCTAGATAAAGATTATATCAATTATTACTGAAACTGGTAAGTTGTTTCTGTCCAGTTATTACGTAATATTAGTACTAATAGTATTAACTTATTGTCATCTGTCGAGTTAGACACTTAGATTTAAGTGTTAAGAGACGGGTATTTCCGCTTCATAGCACCTACGCTCAACTTTATGAAGAAATAATCTAAACACTTATAAGGCTACTATACATATTATTTTACAGTTTATAATATTTGTAGTACAACTGAATATTTCACACGTCAGCTTAGTAGATTAAAGTATGGGCACATTTTAAAAGTGTGTCTATGAGTACACGTCACTAGGAAATTAAATCACAATTTTTTGTATTCTCGGTTAACATTTAGGTAGTTAATATGGAGACTGATATTGTACTTCGGTGACAAGACTGGGCACTTTGTAGACGAAAATCTAGGGGAAATACTATTGAGCAAAAGAACATGAAAGTGACAGTAATCTTTGACACCATTCGGGTGATAGTACCATGTGGAAACGGAGAAATTTTGGTCAGAGAGTTGATGGATTTAGCCATTATTCGTTACAAAAACGCATCAAGAAAGGTACGTTTTATTTTTAAGAATAACTTGAAAATTACATCCAGTATATATTACTCATCCTATGATACCTAATGAAAATTTCAATAACATTGTTTAGCTAGTTAAAGACAAAGTATGTTTTCTTATTTGCAATATATTAGTGAACTTTAATTACAGAATGCTAAGTCTGGTGCTTTATCACATACTGTCAGTGTACATATGTATATATACTGACGTAGATAGAGCGAACTATGCTCTATTTACCTTACATGATATTACTTACTTTAAATCTTAATAACAAACAATATGCAAGATTGCTAGTAAATTTAGTATTTGATGAATAAATATATTTTTTCTTTTTTTAACCCTAGTTTGGGAATTAGTTGTTTTAAGATGCATTGGCCACATTATGCTAAAACCAAGGGGTTTGTGGTTTGGACTTGAATAGTTCAGTGTCCTATATTCTACTGCAATATATTTATATTAATTTATATGACGGGGATAGGCGTAATATCACGACTGAATTGAATGAGTTATTGTATTTAGGGCAGCACTGTGTGTCAAGCATTTTCACACTTGAATGCAACTCAAAAAATCTATTTAATTGTAAAATACATTCAGGTTGTGACTGTTTATATTGTTAACGGGTTCTTTGGAATTATATAGAAGAAAAAAAAGAACAACCCATTTAATGATATTAAAAACAGTTTATTTATTTGACAATAAGTTCTACTAATTTGGCATATTTATTTAAAGTTCACCGAATGATTGGCCTAATTTTACAAATGACACTAAAATAGTCACGTGGTATCTCTTCAGTACATTGGCAAAATGGTGAAGGTACTTGACTCGTAATCCGAGGGTCGCGGGTTCGAATCCTTTCAGCCGTGGGGGCGTTACAATGTTACGGTCAATCATACTAATCGTTAGTAAAAAAAGTAGCCCAAGAGTTAGCGGTGGATGGTGATAACTAGTTGCTTTCCCTCTTGTCTTATGCTGCTAAATTACGGACGGCTAGCGCAGAAAGCCCTCGTGTAGCTTTGCGCGAAATTTAAAAAAACGAACAAACAAACAATTTTTAGTACATCGTTGAAACACAATGTGCTATCTGTTATACCATCCACAAATATCAAAACCCGGGCTTTATCTTTTACATTTAATACACTGCCATTGGGAGAGGGGGGGAGGTTCTAGCATACCAGTTCAAGATTAAAGACGACTGTTCACAGAATGCTCTTGGGTAGCTTAGAACGAATTTATAAAATAAACAAACAGAACGGCTACGCACGCACGCTTTTCAAGTACACTTTCACAATTTATCATGTTAAAAGCCATGCCTGCCTGTACAGCTGGTGTTTGTATGGTAACCTAGTTCACGAGTTCCTCTCGGGAATTTCCGCAATTAAGTCATTCTCGTAAATTCACACACGTTCCAGTAGAGAAATCACGTTGATACTGGAATTAATAGTTTTATCTACAGCACATTATCTTTGATAGACCTGGCATGGCCAGGTGGTTAAGGCATTCGACTCGTAATCCGAGGGTTGCGGGTTCGAATCCCCCTCACACTAAACACAATTGCCCTTTCAGCCGTGAAGGAGCTTTAATGTAACGATCAATTCCACTATTAATTGGTAAAAGAGTAGCCCAAGAGTTGACGGTAGGTGGTGATGACTAGCTGCCTTCCTTCTAGTTTTACACCGCTAATTTAGGGACGGCTAGTTCCGATAATTATCGTGTAGCTTTGCGCGAAATTCAGAAACAAACAAAATTATCTTTGATAAAAGAAATCGCTAAAAGACAAACGAGTTCAACTATATTCTGTATATAATATAGTCTTCAATAACATATTGGACTCCTATAACACCGTACGTGACCAATGTCTGAGCAGATTACCGTGTTTGAAAGTAATAATGTCTAGTTAATATTTTCGAGAGCCTGGTTTTAACCAAAAATATTGGGTGTTTTTATTCATATCTTTAAAAAATGTAACCGCATAATTTTCACGTATCTAGTATGTTACTGAATAAATTTGAAGTTTTATTTGTACGCACGAGTTAAATGTTTCTAATTCATTCCTTCTGCATGAGTTACTGTATGTATGTCTTTAATTCAGGATCCGAGTCCCTGCTATGGACAGAGTGCAGATAACCAATCGTATAGCTTTGAGCTTAAACTGAACTAAACAGATGTATTTAAGAGTTTTGCACTTATCAGTCTTACTAAACAGTAGTTTAGTATAAGGTTGCCTATACACATATTTCTAAGCATTAATTTTAGTTTGGTTAAGTGCAAAGCCACACGCTTGGATATCTGTGTTCTGCCCATCATGGGTACTGAAACCTAAATTAAGTGTCGTAAGCCTGCGCAGACAGTTAACTGTTATAAAACTTCAGTAAGGTACATGTAGTAATTCAGTTCACACGCTTCTATAATTTCAGATTTTATTTTAACTGTAATGTTATGTTGTAGTGACAAAATATATGTGACTTTTTTAATTATGAAAAAAAAGTATTTCAACGCAATAGGTTACACGAAAGACACGTCATTTTTTTCCATTTAATTGTATTTAGGCCTGTTGTTGCATAAAGTTTATTAGAAAGTTTACTTTAATAAGGACAATACATAGTTATGGCTCAAACGTAAAAGTGATAAAGTATGCATTGGTAGAAGAGGTATAGAAAAAGAAGGACCTACATATTGGGAATACACTATATACCAGGTCTAATCTGTACTAGTGCATTTGTGGAGTAAAATTGAAAATAAATATTTAAGACTAACTGTAGATACTCTTGCTTCAATGTTTTACGCCCCCTAGTGGTAAGTGTATGGATTTACATTGCTAAAATGGGAGTTCGATTCCTCTGGTTGAACAAAGCGGGTAGCCCGAAGCGGCTTTGCTATAAAGTACACACACACACACACACACACACACACACACACACACACACACACACACACACACACACACATGATATTTTCACCTAAATACCATGAACTGCCTAAAGCCAGTTTTAGAAATAAAATAATTTTGTTTCTAATAATGCAGAAAAACAAGTTTAATTATAAAGTAAACAGGTTATTAGAATCTGGCTAGTGTTTGTTAATAACTAAATCTTATATTAAAAATTTACTAAAATTGTATCTGAAAAGACGAAGAAAACTGGAATTTACCTTCTTGTTTATATAAGAATGTAGAGAAAACGTTGACTTGAGAAACAGTTTGTTTGTTTTTAAATTGAAGCCACATTGGGGTATCTGCTGTGTCCATCGCATGAAATCGAAGCCCAGATTGTAACATTGTTAGTCCGTATACTTGTCACTGCCCTCCCGGAGACTTGAAAAACGAAATGGTAAGATGTAAACTGAAGTACACACACGTTTTTAAAGAATTACAACTCATGCAGTGTGAGAAGAACTACGAATGAAAGAGGTAGGATGCAAGACCACTCATTGTACTCGCCATGTCACTGTATGGTCTGTTTGAAGAATTTCCTGTGAGGTAACTCGATAGGGGGGGGGATATCTGTGTTAGCCGTTCCTAATTTCAAAGTGATAGACTAAGGGGAAGGCAGCTAGTCATCACCATACTTTATCAGCTCTAGGGCTACAGTAATCGAATAGTGGGATTGTTTGTAACATTATAATGCCCACTGAAAACAACAACATAAACAATGAAATATTAGGTGATAAGGTTCGAACCTGTAGGTTGCAAGATGAGCACCCTAACCAGGCTCTGTTAGTACAGACAGACATATAAGACAATCGGTAACAACATAGTAAACATTCTTGGTTTAATAATACTAAGGTAAGGTAAAAAGGTAGCATTTATTGAGAAATCTCCTACTTTGGGTTTTACTAAAACATTACCCCTAACTTAAGTTTAAAGGAAGCAAGAGTTTCAGGGGGTTAGTATCTGTTTATGTAAATGCTGTCAACAAAACACATCTGTGTTATGTTCTAACTGGCATGTTAGAGGTAATGAAAAATGTTTATTTATCCCTATTTGTTGATGAATAAACATCTGTGTTTACTGGTGATTAAGCAGTATCAACAAAGAACACACTTTATTTATCCCTATTTGTTGATGAATAAACATCTGTGTTTATTGGTGAGTAAGCAGTATCAACAAAGAACACACTTTATTTATCCCTATTTGTTGATGAATAAACATCTGTGTTTATTGGTGAGTAAGCAGTATCAACAAAGAACACAGTTTATTTGTTGACGAAAATCATTGTTGTCAAATAATAAGTTTATATATCTGTATCTTCAATCTGACTTTATGACATATAGTTAATATTTTGTGCCTGGTGTATGATTGTAGCAAATCCATTGAAGACATTCAGTTATCTTAACATTTTAATTACGTGCGTAATTTGTGGTATTTTCTCATCTTTGTCATATGACGTATAAGTTACACTCAATGTAAAAGGTAACAAGTTAATTTAATTTGAAAGTAAATATTATACCTATAAGAAATCATGTAAAAGCAACTTTTATATGTGTATAGTGAAGTTGCTATGACATTTCAGTAATGTTTGCATGAACTTGGAGTACCAAGTAATACAAGCACCTAGTTTACTATGTTTCTTAATCATGTTAATGTAAAACTATTAATGCAAAATCATGTTTAACATTTCCTGGGTTTTATAATTCATTTAATTTGTTGTCACTAATGAAGCTATTTATTTGTTGACCACTGTGCAGTGCATTTTTGGCTGAGTAAGTTTCTGCATTTTTATGGTGCAGTGGTGACTCATGTTTCATGATTTTTCTTTGTATAATGCTCGGTGTTCATTTTTATATTTTTCAGTCATGCTACTCTGCATGTGGAAATGCATGTTCTTTGTATCTGAACAACAGAAGTTCTTTATCCGGAATCTACATGTGTACATATATAGTATATAAACCAATAGTTATGTGATGCCACTGGCTGAAACCTCTTTTAGAATCTATTAATTTTTATTAGTTAATGATACTTAGTTTATGTGGACAACTTTCAACAGTTAACAGTAATCAGTTAATGTAGAAAGATTTTAATAGTTAACAATAATCACTTTACGTATCAAGATTTCATCATTTAACAATACTCATTTATGTAAAGATTTCAACAGTTAACAATAATCACCTTACACAGATTTCAACAGTTAACAATAATCACCTTACACAGATTTCAACAGTTAACAATAATCACCTTACACAGATTTCAACAGTTAACAATATTCACTGTATGAGTACAATGCTTGACCAACCTTATATAATCCATAATGATATTTTGCCTTTTGTATATGAAGCCATGCAACAGCTAGGTGATTACAAATTATAAGTATTATTTATTTTTAACATTATATTAAAACTATTTGTATTTTATTACAAAAGAATGTTTTTTTTATGTATGTGAGAAGCAAGCTTTGGTATCATGTTGACAGTTTGAACTGCTAAAAAAATATTAGCAATTACTGGAGGGTTAAGTTTATAATTTTGATGAAAGAGCTCTCGACTGCCATGTTAAAGGCTTAGTTTTTGATCTGAACAATGGTAACCACCCCTCAGAAAAACACTGATGGAAAAGCTTTCGACTGGTGTGTTAGAAGTTTTGTTTTTGGTCCGAACAATGGAAACCATCCCTCAGAAAAAACTGGTGGAAGAGCTCTTGACTGGTGTGTTAGAAGTTTTGTTTTTGGTCCGAACAATGGAAACTACCCCTCAGAAAAAACTGGTGGAAGAGCTCTTGACTGGTGTGTTAGAGGTTTTGTTTTGGTCCAAACAATGGAAACCACCCTCAGAAAAACTGGTGGAAGAGCTCTTGACTGGTGTGTTAGAGGTTTTGTTTTGGTCCGAACAATGGAAACTACCCCTCAGAAAAAACTGGTGGAAGAGCTCTTGACTGGTGTGTTAGAAGTTTTGTTTTTGGTCCAAACAATGGAAACCACCCCTCAGAAAAAACTGGTGGAAGAGCTCTTGACTGGTGTGTTAGAGGTTTTGTTTTTGGTCCAAACAATGGAAACCACCCCTCAGAAAAAACTGGTGGAAGAGCTCTTGACTGGTGTGTTAGAGGTTTTGTTTTTGGTCCGAACAATGGAAACTACCCCTCAGAAAAAACTGGTGGAAGAGCTCTTGACTGGTGTGTTAGAAGTTTTGTTTTTGGTCCGAACAATGGAAACTACCCCTCAGAAAAAACTGGTGGAAGAGCTCTTGACTGGTGTGTTAGAGGTTTTGTTTTTGGTCCAAACAATGGAAACCACCCCTCAGAAAAAACTGGTGGAAGAGCTCTTGACTGGTGTGTTAGAGGTTTTGTTTTTGTTCTGAACAATGGTAACCACCCCTCAGAAAAAAACTGACACCATTTTATTCAGTTATTTTTTCTTCAGAGAAAAAGATTCTGGTGGTTTACCTGTTATGAAAATTTATACTAGCAAGCACTAGAGGCTAACCCTCTAACTCAGTTAGTAGAGTATTTATTTGTTGTCTGGAAAATATTGGGTTCGATTCCTGAAATTTGGCAGGGCTCAACCTAGTAGCTGGTTTGCTGCAAATGTGAATCCTAGGATTTGTGCTTTATTGCTGGAAAAATGCACTCTGCACTTTAGGGCCATAGATGTGTTACAAGAGTGACCATCAAAATCCCACTGTTTGATCAGATAAAAGTAATCCAAGAGATGGCGGTGGGTGCTGTTGACTTACTATCTTCCCCAAAATCAGGGACAGTTATTTGGAGATAGCACTTGTTCAGATTCAATCGAACTACTAAAACAAGCATTCAAACTGCTTTTCATTTAAATTTTTTACTTGTAATATTAAGAAATTGGTATGGAAAATGAATCATTTCTAATTCAGTTTAACAAAAGAACACTGTTAATATATTTATTTAAAAAAAGGAATGCTTTTGATTATTGTGTTTTTACTGTTCATACATATGTTTATATTCTTATTGAAAGATATGTAAACTAGCAGTCTTGCCCACAAAACAAGTGATTTTGTAAAGATCGTTTTTCAGAAGAATATAGGACTAGATGACTTGAATGTATTATTTACATGTTTTAAATCGTTACTTTTAGGTATATTCATTTAGCCTTGAAAACAGCTGTTAAAACACCATAAAGTTTTATCTTGGATACATTGCCGTAATGTGAAGAAACGTATAACAATATATACAGATTCAACTTTGCCCCCCTCCCAACCCCGAAGCTAACAGGTTCCTATGGATAGTCATTTGATATTAATTCCAAATTTAAAAAGTAGGTGACAGAATTGTACTGCATAGAAATGGTTGACCTTTTTATAGTTTAGAAATAAAACTTCAATATGTTTTTGTCTCTAATTTGATTTTTTTTGTAAAGTATTTTAAGACCTTAATAATGTTACAAGTCCGTTTTGAGTTATATGGTTTAAAATAGTATTTTAATGGTCACTATAAATGAAGGTGTTGCATATGTTCTTTGTTGTTTTTAATATTTGGAATGTTTTCTCAGTAAATTATAATGTTTAAAATATGTTCTCGCTATATGAATAAAACCTTAATGTAAATATTACAGCTAAATTCTTTGTTTATAATTTAAATATCACAGGTACATAGTTTGTTTATTTTTCATTGTAATGTAAGTATCAAGTGTACATGCTTTGTTTATTGTTCACTGTAATATAAGTATGAAGGGCAGGTTTTGTGTTTATTGTTCACTGTAATATAAGTAGGAAGGGCAAGTTCTGTGTTTATTGTTCACTGTAATGTAAGTATGAAGGGCAAGTTCTGTGTTTATTGTTCACTGTAATGTAAGTATGAAGGGCAAGTTTTGTGTTTATTGTTCACTGTAATATAAGTATGAAGGGCAAGTTCTGTGTTTATTGTTCACTGTAATGTAAGTATGAAGGGCAAGTTTGTTTTTTATTGTTTATTGTTCACTATAATATAAGTATCAAGGTAAGTTCGTTCTTTATTGGTTATTGTAATCTATCAATGGTAAGTTCTAATTTTATAAATACAACCAAACTGTTCAAGTCTTTCTATAAAAAACGATAACACCTGTATATTTATAAATAAACTTTTCATGATATTTGTATAACCTTATCTACTAATGTTCAGAAGATTATGAATATTGTATGGCATAGACAACATTAAAGCACACGGTATGCTGTTCCTAACACGTTTTATACCATGAACGAAGAATATCCCAAATTAGCAGATGCAAATAATTAACTCATCCAAACATACAAGTTTTATCTTGTTCAGTGTATATAACGACTTCACCGGTCTTTATTTCACTCATTAGAAACTTGCATCCGTCGCTAAGAAATATGATTAACGTCATAAAATGAACATTTTGTGTATGTCAGTTACCTGTACACGTGTTGTTTCAGACCACGGTGTCCAAATATACGGAATACTTTAATTGAACAGTAATTGCTTGGAATGTTGTTACGAAAGAAAACAACGAAATTGGTAATTGACCGTATGCATGTTTGCGTGCAGGTTGTTGAAGTCATAGGTAGCTGTTAACATCAGTATGCATAGAATGTACTGGTTGTTCAGATGTGTTGAAGCCACAAGTAGCTATTAACATCAGTATACATAGGATGTACTGGTTGTTCAGATGTGTTGAAGCCACAAGTAGCTGTTAACATCAGTATACATAGGATGTACTGGTTGTTCAGATGTGTTGAAGCCACAAGTAGCTAATAACATCAGTATATATAGGATGTACTGGTTGTTCAGATGTGTTGAAGCCACAAGTAGCTGTTAACATCAGTATATATAGGATGTACTGGTTGTTCAGATGTGTTGAAGCCACAAGTAGCTGTTAACATCAGTATATATAGGATGTACTGGTTGTTCAGATGTGTTGAAGCCACAAGTAGCTGTTAACATCAGTATATATAGGATGTACTGGTTGTTCAGATGTGTTGAAGCCACAAGTAGCTGTTAACATCAGTATATATAGGATGTACTGGTTGTTCAGATGTGTTGAAGCCACAAGTAGCTGTTAACATCAGTATATATAAGATGTACTGATTTTTCTAGTGTGTATGATGTGTAGCAAAATTGACTATTTTATTCTGTGAATTATTCTTTGAAGATTAAATCTGGATTTATTGTATAGTGAGCTGATCAGTTTGAGTGCACGTGATTTGGTCTACATTGGGGAACCGCTGTCCGTCTGGGTCATGTGTCTGATTACCTTCGTGACTGTCATTATTTTACTTGATATATTAAAAAAAATCCGTTTAAAATTATATTACCAGCGTGTTTGAAGTAATTTAAGTAATTGAAGTAATATGATAAAAAAAGGAAATGATATAATAAAGTCGGTCTTTCAATTGCTGTTTCTGTCTTTGAACATTGTGTATGTTAAAGAAAACATCGTGGCCTGGTACTATGGTGATGAAGTCGAAAGGACACATTACTGGGCTTTTAGCACTGTTTTCATTCGTCAGAACATTCCAAGCAGTTACTATCTGATTAAAATATTCAGTGCGTTTGGACATTGTGGTCTAGAACAACACGTGCACAGATAATTTATATATGGTCATGTTTATTATATGACGTTGATCGTATTTTATTGTGTCAGATCACAATTTAATCAACTGGTATTGGATTTTAGTATTAATCAAGTTTAATATGTAATTGAACGATCTGGTATTGGTTAAGTGTGGGATCAAGCTGGAAACTTTAATTCACGTTTCGAAAAAAAAAACTATGAAAATAAGTCGCTGAATTTAAATCTGTGCTATGTGAGGATTCATTTGTCTTCATTATACTTCTGCAACAATGTCGGAGATTCTTGGTAAGATAACGAAGGAAGTGCAAAATTTCAACGTTAGGAAGTCCGAGCGGCGTTTCTCGTTAGAGGTAAGTTTGGTTTGATTTGAATTTCTCACACAAAGCTACTCGAGGGCTATCTGTGCTAGCCGTCCCTAATTTAGCAGTGTAAGACTAGAGGAAAGGCAGCTAGTCATCACCACCCACCGCCAACTCTTGGGCTACTTTTTTACCAACAAATAGTGAGATTAACCATAACATTATAACGCCCCCACGGTTGAAAGGGCGATCATATTTGGTGTGAGGAGGATTCGAACCCTTGACCTTCAGATTGAGAGTTGAGCTCCTCCTAACGAGGTGGCCATCGTTATTATTTTAAAGAATTTCAAATAATAAAATAATATGTTTCAATACAGAAATGCTATGAAATTTGTTGTCAACAAAAAATCAGAAGAAGTAATTTTATGTCGTGGTTGTTATTTTAGAACGTTTTGAAGAAAAGACTGCCTGGAATTACGATAGGGGTCGCTTATAGTCGTAGAAAGTCAGTTTTTCAATAACGTAACCTGAAGACTCAAATGTTTTTTGGATGATTTGAAATATGAAATTTTCTTGCCTGTAATATATTTTAATAACCGCAAACTGACTTGAAAACACTGCAAGTCAGTTTTACACTTTTTATTTCGAAGAATGATATAAAATAACATGAATAAACTGCTGATAAACAGGCTAAAGTTGATTTGTTAAGTAAGCTACAGTTTTAGAAGACGTTCTGTGTTTTCACGGTGAAAGTTGAGACGTGGAAAAAGAAGCAACAAGAAGACAAGGGTTAGGCCAACTGGGAGTCGGGTTCGAATCCATGCGACATTACAAAATATTTCCCTATTAAATTTTAAGTGGATGAGAAGGGTGACAATCAGCTCGTTTAAAGTGGGTGGTAGGTATGGTCCCCATTGGCTGACTGCCTGTCGCTAGTTTAAAATTAATGACTGAGGCAGATATCCTTGGAAGCTTTGCCATAAATAATAAAAAAAGAAATATAGATAATTGGACTTTATAAAACCTTGTACAAGTAGATACCTGCCTATTCGTGCATGTATAAACTATACTGTTTTCTGCATGACTTCTGTAATCAGTACAACGTTTAAAGTAAGAGTTTTGATGAAACTGTTTGAGATATAGGAAAGCTTCTAATGTATTTACTGTTCAAAACAATAACAATAAAACCGATTATGAAAGCTGGCCATGTAGATAACTGTTCTAACATGTACACGATTCATTCAAGTTTACCTTTCCAAGGTTTCTGTTTTCAGTCGTTCGTACATGAAAATATAATGATTTATAATTAACTTTACTAACAGACAATGAGAGAAAGCGAGTAAATTATTTTTGCTTTTTCAGCATAGGCCTTATAGAAAATTTCACTTTTTTGTAATTAAACATGAAGCTACAAAATCGGCTATCTGTGCTCTGCCCACTACGGGTATCGAACCTAGTTTTTAGCGTTGTAAGACCGCAGACATACCACCGTGTCACTGGAGGACTAGAATATTTGATCTGTTTATTTATTTTCGATGACATCATGAAGTTACGTAAGGGCTATTTACTCTAGTTGTCCCTTAATTTAAATGTATGGACCATAGAGGAGGTAGCTAGTTTTGATACAAGTTTAAAACGCTACCCAGGCACAGCATGGTCAGGTGGTTTGAGAACTCGATTCGTAATCTGAGGGTCGCGAGTTCGAATTCCTCTCACACCAAACATGCTCGCCATTCCAGCCGTGGTGAAATGTTATTAAGTGCAATCAATCGTACTATTCGTTGGTAAAAGAGTAGCTCAAGAGTTGACGGTGGGTAGTTATGACTAGCTGCCTTTCCTCTAGTTTTACACTGCTAAATTAGGGACAGATAATCATCGTGTTGCTTTGCGCGATATTCAAAACAAACTGTAAGTTATGAATTTGAATTACTTCTTATATTTGTATAGAACCTTCTGCCCTGTTTCTGTTAAATGTTATAAAACTTCCCTTTTTTATCGTTTAAAAAACGTACAACATTTTATCTGATTGCCTAAAATTGGTTTCAATTTCAATATAACTTTTAAAATTGTATATTTCCAGAAACAAGCTTATATTTCCCTTATTTAAACAGTTTATATATATATATATCAGATTTATTTCTCCTAGCTTAACATTATGATATATATTTGAGGAATAGAAGATCGTTTAGATACAGAGAAGGCCCGGCATGGCCAGGTGGTTAAAGTGCTCGACTCGTAATCTGAGGGTTGCGGGTTCGAATCACCGTCGCGCCAAACATGCTTGCCATTTTAGCCGTGGGTGCATTATAATGTGACAGTCAATCCTACCACTATTCGTTGGTGAAAGAGTAGCCCAAGAGTTGGTGGTGGGTGGTGATGACAAGCTGCCTTCGTTTTAATCTTACACTGCTAAATTAGGGACGGCTAGTGCAGATAGCCCTTGTTTAGCTTTTTGGCAAAATTCAAAAGAAACCAATTTTTTAAAGTATAAAGCCGTGTAATGTAGTTTTGTTCACGTTACTACTACTTATAACACTGGAGTTTCTTACTTTCAGAGCTTCACAAAAGTAATGTAGTAAAATATTTATTACATTCACTACAAATCGATTAATCACTCAGGTAATTTCTTCAAACTGTGTGGACACGTACTGGTGGCAAGGAAGGTTGGTCTTTTGGTAGGATAATCTGTTTAGCCGTGGCACAGAGGCTCATAGAACCGCTCTGACTTTTGTTGTTTTCATCTTTTAGATCATAACCCCATCTCATGACCGATTTGAGATCTAATTAAAGTCGCGGTGATTGAAGATTTCCTTGTGTTTGCTCTTTTATTTACTAATTCATTACAAGCATTTTATTTTTCATTTTAAAATATTAATAATAAGAGATAAAGAAAATGTTGATCATGCAAATATTATTTTATTGTAAAAGGGGAGGGCACAACGGAAACTTTGCTGAGTTGGGAAGGCGCTGTCATTTAAAGTTTGGAAAACACTATACTAAGGTATTCAACTGATGAATAAGTTCAAAAATGGCGAAGTATTTTTGATTGAGAATAATCTGTGTATTATATAAACATATAATTTATACTGTTGTCTACATATTAATATATTGTACAAGGTGGTATATTGTACAGTTTAGGAAAATTACTCACCACCAATTCACTATGATCGTTTTTTTGTGTGATGTCCGTTTTAATGGTATATCTAAGACTGGTCTTTTAATTCTATAATTACAAATTATTAAAAAGATAAAAGAAAATAATGAAATAAAAAGGACAAAAACCGACATCAATTTACATCATAAAGTGGTGTGGCGGTAGTGATGGTACTAGATAGTTTAAATTATTAAAATCGATAATTTTACGGTCCCGCCCATTACACTGTGAAACAATTAAATAGGTCTTTGAGGAAAATCACTCCAAGTTTTTCCAGTATAAGAATAACTAAACCTGCAATTAGGCCTACAAGCTACGACTTTGTTCGCAGCTTAGGCCTAAACTGCTAAGAAAGGAAAATATTCTCGGAAAGAAAAATCAAAACGATATAACTTTGAACTAGTAATTTATTCTCAGCTATGACACGTTTTCATCTGTTGCTTAGGCCCCCTGGTGAGACAGTGATAAGTCTTCAGATTTAGAACGCTGAAGTCAGCGGTTCGATTTCTCTCGGTAGACGCAACGGATAGCTAATGTGGCTATGCTATATGAGAAAATACACTCAATGTTGTTTAAATATTCAACTCCCGCAAGTGAAGTGTTCTTGCTGAATGAGAAATGGTGATCTATCGTTTAAATAAAACTATTTTTGATTTTCTTTCTGATAATTATTTACAGTAATATTTTAAAAGTGTGACTCGGTTTTTAAATCTTATTGGATTATCCATTTAACAAAACAACGATAACAAAAAAAAACAATATGTATATTGTCCTCATCTCTGGAGTATTGTATCAGATTGAACATACACTGCTGGCCAAAATCTTAAGGGCAATGAACATAAAGAAAAAATATGCATTTTGCATTGTGAGACTCAACCACTTATTTAAGTAGAGCTTCAAAAGATGAGAATAAGAAAAGGGAAAATAAAAATAAAAAACTATTTTTAGCATTTAATATGGAAAATGTGAACACTATGAAATTAGCCTAAATACTAGTTGGTCAAAAGTTTAAGACCATATTAAAAAGAAGTCATAAACAGGGTAGAAAATGCGCAACAAGAGGTTTCAGTGGTGAGTTGCATGGCCGTCATTGCTTTGGCATGGTCCATTTAAGCGTTTACAGAAGGCTGGCTGCAATGTTATTCCAAGTGGGGAAAATGGCTTCACGAAGATCATGCACTGTTTGAAATTGACGTCCATTTCTATAGACTTCCCTTGCCATACACCCCTAAACATTTTCAATGGGGTTCAGTTCGGGCGAACACGCTGGATGGTCCAAAAGAATCACGTTATTCGCCATGAAAACGTCCTTTGTCCTGGGGGCATTATGGATTGCAGCGTTGTTCTGCTGACAGATGCAATCATTTTCACACAAGCGAGGGCCTTCAGGCAATATGGATGCTCTCTCCAACATGCCAATATAGCCAGCCGCTGTTTGACGCCCCTGTATAACCTAAAGCTCCATTGTTCCATGGAAGGAGAAAACACCCCAGATCATGATGGAACTTCCTCCACTGTGTCGTGTAGAAAATGTCTTCGGTGGGATATCCCTATCGCGCCAGTAACGTTGGAAGCCATCTGGACCATCCAGGTTAAATTGTTTCTCATCAGAGAACAAAACCTTCTTCCACTTTTTTACGTCCCATGTTTGGTGCTTCTCAGCAAAGTTTAACCGAACTGTTTCGAGGTTTAGAAAGATGTTTGTTTATTTGTTTGTTTGTTTTGGAATTTCGCACAAAGCTACTCGAGGGCTATCTGTGCTAGCCGTCCCTAATTTAGTAGTGTAAGACTAGAGGGAAGGCAACTAATCATCACCACCCACCGCCAACTCTTGGGCTACTTTTTTACCAACGAATAGTGGGATTGACCGTCACATTATAACGCCCAACGGCTGGGAGGGCGAGCATGTTTGGCGCGACTCGGGCGCGAACCCGCGACCCTCAGATTACGAAGCGCACGCCTTAACGCGCTAGGCCATGCCAGGCCAGTTTAGAAAAAGATGTAGCCTTTGAAGACGTTTACGATTTTTAAAGCCTTTCTCTCGTAGATGCCGTTTTATTGTTCTTGAGCTGCATTTGGCGTCCGTAAGGGCCTTAATCTAATTCGATGGTCGACTGGTGTCTTGCAGGACAACCCATCGAATTCTCCTGCTTCACGCCGGCGAAATTTTTTTAGGCTGACCATCTGAAATTCTCATTCCGTATTCCTCAAGGTTTTTTAAGAAATTTGCAACAGCAGTTTTACTATGCCCAATTTCACCAGCGATGGCACATTGAGAGAGACCTTGCTTTTGCAGCTCGACAATTCTGTCACGTACGAACTCTGTCAGCTTTTTAGCCTTTGCCATGTTTTTACCCAATGTAACACAGGAGATGTCAGTGCTTGAACACAAATGACTAAATTTCGTTACGTGTTTACCGATTAACGCTTCGTTTCAGTATGGTCTTAAACTTTTGACCAGTTAGTATTTAGGTTAATTGCATAGTGTTCACATTTTCCCTCTTAAATGCTAAAAAAGGTTTTTATTTTTAGTTTCCCTTTCCTTATTTTCATCTTTCGAAGCTCTACTCAAATAAGTGGTTGAGTCTAGCAACGAAAAATGCATATTTTTTCTTTATGTTAATTGGTTTTAAGATTTTGGCCAACAGTGTATGAGTTAAACACCCCGATGCTTATGCTCAGAATGAACGTGTGAGTTTGGCACTCCAATTATAATATCAGTTTGAAGATTTGAGTTAACCATTCGAATTCTTAGGCTCAACTTAAACGTGTAAGTTGGGCCCTCCAATTGTTATATCAGGTTGAAAATTTGAGTTAACCATCTCAATTCTTAGGCTTAGATCGAACGCGTGAGTTGGGCGCTCCAATTATATTATCAGGTTGAAGATTTGAGTTAATCATCCCAGTTTTTAATGTCTGGAGGTGAACTGTGGATTTGCAATATGCAGCCTATTATATATTTTATTGTAGTGTATTGAAGTTTATTATTTATATATTGTAATCACAGGCACTATTTCCCTGTCAAATCGATAGTAATAGTTGATTGGTGTTTCTTAAGCCTCAAGATTCCTGGGTGACAATTCACAGTCTCAGTTTGTCCAGAGATGGCGGCATCCTTGATCCAGGAGATTATCTGAAGGAAGTAGCCGATGACAGAGAACAAGTAAGTTTTTATTTGATTCTTTATTTGATTTAAATATTGTATCGATATAAAGCCACTCGAACGCCATCTGTGCCCAATTTTGAAGTGAATGACTAAAGGTAAGGCATCAACAACCGTCAATTTTTGAGCTGCTCTTTACTATCGAATCGTAAAATAACCACCTATTATAACGTTTAGATGGTAGAAATGGCGAGCATGTTCAAGGACGAGGCTTAAACCCGCGATTCTAAGGTAACGAGTCGAGTGGTCTAACCTCCAGACCATGTCAGGTCATAAAAAGTTTATAAAGTGTAGATATCTATGAAAATGTGTGTTTTTATGACTCGAAAGTGTGAGAAGTATCTCTTAGATGCCTGAAAAACAACCACAAGTGGAATTAATTTGTTAAATGGACGTGACGTGAAGTTGTAGCAACTGGATAATGATGTGTGCTGAAGAATTAATAAAAATATTACGTTAAAATTATATATTCCATTTATTTGTCGAACAAATAAATAAACGATAACATGATTGCTGCAGTTAACCATGGTACAAATACATCATTAGTATGGTAGATGCAAGGATCAAAATAGTAATTTACTGAACACCAGTGAACTGATAATTTAAAGTATAAAATATTAAAAACTATAATGCCATACCTAAAATGGGCTTTATGCAGAGCGTCATAGTAGGCTATTTATGTGATAAAGTCATTACGTTTTACTGCAAGTATTTTAATAACGTTAATGATTTTAAAACTAGAAATTTAAAAATATTTTTTGTTTTGTCTGCTATAGGACACATTTATGAGGGCTTTTTACTACTTGTAGAATTTGGTAACTATATACTAACACGTTACGTACTTCAAGTTGTTTTAAAAAAACAGTTATTTCAAATACGTCGTTGAAATTTATTACAAGCCATCACCATGGATGTTTTACAATGTTAAATACCAGTACTTGTGAGATAAACATTTATCCTGCAGATCTTTTAGTAGGTTATAAACTGGCCATCCAAAACCTTTTAATCACTATCATAAAGTTCTCCAATGTGTCTGCAGGAGACTCTGCAAAAGGTCAACACATGTACGTTTTCTCGCATAACCAACTTCATCATTTACAAGAAGCTAGCGAAAGTACTGTCTAAATAGCACGATAAGATTGCACATAAACAGACCTCTAAGAATATTAGCTTCATCCGGCTCTATCTGCCAACTTCCAAGGACTAGATTAAGATACCCAAACCCACTGAGCTCCTTATTAGTTCCAGGCACCCATCCATCAGTGGGGAAAATAACAAAAGACCAAGATAAAAGTTCATGATTTTCTGAAAGCTCTCTAAGAACCTTGAAATGTTTTCTCTCTTCATAAAGTATATGGTGATTCCATGAACTTTAGAAAAGTTCATAAAAGATCTTCCGAAATTACTTAGTTACTGAAGTCACGACAATCCACAGGTTGGATACTTCATAGGAGGTATCCAAACTTTGAGTGGTCCAAGATAACCCATCGGATAAGTGCTTCGTAGTATATATTCAAAATTTGGTTATCCAAGATATAACTTCCAGGATGGATGCTTCATATGATATATCCAGGCTTTGGATGGCCTAAGATAACCCACGGGATAGGTGCTTCGAATGATGTATCCAGAGCCTTATGTGGCTCAAGATTACCTACAGAGTGGATATTTCATAGGATGTATGCCAAAGACAATCCACGTAATAGGTTCTTCGTAGGATATACTCAGAATTTGGTGATCCAAGGTAACCTACAAGATGACTCTTTTACAAAAAAAAGCATCTCAATTCTGTTTGATTCCTAAGAGGGCATTCTTTGTCTGGTCATGTTGTTTCTGTATAGTCCTTCAGTATTACCAGAAGGTTTACTAGTAGATTTATATCCTTGTCTATCAGCCTTGCTTCACTGTTGACGTCACACTATGTTTATAGGCTCTCGCTAACCATACTCACAAGATTCCTTGTTGGTTGTGAAGAAATTAGTATTCACAGAGCAACAACGGCGTGCAGTTAGTTTAGCTAACATCTCAACTCCCTCTGTAGTAGTCTTAGCTTTCTTTTCAGTCTTCAGTCCAACTAGCAGATAATGAATTCCGTTATTACTGGCCTTGATTTACTGGCTCCTCCAGTGGGTAAGCGGTAAGTATACAACGCTAAAATACGGTATTTAACTACCACACTGTGGATAGAGCACAGATAACCCATTTGTACCATCGCACCAGAACGAACGACCCAAACTGACTAATAGGTTCAAAGATACATCCCAGTGTACATGTTGACAACTTGACGTCGTTATAAATTATTTTAATCAGAAACATAACTCCTTCTGTTAACAGGCCTGGAAGCGTTAAAGATTATTTTTAACACATGATAAGTGCGAAAAGATATATTGATTTATTTGTTTAATTTCGCGCAAAGCTGCATGAGGAATATCTGCACTAGCCGTCCCTAATTTAGCAGTGTAAGAGTAGAGGAAAGGCAGCTAGTCATCACCACCCAACGCCAACACCTGGGTTACTCTTTTACCAACGAATAGTGGGACTGACCGTCACATTATAACGGCTCCACGGATGAAAGAGAATGGATATTTGGTTTGTCGGGGATTCGAACCCGCGGCCTTCATATTACGAGTCCAATGCCCTAATCACCTGGCCAAATGTAGTTTTATTCCACTCTTAATGGTTTTGTTAACATATGATGCAAAAAGTGTTGTTATGAACTTTTAAAACGCTAAAGTAAGTGCAAAACGTGTTTTCATTGGAACAAGTCGCGAACAATAGGAACCTTGTATTCACAATCCGGGGATGCTAACTAAAGGCTACGCCCAGTTTTAATATTATGAATAAAAAATGCAGAGAATAAAAATTAATAAGTATTGCAAACGACCTTCGCTGAAACCTAATGTAAGGTGGAAGGGCGTGAATTTATATAGGTGGAAAGTACATTCTTGAAGAAGGGTTGAGACACATTTCTGCTTTCTTCCACCTACCAGTAAAGGAAGAAATGCAATAAACATTTTACTTAATTGAAAGAAATTTGGTAAATAAATAATATCTTGTAAAGTAAAGTAATGCAGCGTATAGCATGAGAAGTTTTACACCTAGTTATTGGATGATATTAGACTCGGGTGGAAATAAAGTTGCTGTAATGTGATCTCTTTACACATTGGCCCGGCATGGCCAGGTGGGTAAAGGCGTTCGACTTGTAATCTGAGGGTCGCGGGTTCGAATCCCTGTCGCACCAAACACGCTCACCCTTTGAGCCGTGGGGGCATTATAATGTGACGGTCATTACGACTATTCGTTGGTAAAAGAGTAGCCCAAGAGTTGGCGGTAGGTGGTGGTGACTAGCTGCTTTCTCTCTAGTCTTACACCGCTAAATTAGGGACGGCTAGCGCAGATAGCTCTCGAGTAACTTTGCGCGAAATTCAAAAACCAAAACAAACTCTACTCATTAGGTTGTTTGTAATCGAGTGTATAGTGACATAATTTGCAATATGTTAATTTATTCACAGTTTCGCTAAAGGGCACTTAACATGCTAAGTAACGGCAGCAGTACAAGTTATTAAATATTAACTCGATTCACTTCGTCCGTAAGATACATTTCCAGAAATTGCGCATGTGTTATGTGTGGGAACGCTATTAATAAAAATGTTTCACACTCGTGATATCACAGCGGGTTGGTTTATTTTTGTACTGGTGTATTTTTCTTAGGGGAAGGACACGGTCTGTAAATAATGAAGTAGCCTTTTTCTACCAGAAGTTAGTGTTAGAAGATTCCAAACATTTTTGACCTGCCAAGAAATCTAATAATACGTCACGTGGTTCAGGTACCACTACGTTTGAGTACACACGTAAAAACAAATACTTTTTGTATCGACCTGTGTTACACGCAGTGTTTTGATATCGAAAAGCGTCATACGTTTACGTTTTCCCGCAACCATTCAAAACGCTTTTGTCATTAACGCCTAGGATGTAGGATTCTTGTACTTTAAACTGCCCGTGTGACAAACTCATTTAAATGTGGATAAGGGTAAGATATTTTCTCAGGAGTATTTCTATGCACGTGTGAATAAGTTATTTTTAAAATAATCGTTTTTAACTGATAAAAAAACAAACAAAAGGTGTTTTATGATAATACAAATTAGCGAGTTGGAAAAAAGAATTATATACATGAAAACGTGTGCGTGTCTGTGTAAGAAATGCTAAAGTATCTGTCCGGTTTTCACGGTTGTATTTGAAGGAATTTTATGAGTCGAAATGTTTTATTTATTTTTCATATACTATGCGATGTTAAATATTTATACACAGGGGCGTCAAGAGATAGGTCGGGCCTGTGGGACAGTTATGTCCCCGGGCCTCTTTTTGAAGTTTTCATAAACTCCTGGTACATTGATGGGCATATGAAATTTTTTTTCTGGTGGGCGGAAGCCAAATGTGTTGAGAATTTACATTTTTTTTGAGGCAAAGCGATTTCCCACAGTACTGCAATATTTCCTTAAGTATATTATGAAAATTAGAATGCATTATTCTTTATCCTATATTTCACTGGGCCCCAGGACTGTATCCCACCCTCTCGTCAGGCCTGTTTATACAAGACAAAATGAAAAACATAAAAAGCATAAAGCTTCATAAATAAATCCATTTTCAATAACTCAAAATGTAAAGATGTTAATACGGTTTAAATGTTAACGTATTTTTGTTTTTGTTGACAAAAAAAAAAAAAGTTTAACATAGTAAATAAGTGACAGTATGATATTGGTTTATTTATATTTACGTAACAACTCTGACTGATATTGACCCAAATGTTTTTAAATAGTCTTGGTACGTATCTTGTACATAATTAAGCTCCTTTTTTTTTTTTTATCTCGCACAAAGCTCCAAGAGGGCTATCTGTGCTAGCCATCCCTAATTTAGCAGTGTAAGACTAGAGGGAAGGCAGCTAGTCATCATCACCCATTGTCAACTCTTGGGCTACTCTTCTGCAAACGAATAGTGGAATTAACCGTAACATTATAACGCCCCTACAGCTGAAAGGGCGAGTATGTTTGGTGCGACGGGGATTCGAACCCGCGTATCATTAGGATCACTAGGTTAGAAATGGTTGTTCTTCATTTATTAGCCGTGGTTCATAGAATGGCTCCGAGTTTTTTGTTTCTTTGAGAACAAAATTTTAGGCTATAGTTTTGTCATCTCTCAGTCGATTTGAGATCTAATTGCAGTTTTGGATTTAGGAGGTCAAACCCTCTTGTTTAATATATTTCACCGTGTCCAAGGTCTCGTAGATTAATTTACTGTAATTTCGCCGAAAATAATTTCAATATGGGGGTAGGCTAGTAGAGATACTGATGAGTAATAAAATTGAATCGGGTACTGGCGTACCCCACATTTAGTATTGCAAGCTCATCAAAGTATGATTGATAAAAAAGGTATCATAGGTTAATTTACTCAAGTCCTGTCTAAAAAAGATTCAAGTGCTGTGACTGTTGATAATTCTTTTGTGTGTTTTTATGTCAAGCTTGTATGTTTTTGTTAAAGAAATTTAAAAACAAATTTTCTCTGGTGGAAGAACTTTATTATCTGTTATTTGTTGGTTTAAAAGGTTTGGTTAGCTTAGATTATTAAAGACTGGTATATCAATTTTCTTATTTGAATGTTAATAAAATCTGTGTGATGGATAAATATATATATTTAAAAAGTCGTTTAACAGTATTTATTTAAATACTTAAAGGTTAGATGAGTTATGTTAAATTCAACTACACTGTTTTGTAAAATAAAAAAAAAATTTTTTTTGAGACAGTAGTCTCATGTGCATATGTGAGTGTGTGATCCCCTGGTTTATCTGTTTTGCATTTCCCTAGTTAAAATTTTAATATCATTTTATCATTCTGTTTCCCCTCTGTAATATGTTGTGAATGTCCATGGTAGTAATACACACTTATGTTTATCTCAAAGATAATTGCTATCTATGAAGAACAAGAATCTCCAATTTTATCCCATAATGGAAGAGATGGTACAAGTGCTAGTTCTGTCAGAGCAGAGAGTCCAGACATGTTCATGTGTGAAGAAAATCCCCACCTTGAACTGAAGGAGTTTTACAGTGAAAATGATGTAGTAATCACAGCAAGTGATATTTCTTCTGGTAAGGTTTTCATCTCTGATGTGGTTTCTATATTATAATGAGCCTCCAGTTTCAAATAAACTGTAGAGATACTCTATCAGTATGTTTAAATTAAAATCCATTTAGTGTTCACTAAAAATCTGTGCTTTATGCATCAACAAATGATCTGTAAGAAATAATCTTAAATAAACTGCTTTTTTTTTATATTCCATTTCTGTGCTCACAAAACATATAAGAAATACATTATTACTTAATACTTGAAAAACAGATTTCACATTAATGTTTACCACATTAAATAAATACGTGTGCATTTCTTTTATTTTTAAAATAATTACTTAATATAACATATTTTTTTTAGAAAAATTGTAGTTTATTTACACAAAGTATCTTGTACTTCAGTTTCTTGACTAAGACTCACTATCATTTTTACTAGGTTAGAGCTCTGATTCTTTAAGTTATGGAATAATTTAAGGTGGTTATAGCCTGTCTTGTAGCATCCCAGATCAATTTTAAGCAGCAGTAGATTGTTTTAGTGACAAAACTAATTATATCCCAATACAACAATACTTGAATAGTAGAGTTCTATCTAAAGTTGAATAAAACAAGTTGTCTCATTTGTCATCTGTGTATTCAGTTAAGCTCTCTTATTCACATCTTTTAGCTTCATTCTATAGTCTGGGTGATTCATATTGTGCAAATAAGTTTTGCAAGTGTTCTAGTATTCACTGGAAACTCATTTATTGCATGTCTATAATACTTTATGATTTTCTGATTTATATATATATATAAACAGTTTTTGTTCTACATTTGAAGAAAGTTGTAATACTAATGTTACATGTTTTTTCTGGTGGTTTATAGTAAATATTCTTAACTCTGTTATTTTTCAGTTTTCTTCAGTCTATTAATAACTTTAAAACATAGCATATAGAGATTTGTGGGTTCTTCTATATTAACTGTATGTGTGAAAAAAATCACAGCCTGTATAGGTTTTGTTAACAAGGAGCTGAAATATTTTGCAAAGAAATTACTGCATTATTTCATATTAAAATGGCTTATTTAAGGTTCATTTTCTGTGTAGCAGGATACTTGTATGAATAATAAGCAGTGATGATTACATTGCAGGTTTGACTCCCCTTTATGTGCGTAGAGAAAGTGAACCGGCTCTCAACTCTCTTTCATCTGATGTATCAAACGTCGATTCAACAAAACAATGGTCTGCGGCAGTCACTGTGGCCAAGGAAGCATCTGAGACCTTGAATCCTCTGATAAAAGTACAGAGTTTCATTATAATAGTTTCTGAATTAGCTTCTTATTTCTTTTAAATTGTTAAAGTCCTTCATAATCTAGTATAAATATTCTATTTTGTAATTATTAAATAAAGGAACAGCCAATGAAA
The DNA here is from genome assembly GCF_004210375.1 of Tachypleus tridentatus. NCBI lineage: Eukaryota > Metazoa > Arthropoda > Merostomata > Xiphosura > Limulidae > Tachypleus > Tachypleus tridentatus. The sequence goes on along the minus strand of NC_134836.1, from coordinate 73,650,440 downwards.
AATAAATTTCATTGCAATTTGAGATGCCTTGAAATTAAACAAAAGTTAATCCAGAAAAAGCAACTAATCACATGATATTGTTATATTTCAACATGATTAACATGTTTTATATATACAAGCTTACAGATTTGTTTGAATATTTTAATTTTATTTTAATATATTTCTTCTGTACTGGCATTAATTTCTTGTATGCCTTATATCTTTATGCCTTTTATTTTATCATATAATGCAAATTACTTATAATTAATTAATATATAAATGTAAGTTGGTTATTACTTGTAATGCTTGCATACTATATGACAACAGTTTTTTCCATTACATGAAGTGCTTATTAAAATACTCTCAGCATAAAATGTATTCAAAAGTGTTAATAATTCTGTCGAAAATGAAATTAAATGTAACTGAGATTTCTAAGAGTGTCTTTCAGGTTTGTGATGTACAAGTTAGTTGATAAGTTAATTATAACATGGATTAGGCTCTTGTTACAACCAAAATTAGAGAGTATTTCCTGAATCCTTTCATTAATTCACATATAATTCTGTTATGGTGGACAAAATAATGTAAGTTTGTGTTGGTACCATCCTTAATATTGTGAAGGAGCTATTTTTATCTGTGGATTGTCGATAAGTGGTTGTATCTCTATAGTAATATGTTGGTGGTGTAATAATAGCTATGCCAAAACAGCAACTGACGTGAAACAAACTCAACATTACATATTTTAATGAAATGTTTTTTAATTTAGCTTGATAATTGCTAAGATTCAATCTATAAAATATAGGTTGAGTGGCAATAGATTGTTGCAATTGTTCTATAGTAAACAGCAAATTTTACAGTTTTTAATTTTACTTGGGTAAGTAAATAATGTAATGATTTTCTCGTGCCATAAATAAAGGGAGGGGTCAAAAATCTACCTTATAACTATATCTTTACTGGCAGTCACGTTTATGTTAAGGTTTATATTTGTATTACTACATGCCAAAAAGAAAAAAGAACCATGACAACAGTTGCGTATGTTTAACATATTTTGTTTTACCTAATTTCAGTTATCAGATGCTAACACTAGTATAAATCACAAAATTGTATATAAAGAAATAATTTATTTTGAAAGGTAGTATTGATTTCTTTAAACATTTTTCTTTTAAACTTGAACTTACAATATAAATAAATCATTTTTTATGCAAAAAAAATTTTCTTACGCTTATATTAAAGGCTATAATTTTTTTAACATTCTGCAAGCAGTTCTAAAAACATTTCTGTTTTTTTATGTTCTTAAACTTTCATGTAAGACTAATAATGCAGCTTAAACTGTCAGAAAATTTGTGGTATCATGTTTATTATTCCTCATTTACCACACTTCATTAATTTATTCATTCCATGACTTCTCATTTTTGAAGAACTTGGAAGGCTTAATAAAAAATTAAGATAAAGTAATCTATTTCACAAAACCTTTGACTTCAGGCTTTGTGGCTATGACAATGGACATTTATTGTGGTTGAAAAAGTAAGCATATGAGGCTCTTATTAGTCAACTCTAAACCATATTTTATTAAAGCTTAGAGAAAGTTTTCTTTGCATGTCATTCTAACTTTAACTTCAAGTTGGGAGTATAAAATATTTGAATCATTTGAAGTGCTTTTAATGTAAATCAATTTCATCTAAGAAACATCTCTACTACAATATGATATTTTACACTACAAATTTAGTTTAAGAAGATATCTTTTTTTTTTTTTTTGTCATTGTCACAACATTTTATTGTTTACAACATGTAGCTCAGTAAACTTGACCATTTTCAGGATGACAAAGCAGAACTAAATGGAGTATTTTCAAGAACTGGTCAGAACTTAGGAAAATGTACTACTGTAGACAGCAGTTCCAATATCTTGGAAGGAGCTCTCAATGGACAACTTTATAGAGTCAGTGAAAATGCTATAGATTTTGTTATTTTTAAGTAGAAATATTAGCCTGCTCAATTAAATATTGAACAGGATGGTGTTCAACCTACTTTTTGAGTTATAATTTTTTAAAGTATTCTCTGACAATATGTTGTTTACTTGACACAAAAAACTTCAATTCAGGTGTGTTACTGTGTGCAAATATATCCATACAATTTTGAAATAATTTATGAATCCCATTAAAATATTCTAATCACTCTTTACTATATATTCTTACATCTCTGAACATGATCTTCAAGAACATCAAGGTTGTGAAAAGTAATAAATTATCAAATGTTAAGTGTCTCTGATAAGTACCATTGGTCAAAGGACCACATTCAGGGCATTCAGTTCTTGTCAATCAGGAATCAGTCCTGCAGAATTGTGTAAAGTTTGATATACTTGAGCACTATGAAAAATGTTTGATCTACTTGAGCACTATGACAAATACAAAACTGTGTCAGGTATTAGGTCACATCATAGCTTTATTCTACCAACAAATTGTACATGAGAAGGCTATCAGATGATGATGTGTACACAGTTGTAACTGTTGGTAGTAGCAGTGAAAGTGATGCTGCAGCAGCTCAAATAGGGTCTAATGATAACAATGACAATTATCAGCCAGGGAAATACGTAGCATGCATATACGATCATGAATGTTATGTGGGAAACATAAAAGATAGATCAAATGAACATTCCGATGTGTTGGTGTCATTTATGAAGAAATCTAGAAACAAACTGTTCTCATGGCCTGCAAGGTCACGTAAAGATGAAAGCTGAATTCCTTTCCAACATATTCTTTGTCTGATAAGTGCACCTACCGTGAAAGGCAGTAGTGCTCGCCACTATGTTCTAAGTCAAAGTGATCTCAACTTAATCAAACTCGAATTTAAGAAATTTATTCAAGCTGTCTGAACAAAGCAATGTTTATTTGATGTTGTTAAGGCTAATTTATTGCCAAAGCAGTTTTTGAAACATTTCATTATCACAATTATTGCAGTTGGGTGCGACTATAATCTTTCTCAGTTATCCCCTGTTGTAGCACTGTGCTTTTCGTGTCTGATTTACCTTTGTATTTATTATATTATGAATCTTAAACTCAGCCATATCTGCATAATTGTAATGCATACACAATATATTTGCATTGCCATGTAATCTAACTAGTTATGCCAATAAACTTGTTCAGAAATGAATTAATTTTTTCTTGTGTCTTACAATTTCATTATTTAACATTGTGAAAGGCTGGTTAGAATATTTCAGTGGGATTCATAAAATTCTGACAGGTATTTTTCAAAATTGTATGGATATATTTGCACACAGTAACACACCTGAAATGAATGTTTTTTAAATAAAAAAACGTATGGTCAGAGGATACTTTAAAAACTTAACTCAAAAAGTAGGTTGAACACCATCCTGATTTTTTTTTAAGATCATATTCAGAGATGTAAGAATATATGGTAAAAATCTAAAAAGGCTGAATAACTGGTGACATGGTCAACTGTGGCCTGAAATAGGGCTATTTTTAGCTAAATCATAAAAAGTCGCATGCAACTACATTTGTTTACAGGAGATCTAAAAGATTTTTAATTACAACAATTGCTAATTTATCAACTGATATGTTATAGGAAATTTGAAAACAAAATTCAGCTTTGTATCATTAAGTTTTAGAGCTATGGCTTCTTAACGAGTTTTTTTACGAGTTTGGGTTTCCAGGTATGAAAATCCTAAGAGATATACTTGGTTTGAGACCACTTTTGAATTCTGTGAGATTAATTCAGTCAGTGTAGCAAATTTCAGCCTTCTACCACCATTACTTTTGCAGCTTCAAGCAGCCAAAGTTGCCCGAAAATGAATTCGCCAAAAATAAAAAAAAAATTACTTAACTTTTACAGGGCTGTAAATCAGAAACTATTAGAGATATTGATCTAATCCTTGGCAGTTTTTCATTATATGGGTAGATGAGCACATGTGAATTTTTTTAAGACATTCTGAGGCGGCCATCTGGAAAATTTTTCAAAATCTGGATGATTTGACATGGAATGACCCTTCATTTGAAATGTTATTTTCTAACAATTGGCTTAATCCTTTTAGTACTGCCATATTTTTCCCAGTATATATTGTTGCTGAACTGTTTTATAATATTATAAGATGTTCTCTACATTCTTTTAACCTCTTTCTCTGGCCCGGCATGGCCAGGTGGTTAAGGCACCTGACTCATAATCTGGGGGTAACGGGTTCAAATCTCTATAACACCAAACGTACTCACCCTTTCAGCCATTGGGGCATTATAAAGTGACGGTCAATCCCATTATACATTGGTAAAAGAGTAGCCCAAGAGTTGGTGGTGGGTGGTGATGACTAGCTGCCTTTCTTCTAATCTTACACTGCTAAATTAGGGACAGATGGACAGATAGCAGAGATAGCCCTTGTGAAGCTTTGAGTGAAATTTGAAACAAATCAAACCATAGGCCTCTCTCTCTCTCTCTCTCTCTCTCTCAATCTAGTTGCTGGGACAGCTGTAATTCAACAACTGTTATCTTTTGGGACACATATGTCCCACTATTCAAATTTCAGAAACTATGCAGGGGAAGAAAATGTCCAAAAATGTAGAAAGCATTCTTTATGTATCGTAGGTCATTTCCAGCTCTTATTTCATTTCTAATTGAAGAATATAAAAGTCCATAGTTAATGGATATGTAGTTCTTATTATTTGGGGAAATTGTTCTTTTCCAAACTCACTGTTCTAAGATATACAGTACTATATTTTTATTTTTGAATAGTGTGACAGTGAAATTTATGTGTAGGTTTTTTTAAATATTGATATATTAACTAACTTTAAGGATAAAAGATCTTCTATAGTACCCTTGTTTCCTTAAAAGTAACATTGCTGTATGCATGTACTGTTAGTTGTTTTATTTAATTATCAGCCAGGTATTTGTGTTGAAATTTTAAGGAATTGGTTGATATTTAAATGGTTTTTTAAAATATTTTAGTTTTAAAGAGAAAATAATAGTCTTCCTACTTCTGATATAACTACGAATGATATAATTAGCAATAAGAAGGTTTTTATGTATAAATATAATTAAAACAAAAATTCATGTTTTTAGTAGCATAAGCAGAAATTTCAAATTTATTAAGTTGCATGTAGTTTTATTTAAATTAGTGTGGAAAAGAATTCCAATGTACAGCTTATTTAATATTAACAATCTGTCCATTAGAGTTTAAATTTATGTGCTGTTGAAGCATATCTTGAAATTAGTGGAAGAAAATTTTCTACTAGAAAATTAATTTTGCTACTTGTCCCATGGTGACCCAGTGGTAACTCTGTGGGCTTATACCACTATAAAGTGAGTTTTGATGTCCATGGTAGGTAAAACACAGATAGCTCATTTCTATAGTTTTATGCTTAACAGCAGAACAGTTTTTCTACCTGTTTTAAAGTATATATTATCCCAATTTTATATGGAAATTTTGATTATAGGAATTTTCTGTAGTAATTATAGTATTATGAAACCAAAATTTATTTTTGGTCTGGAATTGACCAGCTATGTACAGTTCATTGCACCTTAGCCACCTGGGAGCAGAAACATTTTAGCCTTCCCCACATTCCTGTTTCGGTAATTCTTTTAGAGTCTTTCTTCGTGACAAATGAAATGCTCGAATATTGTGGTTTGGATTCAAATCTATCTGGTTTTTTCTCTCTCTTTTGGCTGTTGTCTTTCTACTGCATGCTCCTCTTTGAATGAGGATCACACTTTGTGGTGTTCTTTAGATACTTCTGAATGATACTTATTTCTATCCCTAAATTTCCCACCATTCCTCCCCACTGAAGACTGGTGTTTTCTTTCCTGTCTATTCTTGAAGTGATAGTTTGGTGGAACCAATTAGACCATCACATGTGTCAGGAGGGTGTTTTTCTCACTTCTTTTGGTGGAGGGTTGTGGCATGGTAGTAGTTGAACCACATTGATTATGGGGTACGTGGGCATTTAAATCTTGTGTGATGTGAAATAATTTTTGCATATAGAAGGCAGCACTGAACAAAAATGACTATACATGTTGGAGGAGATAAGTACATATCAGAAACGCATCTTCAGTATTGGGAAATAGTAACTTTTAGAGAGATGACTCGATTGTATTGATGTAACTAAAACAGGAAATGTTCAATTGATGCTCACCTCAGCATTGACTGAAGATACTTAGAATCTTTTTATCAGGAAAAAATGGCAACTTGTACAATAATTACAGTTTGGAAAAGCTAGTTGATTGAATTGTGTTTGAAAATATATGAGAAACATTTGAAGATCATTGAAGAGTGTTTTCAACACATTATTAAAGAAAATATATAGAAGTCTATAATATTCTTTGACCTAAGAAATGGTCAAATACTGAATGTTATGAACTTTGTACATATTATATTTTCAAAACTTTTCAAAAATGTAAACTTACCTTCTACTTACTGATAGTGGATTGAGATAAAACATATGTAGAACAAAACTATTTTTTTAATATATACATAATTGTTTTTAAAATCTTATTATGGTTTTTCCTCTTTCTTAACAGCTTACTGTAGTGGGGTTAGTTGATTGTGAATTGTATTGTCATACAATTTTTACTAACATTTAATATAAAGAGACATGAGCTCCAAACAAATATAATCTTTTAAAACTTCGATAGTTTTAAACGTTGGCTGTTTTTTCCTCTGAATGGGTAATTGTCTATCAAACTTCAATACACAGTTGTTTGACAGTCACCTAGTGTGGATTAATTGGAGATTAATTCAGGTATAAAAACACATGAAACAGCAAGCCTTAGATGGAATCTGTACCCTGATATAAACTGGTATATGTGCCTTCCTTGAATAGTAAATTTAAGTCTTGAAAAGTTTTTTAGAATATTTACCAAGTGAACAGAAATAAGGGTTAAAAATTACAGTTGGATGTAATTGGTCATTCTATGATAAAGACTCAGATTGATTTTAATACTTAATTTAGCTGAAATGTTCTGATGTGATGTAAAAATGTACTATCCACAGCAAAAATTGTCTTCTTCTCTCAATTTATTTCAGATATTGTAATGTTTAAAAAATGCTGATATTTCTTTATCTCTTGTAAGTTACATTTTATTACATTTTGTCCCAATCTGATATTTTTGTTTTGAACAAGATGATATAGTTTTTATAGTATAGTGAATGTGTGTGGCCAGTGGTGTGGTACAGTTGCTACACAATTACATTTTATTTCCATCCTTTTTATTTGAATAAATAAAAAGAAAACATTACATGTTTAATATTATGTAAATGAATGAGATAAAAGTGATAACACTGAATAGAAAAATTGTCTTTGTAATTCTTGAAGTTAGAAACTACAATTATAATTTCACTTTTAAAGATGCTTGCTCAGTTTACATAGTTTATTTTCTTTTCTTGGACTACAGCCATCATTTTTTCCTTTCTAAGGAAATTTAATGACTGTTTAGTTTAAGGCCTACACTTAATAAATTTTATTTGGTGTGTTTCAAGATGCAAGATGGTAGAAACGAACCTCTTGGTGAGTTGGGAACATCAGCTGGTCAGTCAAGAGATAGATGCATTGATTTATCAGTCAAAAATGAGGACAGGTTGGCTTGAACTTTTGGATTTCTTTTTGGCTGTAGTGTAATATCAGGTATTTAGATTAGGCTTCATAGGTAGTTGTTGAGGGCATTGTACATTTGGAAGGGTGTCAAATGGTGCCACACTGAAAAACAGGACACAGTAGTTCATATAAAAATATAAGATTTCCTTGTGGTGTGCTGATTCTTACAGAAATTTAAAAAAAAAAAAAATATGTTTTCTGGTACATTCTTATGTATGCAAACTTTTTTTACAGTTTAATGAAACTGATATATAAAGAAACCAAGGTTGGTTCAGTTATTTTAAATCTATTGTCATGGTTTTTACACTGTAACAGATTGTAGACATTTATTGAAACTATTTTTTATAGCTCTGTGGTTAATGAAATTGGGTTGATTCATTGGGTTTACTAATTGGTTATTGTTATGAGACTTAGATAGTTGTAATAACCAAAAGTAGTTGTAATGATAAACAATAATATTGATTTGTTTGCACTAGTCAGTAGGCTGAGCAACTTTGAACTAATAAAAATTAATAATGAGAAATCATAATTGCAATATTTTGATTGTTTGGATTTGAATTATTGAAAACAGTAACAACAGTTGATCATTTTTATTACATTGTTAATACTGCTTAATTAATTATCTTACATTACACTAACAGAAATAATCATTTAATTTAATTCATTACTCAATTTTAACTTTTAGAATTTTATTTATATTAGTCAAAATTTTGTAAGATACTTGTTCCATTATTATCAGAGTTTAAAAACAACTCTTATCGGTGTGTGTGTGTGTGTGTGTGTGTGTACATATATATATGTACAAGTCAAACTTGGGTAGAATCCAAATGTTCTTTGAGAACATACAGCATAGAAACTACTGAGAAGAATGAACAGTGAAATAAATACAAATATGTACAAACTACGGGGTAAGCTATAAAATACAATCAGAATGTTAGTATAAGTGTGAAATAAATTGTAATCAAACGCATGTATGCATGAAAAGGCAAATTGAAAATAAATTATTAATACATTTAGGATACATCAAACACAAACTAATGGTTGTTTATTACCATACCCATTAGAACAGTTTTAGTTAGATGGATGTTTGTAGAGTATTTAGATCAGGATGATGCTTCACAGCTAGAAAGGTTTTTTTAATGAAAATATTAAGTCTATAGATCTAGTAGTAATGATGTTAAAGTTGTTGTGGTTTGTGGTTCATTCATGTGATCAAATTTCTGAGTGACAGGTTTTACTGGATTAAGATCTTCTGTAGTCTTGAGTATTCATAGCATTTAGTTTTTAAATGGTGTTTATTTTATTATATTTTATCATATTATATTTTACCATATTTTATTATACAGTAAAACCTGTCTAAGGTGGAATCACACGGGACCGAGTAAAATTTCTGGCTTAAGCAGGTTTTCTGGCTTAGACAGTGAACATGAATTTTTTATTTATATATAATTTTTGAGCATAACGTTATACTTGCTTGACTCAGTGGAAGTAAGACATTTGTGAATAAAGGTATTATACTGTTTATGCTATATTTATTAGAAAAAAAACAAAATAGACATTCAAAATATACACAAGTACACAAAATTTTAATCAAATTTATTCGAAGAAAGTGTCCAATTTCAACTGTTTCATTTTTTAATGGGCTTTCTCATGAAGTTAAAAAATAACACCAGTTCTTTCTCAATCAGAGTTTGGTCTTTACTAGAAGTCAGTTTTCATGGTCATTTCAGATGCTCTCTTACAGTCGTCCATGTTTGCAATAATATGCTGAAGCATCAATTTTCTGTATTTTAGTTTTATACACTGTATAATTCCATTATCTAGTGGCTGTAGAGCTGATGTTGTACATGGAGGTAGAACGACTAAATGAACATATGAAAGTTGAACTTTTGGGTGACAAGTTACATTATCTGGGAAAAGAAGAATATTCCTATTATCTTGTTCCGTTCTTTTGTTTAATTTGTTCAAAAATTCTTCGAATATAGTATTTGTCATCCATGCTTTATTATTTGCTTTCCATTTCACAGGAAGTTGATTCTTCCTTAAATTTTTGAAACGGTGCAGATTTGTGCTTTTACCTATTACCCATAGTTTTTCTAGTTTTTCATCAGCAAATGCAGCCAAAAGTACAGTCAATCGTTCTTTCAAATAGCGACCTCCAGAATAATGACAGCATTAAAAATAACAGAATATATTCAACCAGTACTTACTGTAACAAAAGGTCCGAGAATTTATTAATTAAACAAAAATTTATTAATATTTAAAAAATTATTAATTAAATAAGAAATTAATATTTAATCAAAAACATTTTTCTGCCTTATTCAGGTTCTAATCCTACTCGTTGATAGATAGATGAGATAGGTGAAAGATAGTTTTCTGTCCGTGTTATGCAAGTTCTGCCATATAGAGGGCCTTTTATAAAAGAAACCTTAAGATAATGCTGCAAAATTTTGATATTTCAGGCTTGTACGGGTTTCTGCCCTGGCTTAGACAGGTTTTGTTGTATTTTATTATATTTTCTCCATTTTTGTATTATGTTATCATAGAAGTCTCATTATGTTGTACTACTGTATAGAAGAAAAAAATTTTTGTACTTCCACATTTCCTGCATTTATAGCCCCCCGCTAGTACAGCGGTATGTCTACAGATTTACAATGCTAAAATTAGGGGTTTGATTCCTTTTGGTGGGCTCAGCAGATACCTCAGTGTGGATTTGCTATAAGAAAGCACACACACACACTCCTGCATTTATAAGTGTATTTGCCACTGTAATCTAAGCCTGTTGTGTAAAATCATGTGCTATGGTCATGGGTATGTTCTGAGATTGATGGTTAAATTGAATCATTTGATTGATGTAGCCCAAGGTGCTGATGGTGAATGCTGTTGAATACTTGCTGTTCATTTAGTCTGTTAGTTAAAACTAGTGGAGATTGTCCTTGTGTTGATTATGAAGGAGGAACACACATATTGTATACTAGCATACCTTCAGTGGTTTTAAATTATATTCATAAAAAATATAAAGTTTCATTGCTTTTTTATGGAACACTTTTTTGTTTTTTATAGACAAAATTCTGTTATTCTAAAGAATGAATCAGGGCCTTTAGGTATCCATGTTATCTCGGACTATGACCTGCACGGAAGGTAACTGTAGTCAATCTTTTTTTTTTTCCATAAATTAATAATATAATTTATATATGTATAAAAAATTGAAAACAATATTTTTTGTAGAAGTATAATTTTAAAACATACAGTAGAATAGAAGATATTAACTTGAAGTTTAAGATTATTGCTGTTTTAAATTTTGAACTTTTCCAAAATTCTCATGGAAAATTAAACATCTTTGTACACTAATCATATGAATTTTCTGGAGTATCTAAAAACCTTAAGTATTAAAGTGATACTTTTCTTATGATAGAGGTATGGGAATCAAGGTTCAGGGAATTGAACCTGGTGGCAGGATTGATCAAGATGGCAGACTTTGTGTAGGAGACCGTATAATTTCAATCAATGGAAAAAGCTTATTCCATGTTAGTTTTCAGAAAGCTCAAGAGTTATTCAAAGATGCATTGAAAGAGCCACAAGTAAAGATTCAGTTAGCCAAAAGCTCCCTTCCAATAGGTTGTGTTGAAAGAAATGAAGAACGTCCACTTTGTTTCTATACAAATTTCATGGTCCATAAGGAGTTATCAAGAAACGAACATCAAACGATAGATTTGGTGGACAGACAGAAACAAGGTATATCTGCTAGGTTACAGTAGGTTTTTCATTTTGATAAGTAATACTAGATAATAAATTAACACATGTCAATTAAATCTTTTTCTAAATTATTCTCTCTAATTGTGTGAGCAGATAAAATGTTTTCAGGTAGTTCATAGCAGAAGAGAATAAATATCAGGTACAGTATAAAGGGATACCAAAGAAACTGAATACTTATTCTGAACCACAATAAGTTGTCAGTTCACAGAATTATCTTAAGTACAAATACTTTTCAAACACTTTTAACTTTTTTGTGTACAACATACTTGTATATTTTACTAAAACTTTGCCACATTTACTGTAGATATGTATGATAAATTTGGAATTATAGTCAGTATTCCTCCTTTGGTAGTCAGATTGACCATGCACACCCAGTAATGGAATTATAGTCAGTATTCCTCCTTTGGTAGTCAGATTGACCATGCACACCCAGTAATGGGTGTGCCAACATCCATTTGTTGGTAATCAATGAATGGTTCAAGCTCTTTCAGAAGGATTTGTTTTCCAGTTTCTTTCCATAGCTCCAGGTTCCTCCTCCACATTTCATGACCAGCCAGCATCTTTCAGAAAAAGTTTGTGAATTGCTCTAGCACTGGGCAGTTGAACCTTTTCCACATCCTTCCAGGGGTTTGTCCATGCACATCCAATTATGGAATTATAGTCAGTATTCTGCCTTCAGTACTGGGACTAACCACTATGACTTAAATATTTTCTCTATGTGGTTGTTTTATATACACATAAATATATCATATTGTCACAAACTGTTAGGCAAAATTTCAGCACTTCTAATATTCACAAAGACATTTATTTTATTTATAACTATTTAGTTAATTTGTTATATGTGTTTCTCAAATATTTTCATCTGTATTTAATAAAAAGAGTCCAGAGAAACTGGATAAAACTTTAATTCCGATGTCACTTATCTCCACTTGCAAGGTTAGATGTTGTTTGATACTGCCCTCTCTATGCAAAACTTTTATTTACACAAACCTTACACTCTTCCCCATTGGAATTGCAAACTTTCAACATGTCTTTTGTGCAAGTAATCATGTGTATCTCCCTCACCAATAGCAGCATGACATGCTCACATGATGCATGTGACTCCCTCTATAATTCTGTACCAAACTGTCACTTCTTGGTTAACATTGATGTAGTTTGGACATACTCTTTCATTTGCTTAATGCTTCATGTTCACAGCTTTCTTTTACCCACCAAGTGGATCTTTTTTAAATTAATTTGCTTTTATTCAACCTGTTTCTGACATTGGTATTTATCAGTTAATTTTGGTCGCTTTATTTTCTGCACTTGAATGTGGTGAACTTTTTTGTAACTATGAATTCCAAAGTTAACATTATCATTTTAGGGATAACACCATCAACCAACATTTTTTTTCTCAGGCCTCAGATCTAGGCAATCCAACAGTAGATTTATCTGCTTTTATATGTTGGGAGATTGAACATTACAAGGAACAACCTTTGTCCTTAGATATTGTCCAGGCTTCTCAACTGGCTGATGAAGACTTTGATCACCTTTCTCCACCTCCAAAGTTTGCTGTTCCTTCCCTTTGCCAACCTGAGGAGTATCATAGACCTAATTCGGTCTTTATGGATTTTGTCCAAGTTTTTTTATGTTTTTATCCCTTTCCCATTTTTCTTATATGCCTCGTCCTTCCTTATTTTGTGAAGTCTTCCCAACTCTTATTGGTTTTTATCCTTCCCCTGATATTTGGGTTCATGCTGATCCCTTTGCCTCACAATTAAGTGAGGAGAATAGCATGCTGCATGCACCTGAAGGCTCCTGATAATTTATCCTTTCCTATCATTATGCTGGCTATCCATTTTGAGATTAGTAGTTGTTGAATTCCTTATTACGTATTTGGGAAGCAGCTTCAAAATTAAATATCAGTCTCATCCATGCCCATCATTCTCGCTTGCATCTTATCCTTACCAATTTCTTATGATATTTTACTTCCATACATCTATCTGAGGATCTCTACAGAAATCTTGAGAGGTTTTCTGCAGATACCCTTGCCCTTCTCCCCTCCACTTTAGCCCACATATCATCCTCTGCTCTGGAGTTACATACTTGGCTTCTTTCTTGTTGGGAGCTTATAGGTCATGATGCCATGTTGGTTTGGATTCGTTTACCCTTGACATATCTTAGGAATTTACAAATAGCTCAATTTTTGAAATGTTATGTCTTTGATGCAGTCTCCATCACCAACAGTACTGATTACTATCCATTGGGATCTTGGCTGTTCAAATTTCTTCATTGCCAACATCCATTTGTTGGTAATCAATGAATGGTTCAAGCTCTTTCAGAAGGATTTGTTTTCCAGTTTCTTTCCATAGCTCCAGGTTCCTCCTCCACATTTCATGTCCAGCCAGCATCTTTCAGAAAAAGTTTGTGAATTGCTCTAGCACTGGGCAGTTGAACCTTTTCCACATCCTTCCAGGGGTTTTTATTCCTGACTTTTTGTTTTTCAAAAGAAAACTGGGAATTAATAAAAACGGATGTCTTCAAAACTTACTCACGTATACCAGTATCACCTTAGTTTTGTCCTTATCTTCAGTTTGTCCATGTCTGGGTGATATTTTAATTTTGGGACCTCTCTTAAGGACTTGTTTGGGGTCTTTACTTGTTTTGTCGAGTAGTTTGGGCTTTACCTCAGCATCTCTGTGCTCTGAAGCTGCAATTTCATTATAACATGGACACTGGCCTCTTACAGCTCATTCCAAAGAGAAATTGTCCAGTTCTACTCAGCAGCTCCTTCTGTTGTGGATTGAGCGAGCTACTTGATTAAATTAGAGTCCTTCCTCAGACCCAATTAATATATTGTCCATTTAGTGCTCTTTTTCGATAGACATATCCTTTGAGCCCAGCTTTTCCTTTACAACATCATTCAATGGAACATATAATTCATCATGCCCTCTTGGCTCATCACATACTGCTTTCAAGATTCTGTTTCTTTTAGGACTGTGGACTTCAGAACATCACTGGTCCCCACCAGTCATACCCACATGTAATTTCTCTAAATGAATTTCAGGAACTATGGAACCTTGTTCAAGATTTTCTTTCCAGATGTTCTTTAACTCCATTTCTGCACTGTACATCCATGTTAACTTACACTTTATCTTCCATGACTTAGCATGCTTACTGTTGAGATGCAATGCTTCATAGGATTGCTTGTAGGTGAATAACCTTGCAATATTTTGCTTCATAAGCATGCCCATCCTGGATTATACCATCCATGGACTGCATGGGTAAAGCAGAAGGTGATTGCTGCCCATCACTGCCATGCCTAGAGTGAATAAATTGATGTGGTCTGCTTTTCTGAATAAGGTTTCATGATCACACATTGCATTGTCTTGGTGATGATGTTTCTCCAGGCTCTCAAGTCCATTGTCACCCTTCTTCCTTTGAGAGGAGTATAGGAGCCCTTGCTATTTTCCATTTTCAAGCTAATGGGGTGTGTTATCCATGGAGGCACTCTGCTGAATGAATTGCATCCAATAATCATTCAGTTACAGAGTAGGGTAGTGGTGTTTTGCAGGTGCAGGAGATGTATTATCCTCCTGTTTGTAACAACCAATGTAACAGTGAAAAATCGGAATGCAGTTCACCCCTTCAATTTGGTGCCCTCTTCCTATCCTTGCATGAATGTTAGTACCATGCAGGTAGGTTTTGAATTCCAAGTGAACTAATCATCATAAGCCTTCACGCAGGGTTAGGGTTGTATATCTTCCTCCATCTGTGGTGTGTGTCCCAGCAGTGGTACATGGGATTGTTATGGTTCTGTCCTTGTCTATCTCTTGCCCTATCATTATGGAGATGTTATTGTCTTTTGGATGGTCGTGACTTATTCCACAACTGAAGGAGTTGGTTACATGCCATAGACTTCATTTCAGTACCAGATATCAAGTTCTAGGACTGATAGCTCAAAGCTAATCCTCGTGTCATATCCAGGAATCAGAGTGGTTCTTAATCCCCAGTTCTTGGATCTAAGGAAAAGGTGGTATGGTCCTCATCCTGCCATCACATGGCTGTTGGTACCTCATGAGGGTAATTTAGATGTGATTGACTTATTGAGTATGACTTGTCATGTTTTAGTCACTCTCCATCCAGGGTTGCATCATTGTTTATCCACTTTTCTCATTTCGGGATCGAGTTACAGTATTTTTTCTGCCACACTCTCCTACATGGATGTGCTTCTTTCATTTTTCTACCCTTATATCTTGCACATGCCACAAATGGATGAAGAGTATACCTGGCTTAAATTGGGATGGGATATCCTTCAGATGCTTTTGGAGGTTACTTCTACCATTCCTTCACATTGGGCCCTCCTTGTTAATATAGGATTCTAATTACTGTTGTGAGAGGAGATAATTACAATATTGGAAATTTTAATTTTCTTATACTAAAAATGTATTTCTGATAGATATTTACCTCCTGCTTTTTCACTGACATTTCTACAGTGCTGCATCTTCTGCAATATGTATCTCAGAATAGGTGGTATGGGTATTAACACTTTTATTGATAAGGAGAGAACAATGTTTCGATCTTCTTGTGTCATCTTCAGATTAAGAAAGAGAGTTTGAATGTGATCATTGATGGACACGTCTTAGGGATGAGAGTATAAATGGGTACTGGATTGTAGGGGGCGTTGCAGGTGGATATCATGTTATTAATTGGTATAGGTATAAAAGTGTTCCTTTATATCAGTGGTTTCCTTGGGGTTGCGAGATAGTGTTCCAGGGGGTGAGAGATAACATTATAAAAAATTTGTTTTGGCCACTTTCACATTTATTCTTAAATAAATAATTACTGTGAGGGGTGTGAGAACATATTAAAATTTTTTAGGGGTGCGGGGCATAAAAAAGGTTGGGAACCACTGCTTTATATTGGTTTAATTTTGGTTTTAGTTGCTGTATAGGTAGGGCAGGCTTCTTTGATTTAATGTTTGTTTATATTTGTTCTCAATTTAATATCTGGATGTTTTCTGTGATTATGTTGTGTTTATTTGATTTGCAGTGTCCAAAAATGTGTGAATGTGTTTTTTTTTGTTCTTTGAATCTAGTTTCCATTTTTCTGCTTGTTTTTCCAATATAGAAGTTGTGGCAGTTGTTACATTGTATTTTATAAATTATTTAGGTGCTGTGTTTGTCAGTGCAGTTTTTACAAATTGTGGACTTTAGTTTTGTACCCAGTTTTTGAATAAATTTGGTGTTTACTGGAATGTTGTGTTTTGTTGTAAGTTTTTTCTCAAATGTTGGTTATTTCTTTCTGATGTCAGGAACATATGGTATGCAACAGTATAAGGTTTTGTAGTATGTTGTATCTTGGGATTTATTGTTGTTTGTTTGTTGTTGGTTTAGGTGTGCATATAACTTTTTCCACGGATTTTTGAGGAAATTTGTTGATGAAGCATTATTTTATTTTGTTGATTTCATTGTTAATTTTATTGGGTGAGCATAGTTTAGTGGCTCTGTTTATTTGGTTTCTTAATATGTTGAGTTTTTGTTTTGTTTTATGTGCTGAGTCCCATGGAATGTATAATCCAGTATGAGTAATTTTTCTGTGGATTTCTGTTTTGAATTGTGTATCAGTTCTAGTGATTTTGAAGTTAAGAAATGCTATTTGGTTAGTTTTTCCTGTTCATGGGTGAACTTAATGTTGGGGTGTATCAAGTTAATGTGATTGGAAAAAAAACTAAGTGTGCATTCGTTAAATGTGAATCCAGCAACTGTATCATCAACATACCTGTACCACTATAGTGGGGGTTGTAAGGATGAATTGAATGACTAAAACTTGTGACACGGGATTCCCCATACTTAGGCCACTTATTTGGAGGTAGTTTTGGTTTTTGAACATGAAGTTTAGTTTTGGTGGTAGTGTATTCTATAAGGGTTGCTATTTGGTTGCTGGGGATGTGTGTCAATGGGTTGGGGTCTTGGATATAAAGCTCTAAAGCTATCTTAGAGGTTTCAGTCCTTGGGACTTTTGTGAAGAGGGAGATTACATGAAAACTAGCCATTAAGACTTCATGATGTAGTTGATTAAGAATATATTTAAAGTTGAAAGAATCTTTTGAAAAACGAACCGGCTGATGTTGCATATTTAGAAAATGTCCATGCTATATAATTACCGATGTTGTAGTTAAATGATTCTTAGGCTGACATTATGGGTTGTAGCGGACAATCAGGTTTGTGAGGTTTGGGGGTGCCATATAGTTGTGGGGTGCATGAGTCAGTTTTTTGTAGGTAAGAATAAATGTTTTCTGAGATTGTGTTGGTTTTTCATTTGTAGTAGTATTTTGTTTAACTGGTTTTCATGTGTTTTTGTTGGATTTGTGTTTAGTAGTTTAAATTTGTTTGTATCTGACAAGATGTTGTTCATTTTTTGAATGTATTCATCAGTGTTCATTATAACTATAGCATTGCCTTTATCTGCTTTTAGAATTTTGGTGTTGTTGTCTTGTTTTAAGTTGTTCATAGAATTAATATCTTTTTGTGTGAGGTTGTTATTTAGATTTCTTTTCTGTGCAATTATATTGATAGTTTTGTGTGAAAATTCTTTGAAAAAGTTGTTTAAAATACTGTTTTGAGGTGTTTCAGGGAAATAGATGTTTTCAATTCTACCTGGAAAGATGGGTTGTTGGTTGTCGGTGAATTGTTATCAAAGGTATCTTCTTTCTGGTGGTTGTTTTTCGTTGTTTTGTTGGTGTTTTCAATTTGCATAGAGTGGATCACCTGTCTTCTAGCTAGCTCTTCCAGGCAGGCTTTCATTTTAATGGATGGAATATTTCTAGGCATTGCTCCAAAGTTGAGTCCTTTGTTGAGTAGATGTATTTCTTCATTGCTTAATTTTCAGTCATATATGTTAATTATGAGGATTGTTGGTGGTTCGTCGTATTGGCACTTTAATTTATCTAGTTTCTTGTTGTGATGGACCTACTTTTCTTTGTCATTCTTACTGTTGAGTTGATTTATGTTATGTTGTATGAGTCCATAAATGTCTGGTTGAATGCAACAGGCCAGTTGATAGTGTAGATTAATTTTTTGTTTCTGTAGGTCATTTAGTTCTTTATATTTTGAGCTTAACATGGCTTTTAGTAGTTTTTTTCCGTAAATTATGGATAACGCTTGTATATTGGGTAAAATTCTTCGATAGTTTTATCTTCACAAAATTAGGGATTAGTTTTTCCTTTCTTCGTTGTTGAATGAAATAAATGTCATTTCTTCTGTTGATGATTTTTTGATTTAAGTTCCGTTAAGATTGCACAAGCATGTCTGGTTAACAGTGGCGTAATGTAGGTAAGTTCAAGCATAATGAAGTTTTAAATAGATAACACAGTACACAAAGAAACACAAAAGACTTGCACTTATTGTATAATCACTGTGGTGAAGTAATTCTTGATGACGAGAAATCCACTTGAAATAAAAATGTATCTCGGAATGGCTGGTATGGTTATTAACACTTTTATTGATGAGGAGAGAATATGGTTTGTTCAGTATGTGAAATTGGCTTCATAATAGAAGAAAAGTTACTTTTCAATCAAAATAATTAGAGAATTTAATACTGAAAATTGCAATTTTTGCATCATCAATTGTTGATTTTAATAATCATCAAGAATCTGAATATTTCTGAGATAAAGTTATATGGGTATAAGTTTGATTGAAAGGTTACTGTTTAAACCAATACTTTAGAAAATGGAAAGCAAGGCTTTAATTATTCTGTATTTTTAGAAGGTTTAAAGACAAACGTTTCATCAGTGGAAACATCGAAAGAGATACGTCCCTCTTTAACATTAAGCCAAAACTTCATTCCTCTCATATCAAACACCAGAAAGATTGGACAAAAGATTCTAATACACCTGATGAAAGGTAGGTCTCTCTAGTTAGGCACTGCTTAGACTACTACAACCTTTTACCATACATAAAATATTATATGTAAAAAAGATAGTTACACCTAATTCTTGATTATTTTAGATCCTGTAGGTTAGGTTGGTAAAAGAACATTACTTTTATTAAACGTATACATTTATTGGGATTTTTTAATTCTTATATTTGTGATAACTGACCAAACTAAAGTATTAAGATTTTCTGACTTGAAAAAACTGACGTTTCCTATATAATCGGTAACTGTTTAGTAATTTGTTAATAACTGTATGCATAACATAGGTATATTCAGTATATACCAAAATATGACACTCTTTCATTTCCTTTTGATGACTGGGATACAGTTCTAAGCTGTACTTACAGACCTAATGACATTTAACCCAGTTTACCCAGAGGAGAAAGTGAAATGAATAGTACTTGAACTGTATGGGGATAGTAATATTTTCTCCTCTGATCATACCTGATTTTATTCTTGGGTGACAGTTTTAACTCAAATTGATAACTTCTTAGCTTGACAAGTACTAAATAATTTATTTAAGTATAGTAATTTCAAATTTAATTTCTTATATGTTGCTGAACTTGCTATAGAATTTTTATACGAGCAAGAATAATTTCCCTAATGTTTGTATAAAGAGAATGTTAAGGTTTGTTTTCTTTATTGTAGTATTTGTTTATAATATATATTTTTTCAGTAACAAGATGTATGTCTGTGTAAGATAATAATCCCATTTTTGTATTCATAACTATGTCTTTATTCTAGTACAACAATAAAATAAGAAATCTTAGTTTCACTGTTCTTTTATAATCTTTCTTTATGATGCTATCCAGTTTTCCAGTTAGTTCTAACACTTGAGTTTTTTCTGTTTTAAGTTGTTGTTATTTTTATGAAGTGGCTCTTAAACAAAAATCATCTTTAAAGTAATCTACTGGAGACTATAGTTGAAAATATTACCAGCTGATACAACTAAGTCTGAGATTTTTATTTTTTGCATTTTTGGCAGTCTGCAAATGTGGGGAAAAATATGATGGTCCATACATCATTGTGGTGATCCTAACATAGTTGAGTACTTGTACTTCTACAATATCAACCCTCATTATTCCAACTATACGAGAGATGAATTATATCATCTATTGTAGCTGTATCTCGTGTGCTGAACTATAACTGGCTATATATTGTAAAATATTAGTACCCTTTGGTTACAAAGTCACTTATCAAGAAATTGTTTAATTGCTATCAACTCTGGTCATTTCATCTGATTAGTTAGGAAAGTGACACCTTCTAGTTTTTTCTTTAATTATTAAAGAGTTTTAATTATAAGGTTTTATTATATTCAGATTTTAGTATGTATTATACCTTGTATTAAGTATGTTACTTCAGTTGATTTTTGTATTTGGCACAGCTTCCATGTAAATTATCAATAAAGTATTTTTGATAACAAGGTGTATTATATAGTCTCAGCATAATGATAAAAAATTGTATATATCTTTGGAATAATGTGTATTTGTTTAGGACCATTTGGTTTTGGATTCAGCATAACAACAAGAGATAATCCTGCAGGTGGAAACTGCCCCATTTATGTAAAAAATATTTTACCTAAGGGGGCTGCAGTTCAAGATGGCAGATTAAATCCAGGTGACAGGATTTTAGAGGTAAACATGTATCTATACATTGATGATGTTGGTACCTCTTTATCACTAGCCTACATAGAGAAATAATAGAAGATTCCTGTCATTTGAATGTGGTATAAATTACTTGTATATTAGGTTTGGATTGTTATATACTGCCTTAGCTAGTAACGTAACTGTTTGGTGGACGGTTTGTCACTCAAGCTTTGACTTTAATAATGTAGACATCTTTTACTTATTATAAATAATGTTTCGGGACTGCAGAATAAGAATTTGATGATAGTATATAACCTATAACATGTAATTAATCTGATGCAGATAATCTATAAGAATTAATTATTAAAGAATGTAAGGTTTGGTTCATGTACAAATTGACACATTTAATCATAAATGTAAGGTATAAGGATAAAGCATGTATCTTTCTTGCATTGTTGATTGAACTGCTTACCAAGAGCACAAAATTCATAGGTAATGTTCTCAGAAAAACATGCAGTATACTTAAGTGCATGTGTAGATTATAAACCATGTTGAGTAACACTTTAATCTCAAAGTTGTAAATAGATGCAACTTGTATGTAGCTAAAATGCTTGAAATTAAATGTCACATTTCAACATTTTTGGTAATTTTTTTGTTGCATTTTTGTATTTAACTTACATGTGTTTATAATTGTATTTAAATAATAAAAAGAATGAGCTTTTATTCTCTGTTAAGTTTGCAACAGCATGAATCAGGATATTATATGAAACTTAAAGAAAAAGGTAATCATGATAGGTATGTAAGTATATACATATACAGACATACATTTAGATCATAGGTATATAGACACACACACGCGTTAGTTGAATAGTTGATCCATATAAATCATACATATATAGACATGCACGTTAGTTGAAGACAACAATAGATTTGTTGATCCATATAAATCATACGTATATAGACATGCACGTTAGTTGAAGACAACAATAGATCTGTTGATCCATATAAATCGTACGTATATAGACATGCACGTTAGTTGAAGACAACAATGAACCTGTTTATCCATCTAGACCATTCTCTCTATAGTACTAAACTCTAAAATAAAAATAAAATCATTTAAATATTTATCAAGCCTTTCTGCATGAACAACCTATAATTCAAATTATAATAACATGCATGCATTACCTTGCCACGTGATTGATCTACTGATCAAATGATCGTAATACTTTTGTAAAGCAACAGGAGCAATGTTCTCACAGCCACCAACACCTAAAACTTAGAAAAAATAGTAACAAATGGCTCACATGCATAATCTTTATCTTTCTTCAAAACCCTTGAGTAAATATTATCAAGCTGTGAGAAGCCTTTATCATTCTCTAAAGTTTCCACTTTTATCACAAAGTGTATCAGGGGAATACAGAAAATATTGAACATTCAGTGTGATGCCTGCTTCACTTTGTTTGTTTTCCAAAGTTAATTACCTTCGTCCATGTTTAATAACCTTTTACAAATATTTTAAATGAGATGAGTTGCAGATCCACTGAAAACACAAGCCAGACATTCAACATCTGTATTGTTTACAGGTCAATGGAGTTGAAATGACTGGTCTATCCCAGACAGAAGCTGTTCGAATTTTGAAAAACATTCCACAGGGAGAATATGTAAATCTAGTGGTTTCTCGACAGGAACGTATTCCAGCTATCAGCCATATCCGGTCTCAAGATGTGGTCAGCAAAAAACGATACAAGGTATGTTGTAACACTGCAATATATAATAAAGCTTTTAGGCTCAGTTGTTTTGTGTGACCTACATGTATGTTGCAAAATGAGTTTTGTAGAGGTAAACCATAAACATTAAGGTTTAGATATTTTAAAAAGTCACTTCTTTTTTCAATGAGTAATTGAGTTTAGTACAAAGTATAAACAGTGGCATAAAGTGTGTAATTTAGTTAAATGTTGACCAGGAAATGTGAAACTATTCCTCAATTTTTATTGAACGAAATGGCTAACTTAATTCAGTTGAAAGGGTCAGTATGTTTAGGTAATACAAAGAGGATAAATAATGATAGTTCTGTCATTGGAAGAAGGCATAATAGTGAAAAGAGGAAAAAGCTAAGCATAATTCATTATTGTTGTTACAATAGAAGTAAAGTAGTAATTATAGATTTTAAAAACTGTTTTCATTTTCAAATTCTATTGCTTTGAGATGAGGTTACTGAAATATCTCTTGATATATGTATTTAAAACTGTTTGGAAGAAACTGTTGATTAAGTTTGATTGAATTGCTTATTAATCATAATGTAACACTGGAGTTATATATGTGTCTCTCTGCTGTGTTAGTAAACATTATGTCTAGATTGTTTAATGGTCCCAATGTAGAGATAAATTAATTCCAGGATTATGTTTCATAATCTGTCAAATAATTTTTCTCTTATCTTTGGGCCTTAGTTACCACATCAAGTTGGAAATGGATCTGGGATTGAGCATTTGAAACACAGAGAGATTCTGACATTTTGCATACCATTGAATGACACGCGTTTAGGAATTTGTGTCAAAGGAAAAATCAGTAAAACAGCAAATGGGCCAGTAGATTTGGGAATTTTTGTCAAGGATATTATATGTGGTGGTGCTGCATCAAAGGTCAAGATACACTGATTCTAATGAAGTTTCTACTTTTCTTCTTTTTCATATTTCTTCTTAGATAAAAATTAATGTTTTATGACATCTCTTTGACTGAAATATAGAATGTTCTATTAAACTTTTAAAAGTCTTTAGTGATGAACTTTTATTACTTAACTTTATGAATTTAACATTAGCTCTGATTGGGGCAAGTTAAAACAAAAATAGTTTCAAGCATAAAGAATTAACATTAAAAAATGTCCTAAAGATTAGAAATATCAGGTTGTAATGAATTTGGGCAAGAGTTACCTAAAGGTTAGCATCTGAAGGAATAATGTGAAAAGTTGTACTTACTACTCAACTTTACTTGACTTTCTTCTAGTAGAATCATTTAAAAATAGACAAAAAAATTATTTTTGTCATCTCATTAAATGCTTGAACTATAAAAATGTATTTCTAATATTTATTAATATTTCTGTTTGTGTTTGGTACTTAGGATGGCCGGCTTCGTACCAACGATCAGCTTGTTAAAATCAATGATATTTCTTTGCTAAGAAGGACTAACATGGAAGCTATGGAAATTCTGCATCAAGTGGATGACCCTGTTGTTACCCCTAATGCCATCATGCTCACTATTGCTCGACAAATGTCTTCTTTTGATCGGAATGTTGATCCACTGCTTTCATTAACTGGCCAAAGGAATGTAACCTTTAGCAGTAGTAGAAACTTCCTAAAAGAACCCACTAGCTCATTGGAAAATAGAAGTTCCAGTTCAGATAATTCTACTAGTGAAAATTTGCAAAGTACCATGTCATTTATTCCAAATATGAGTATTACTAAGTGTTATCATGTTGAGAGAGGAAATGAAAACATAAGAGAGGCAACTTCGACCAACCAGTAAGTAAATATATATAGATGTACATTTGATGTAAAACATGCAAACCATGTATGCTGCATCTTGAAGAGACACCCTTTTTTTATTTCTAATTTTTGCATTGATTTTAGAAAAGATGCATGACTTATAAATAGGTAAAACTTCTTCAAAAAAATACTTTGCTACATGAAATAAAGAAATTCCATGTTTAATATCTAATATGCTTGTTATTCACAGTGAACAATAACAGAATTTACCTTTCTAGTAAGCATTAAAAATGTAGATTTAATTGCCACAGTGTTTGCTTTTGTTTGGATTTTTTTGTATTGCCTAACTTTAAAAAGCATGTTCCACAGTTGCATTTCTGAAGATGAGAGCAAAGTGGCTTTTCTGTATAACTGTTCTGATGTCTTATTTTGAAATCTAGGTAAAGATATTAATTACAACAAAACAGTAACTAAGAATTGAACTATAGCACTCAAATGAAACTTAAGATATTCCAGTACAAAGTCATATATTGATGATATATATATATATATAATATGATAAAATTTGTATTAACATTTTTGTGTCTTGATTTTTTTATATTTGTTATAACATTTTCTTAGTTTTAATTATTAAAACGTGCATTGTTTCAACTGTTAAATGAACTCAGTCGCTAGAGCACTTGTATGTTTTACAAAAGGTTTTGCACTGAGCTGAGAAAATAAAACAAGGTTACCACAGCAGATGTAAAATGTTAGTAATTGTTTTTCTTTTGATTTTTTCAAGACTATGTTGCATTTGAATGGCTATAATTTTTTCCCTGTACTGTTGATTTGTGGAGTACATAATTCACCTTTTAAAGAAGAAATGTATGTTTGTTACAGATTGAAAATAAATGGTTGACAATTTTGTCATGCCGTACGTTGCACAGTTAGCCACATCCAGATCGTGTAATTCTATACAGATTTTTAAATATATCCTGACATTAAATCAACTCTGAACAAAATTCATGACATAACAATATTTAGATAAAAATTTTTATTTCACTATTAAAATAATAGAAAAAATAATATTAAGGTAATTACTTGAGTAAAGAAACACATTATGCTAATAGGTTAGTAAACTGACAAACAATACTTTATAAGCACAATAAACCCTATATATTGAGGTACAGATACCACCAGAAGAGAGAACAATGTTCTGTTGAAACATGTAATTATGTTCCACCCAAATTAAACTTTATTGTGCTTATAAACTATTGTTTATCAGTTTACTAATCTATTACCATAATGTGTTTTTTTACTCAAGTAAACCCTGTATGCTTAGCTACAGGTTGAACCTGCAAAAATGATATTCTGTTGAAAGAACTGGTATGTTCTCTCCAAAATAAATCACTTCATTATGCTTTCAAATTGTTGTTTGCCAACTTATTATTTACAATGCTAAGTAAGAAAACATCAAGCACAGTTTTCTTTAGGAATGAAATTCTATTAATTATTGCTAGCATAGTAATTATGATGTTTTTAGTTTAAAAATTGGTAATTGGAGCATCTTCATTCTTGGTGAATGTTTCCTGAAATCATACCCAAGTTGTAAAACCTTGGTTCACCTATAATTTGAATCTAAGAATCACATCATAAAAGAGTAAACTTTGTTTTATTCCATGCAGTTTAATAACTTATTATCCAATACAATCAATGTTAAGTTAAATCGATTTGAGGAGATACAGCAGATTATTGAACAGTCAATGCTACACAAGTGTATTTGAAAGTGTTTTACTGTTATTGAACTATGTTAAGAAGTGTCCTCTTATTATTCAACCTGTAGACTTACTTAAAGATTGGTTTCAAAATAATTATATTTGGACACTTAGTAGTCCCTCAGAATTATGCTATATATTTTAAGAAGCATGAGTCTCAATTTATTAACCTTTTTTATAAAATATTCATTACAAGTGGTGGTTTACATACTATATTATATTAAGTATTTTTTTTTTCGTTTTTAACATTATTACTAATGTTTAATATAAAGAAATAACCAGAAAAATTGGGTGAAATTACTGATATTTTTTTCTGTGTAAAATACAGCATTATCTAGTAGGACTAACTGTGACATTCATGGTATTTGTGTTAATATTTTTATGTGACTTGTATTCATATAACGTACTGTTTGAATGTTTTAACTTGGATGTTTGCTACAAAGTGCATAAAGTTATAGTTAAGAACTAAGAATCTTCATGTAATTTGTAGAAACAATGATACAATATAATTGGGAGTGATCGGTAGTGATTAAGTCAGTTTGATGTCAGAAAAGTTGTACAGTGATAGGAGTGAGAGCTATCACATCTGTCTTAATCGTCAATTACTCAGCAACTTAGCTCATTTGTTTATCAATCTTATCCAAGTTGAAAGTTGTATTTGAAGTCAGGCCTACACTATTTTCTTAGTTTATAATGAGAGGCTGTTTTTTTTTATGAAGTTAGGTCGACAAGTGAGTGTGGCTGTTACAAATACTTACTAACGAAATAAATAAATTTATTATCATTGTGTGCACTGAACTTAGCAGTATTTTTACATTAAAATCCTGATGCACCTGTGCAACAATAGTATAATCGTTTGCAACAAAATTATGGACCAATAATCAAATTAGTGCATTAATAGTTTAGAAGAATGTCACATTGGATCTTATCAGCGATTCTGTATCTAATGACACATGAGGAATTGTAAGACATCAAATATATTAGGTATACAGAACTGTCTGCTTTGATTTGTAAACTTGCTCTGTGTATTATCTAAGTTCTAATGTATGTAGTTAGTTAGCTAACTTATTTTTATTCTGTAGAGTGTGTGTATAGTAAATACGTTTCAATACTTTAATGATATAATTGTTACTGTTATTCATACTGTCATAACAGAGAATTTGTATTCTTTACTATTAACTAACCAAGATCTGGAAACATGACTGATTTTATGGCATAAATTTCTGTAAGCAGGTGAATTATTAATGTTTTTTTGTAGGAAAATGTTTTTTGTAGCTAAAATAATTTGTATCAGAAGATGAAAAAATCACATAAAAAGATGTACATTTCATTGACAAAAACGACACTAACAAAACGGTATGTTTTAGACTTTCAGTGGACGTTGAAAGTCATTTCTCATTAACCAGGGATGGTATTGGTCGACGAAGTATGTCAGAGAAACGATTTGCTCGACTGAATGCTCGCCACACTGACAACTATCAGCGTAATAAGCGAGCTCGTGATGAGCCCAAAGAACAAAACCTCTTGCACACTGAAGAGCAAGAAATGTCAGATCATAAAAACCAAGAGAAGCAGGGAGAATTTGGTACTGATGGAAGTGAAGAGAATGGTAACCTTGTTTTCATATTACTACAAGTCTTCTGTATGGAAGCAGTATTCTGCTTGTGTAGTAACTGTTTTTAGTATTCATATCGATTTCTTGATTTATTTTTGCTATCAGTAGCTTCTGATCAAAGCAAAATATGTACATAAAACAGAGTTAGAAATTAATCCAGTTTTTATTTTGTTTAAAATCAATATTTTCATTTACTGTTGACCTGCTGTCTTTGACTTTCCTTTTATAAAGTGGCATGATACTGTAAATGATTATATAAGAGAAACAGGAACTGCATTATTTCCATATCCCTGAGCAATGACAAATATTGTTACACCTACATCTGTAAACATGAACACTACACTTTCTTTCATATTTTTTTTTTAATACTTCAGAAAGTACTGGGATATTTATGATAAACATGAATGTTAATAAGTGCTATCATGTTGAGGAACGAAATGAAAGTATGAAAGAGGAAACTTTAACCAGTCAGTAAGTAAAGATATAGATATACATGTTGCATAAAACCTGCAAGTTATGTATGTTACATTTTTTGTAAATATTCTCTTCTCTCTTATTTATTTACAATTTTTGCTCTGATTTATATGTATTTATCAAATTTATTATCGTTTGAACCTATTTATCAATTTTCATTAACTATAATTTTTAATCATGTGACAATGCATTCTGTACTCTTTTGACTTTTCTGTGCTGCAGTTCAGGAAACATTTTTAGGGTAAGGTTTTGAATAAATTAGTGATACCAAGACTTGTTGCTCTTCTTTCAGCTGTTGTACTGATTAAACATTTCTCATGCTTTCAGGTTCTGAAATTGTCTCTTGAGCTTGAAACCACTGAAAAGTTCTAGGCATTAAGTTCATGCCCATCACATTCTATTTAAATTTCATTCTAATTACTTAACAATATTCGAAATGCATAGATTATGAACATAGGGTATAATATATATACACACACAGAATTTAAAATAACCTTTTGAATTGGTTCTGTATTTCTCTTGTACATGAATTCTTCACATTTACATTAGTTTTAGCCTGATATTAGGCTATTAATATAATCAATGTTAGGTGTTATTGCCCATCCAAGTGAATAAAACACCAGCAGCTAATATGAATAATTTTAATATCTCAGTATGGTAAGATATTATGGCTCTCCTTTACTAAAAGATATATAAAATTTCTTAAATACTTGCAAACCAAAATTTTAAGACTATACATACACATACAGATGTTTTGGTAATCATGTTTTTAAAGTATCTGAGACTAACTGCATCATTAACAGTTCACCTAGTACATCAATATACTAATATATATATATATTGTCTTCATACCAGGTTCTGGATCAAGCTGAACTGAAAATTAGAGACAGTGAGTCCAGATGTCCCTGGTGTTGCTCTGAGCATTTAGTAACACTTGATAAATTGAACTTTTATTTGCCAGTGAAATCTATTTAATTGGAGTTTTTAAATAATAGTCACTATCATTTGCTTCATCTTTAATTACTCATGGAATGTTTAGTTAAAATAAGGGTATTAGCAATTAGAAGAAAGATACACGTTAACCATTATAATTATAAACTTTATTGTTTGTAGGCCCCTCCCTTGGGTTGAAGAAGTCAAGCAGCATTGAAAGGCTCTCAAATGTGGCCCAAGAGCAACGGATGGAAAACCAGGATCGGGCACCACATTCTAGCAGACCAATGGGTGTAATAAGAAGAGGACACATCTGCAATGCTAGCTTCCGAGCTGCAGTGGACCACTCTTATGAGGGACCTGTCAGTGAAACCTTGGAAACCTGTAAGACTAACATGATGAAATTTGAAATTTACTATTTAAAAACCGATTTTCTAATTAACTCTGAAACTGGTCCATTGACTGTGGCATTGTAATCTGTTGCAGCGATGTTGTTAGTTCCACTTTTATTTCCAGATATTAAACTTAAGTTGGTAGTGTGCTTGTATCTCACCTTAAAGACTTAAACAGGAATTTTACATGTAAAATGAGTGACAAAAGTGTGTAATATGATGTAGATGCATCATATTGGGTTGACAGGTTTTATAACCTGAACTTTTCTGTTTTCATACTTGTTGTTTAATACTGTAGAACCATCATTTGCTGAAGAGATATTTAAGTGTACATTCATACATGCATACTTGAAAATTTGTATGACCATATAAACGCACTAGATTTCAATATACTTTAATATGGGAACCTGACATAATTTAACTGAAATTACTGTTACACACTTTCTGGAAACCTATTATTAAACAATTGTGTATTATGCTTAAAAATATATTTTACAAAACCAGCAGTGCTTAAACATTAAAAGAAGTGTTACAAATTATGTTAAATATATCATTAACAGTAAGTGTGATGAGTTTGAGTAATAATCATATATAAACTTATTTATTTAAATGGCAAGTTCTTGTAGTGGTATATAATCAAATTTTATGCCAAACAATACCCATTACGAGCATATCTAATCAAACGTTTATATGTTTCATTTTAAGCAGTTAAGAATATTTCATGGTAGCATAGTGAAAATCAGCTTTTATTTATCATTGTTTTGTTTCTATTGTTATTCACAATGAAATAAGTTAAACTCTTACTTTTTATATTTGAAACTTTGTAATATAACTAACATATGAATATTTTTAATTAATAATTGTAAATAGATGGATTTGATGTAATTTGTATTGTCAGTAAGTTATTTAGTTTATATATCCAGAGTCTCCAGATTTCTTGCATAAAATTGTATTTCCTAATTAATACTTTCATTCTCTAAAATTATGCAAAATGGCGTTTTCCCTCCATTAATGAAAAACTGAAGCATCAGCTATCACAATTCAGAATAACTTCTATACTGTAAAAATTAAAATTAAAAATCTTTTTTGCTCAAGAATTTGCTTTAATGCAAACAGTTTACTCTGCTTAGAAAGAATAATAATCCCCTAGATTCAATGATAATAAAATCTAGGAAACTTTAATGCAACGTTTTGGGCCTAAATCCTTCTTCAGGTGATGTCTATTGAAACGATATATAAATAATACATTTGAATATCTCTTTAACAAAGGTACAGTTAATTATTTCAAATCTTGCCTAAGCTTATTTTTAATTTACCCAAAACAAGTTGCTAACACTAGTAGTTAATGTTTAATGCTTGAATACATTTTATAGTAAAAAATACCTATAACTTGGCATCTAACTCTTCAAAAAAAAAAAAGATTATTAATTAATTATTTCTGGACTTTTCAAGCCAGTTGTTGTACCTCAGGAATCCTGCCACATTCCATCCTTAAAAACTGATTCATTTAAATATAAGAGTTACATTATATAAAGTTTTGAACAGGGTTCCACCTTTAATTCTGTCCAGTCTGAGGTTTTTAATGTCACATAAAAATGGTATTACACTGCATGTGCTTGTTAAAATGAATATTATTTAAAAACTGTGTAGTTCTACAGCATAGAATTGGTATGCTAAGGCAGAAAAACTGTGTACTGTACTAAGCAGGTAAGGGTTAGAGTTGTACTGTGAAGTGAAGATGAGGGTTATGCTTGCATTGTACTTGAGAAGTAAGGGCTTGATTTGCATTGTACTTGAGAAGTAAGGATTATAAAAAAAGTGTAAAAAGTTTCGAAGTTTACAATTTCTTTGAGAAAGTTTAATCTTTTTAATAGATACTTTGTATGGTCTGACCAGGCTAAAAATCTCAGATAATATAATTCAACATCACAATCTGACAATTTTATCCCACCAAATTTGTAGAAGTCACACTTAGAAAATAAGTCACTTGATTGCCAACTTTAATTTTGAAACAACAACAACAAAAAAAAAGTCTGACTGTTCCGAGTGCCAAAAAAACACTCCATAAATGGTACAGAGACAAAACCAATGTATAGAACACTGTTATTCTTTATTGTCCAAAAATCTGAACTTTTTTTTAGATTAATTATTACATTAGCTTAATTTCACATTACTTGGTGGAATATGCAGTTAAAACTAGGATATTAACAGTCTAAAGAAGGATGCTATACATAATGGATTCTTCTTGGGAAAACCTCTCATTGTGTTCAGTTCAATGTAAACTAATTAGAGTCCATGAATATGTATTTTGTTTAAAATCATTCTGATTTACTTCTGGAGATATAAATTGTTCAGTGAATGAGGAGACCGACAGCAGCTCTGAAGTAACAGGAATTTATAGAAGGGATGTAAGCATTAGTGATTTTCGTTATGCTTCATCAGTTGACAGTGGTCTTGCTACGAAAGAAACTACAAATGAAAGTTACAAAACAGGCAAAACAAGGAGAAAAAAGAGATTACTACAAGGATTAGGTTCAGTTTTTAAGTGAGTGTTTTGTGTTTTTTTTTAAACTACATGAAATGTGTAAATAATGGAATACTGCTTATCATAATGAGTGTTTTTTCTTAACTTTTTAATTTCTTTACATTTTCAAAGTGCTTTTAAAAGTATTAACTATTAATAAAATTAATTGTTTTGTAAAGTGTATGTTTTGGAAATAACATATGGGATCACAGTTTAGATTATAACATAAATATTGAAACTGTAAATTAGTGTATAGCAATGAAGTTTGCACAGTTTCCTTTTACAATATGGTGTATGAACTTGTTGGCAACTGAGTGGACTTAATTTTAAAAGAGACCAAGACAAATTTGTACTACTGACAAAGTTTCTAGTTACTGTAAAAATAAGTTTATGCAGGTAACTAGTCATAGGTGATCCCCTCGGTGTGGATTCCTGAACGTGGTGACAGGACTTCCCAGGGAAGGTTCTGTTCTTTCAGTTTACCTCCTCTGGGATCTAAACATCCACCCATGTGTTTGCTGTGTGAGGTGACTTGTGAAGGGGAGGAGAGGATCCTGGTGGTTGAGGGGTCTAACCCTAACACACCACTTTGGTTTTGAATTCCTGTAGATGGGCAGCCTTGGGGTGGCCACCCTTGGATCAGTTGGCTGGTCCACTTGGGCTAGGGTCAACCAAGTACCAGTGTTGGATGTTCTCAACAGTTGTTGTGGACATTGTATTTGATGCTGGTGTTTGAGTATAGTGCTCACGAAACCCTGGCATTGCTGCAGTGTCCTCGTTTAACATTGTAGTGTGTCCCATGGTGGATGGGGTCAATGGGCACTAAAACATTTTTTTTTTATTATGGATCCTCCAAATAAAAACTTAAATAAAATAGTGATAAAACAGTCCATAGATAAACGACCACATCTTGAAGATTCTGAGCAGCAATTTTCAACATCTGTTGTACCTCATTTTCTTATACTACATTTTCTTGCAGACAAACCTGTTTCATTCAGAAGGGACTAGAGGGACTTGTTGGCTCTCCAAATTTGTTAAAGAAGCTCTGCTCTAGTGACATAATGGTGGAAACATCCGCACCTCAACACAGTGAACTCCTCTTGCATTCAAAGGCAATTGGGGTATACCTATTGAGGTTACACCCCACGCTACTTTGAATTCGTCACAAGGAGTTATTGTTGAGAGGAATTTGAAGAACATCCCAGAGTAAGAGATTATCGCTGGTTTCTCCACCCCAGGAGTTTCTGCAGTGAGGTGTATCTCCACTTGCAAAGATGGAATTATGATGCTGACCAATACCCTCATTCTGACATTTACATCAGCATGTTCATCTGCCACCATCAAGCAAGGTTATCTTAATTGCAGGGTATGGCCATACATTCCAAACCCTCTCAGATGTTTCCAGTGTCAGCAGTTCAGTGACTCGAAGACGTCATGTTGTGGTTTCTTGACATGTGCTCGTTACGGTGACAAGGACCACGATGCCTATGAGTGTGAAACAGACCCTCATTGAATTAATTGCAATGGCTCTCACTCATCCTACTTTCGTTCTTGCCCTAAATGGTTGGAAGAAAAATGAAAAGTCTTTTGACCTCCATGGTTAAAAAAGTTGATGAATCAACTTCAACACATGCATTAACATACATTCCAGCAAATCCCATGATCCACTTCCTTTGGTTCTGGGTATGGGCATTTCCTCAGGTAAATCTTCTTCTCCCACCCAAAGATGTAAAACAATCATTCATTCACATCCTCAGTTGCTGGAATCCTCTTCCAACAGCAAAGACCTGCCCAATTAACCCAGGGCAGGATCCATAGGGGTTGATAGACCTCTCTAGAATAAATACAGTAAAGATAAAAGACATGGTCATAAACAAAAGGGTTCTCCACCCAATTCACCTACACATAAGTAAAAATGACCACCTTGATACAATGGAACTGTCGAGGTTTACATTCTAACCTTGATAACATCAAAACACTGATTGCTTTTTACCATCCTGTATGTCTTTCCTTACAGGTACAGGAAACATTTCTGAAACCTGCCAATACAGACCCCTTTCAATAGTTTTCTTTGTACAGAAATGACAGTCTGTGTGATGGATGAGTGCATGTAGGGGTAGCACTGTTGGTTGATTGGCATGTGCCCACCCTGTCTTTGCCACTTGACACACCCTTGGAAGCCATAGAATCTGTGTTTCCTTGGGTCTACCATTGCTGTTTATTCTCTCTACCTGTTACCTGGAGAGACCTATAATCAATCAGACCTTGATGCTCTCATTGAACAGTTGCTGTCTCCCCTTTTAATCCAGAGGAACTTTAATGGACATCATTCCCTTTGGGGAAGTGCTGATATTGATGAGAGTGGTCACTCCATAGAGCATTTGCTCTCTGATCACAAACTTTCTCTTTTCAATAGTGGTTCTTATACTTATTTTTATGCACTGTTAATGATCTGTCAGTTTGCTCCCCTTCACTATTTTCCTACTTTTCATGGAGGGTTGACAATGATTTACGAGGCAGTGATCATTTTCCAATAATTTTGAGAGTGACTGGCTGTGGTAGTTGCCATCTGACCTGCGTGCCCTGGTGGAAGCTGGATCTGGTGGTTGCACTCAGAATCCCCTCCACAGCTTCTGTGCTCACTGCTGAACTATATGCCATTTCTCTTGCCCTGGATCACATAGAAGCTAAACAGTATTCAAATTGCACTATTTATACTGACTCTCTTCATTCTCTACTGGCCCTGGAATCCCTTTACATTAGTTCACACCCTCTTCTCACCGATATTCAAAACTGACTGGCCCATTTCTCTTTAACATCTACTTCTATCCAGTTTTTCTGGATACCAGGCCATGTAGCAATGTCAAAACAAGCTTCTCCAAATAAAACCCGCTATTTGACTTTGGTTGTCTTGCTACCATAAGGATCAGAAAGAAGTTGTTCTAACTAGACTATGCATTGGTCACAGTTTTTAACTGATTGTTTTCTTTTATCTGGGACTGATGCACCAATGTGTTGTCTGTGTAACACTCAGGTCACAATCAGCCACATTTTACCGTCTTTATGACTCTCAATGACTGTACCATTTTAAACATGTTCTGTCCCAAGGTTTATCCGTAATGTTAGACAGTGTTATTTGGGATGGTGACACTGTCCACCTTGGAAATGTTTTTAGTTTTTTAAAGGCCATTAATCTTTTTAATGCTATTTAAGTTCTTTTTTAATTTATACACTAAAACCTTTTTTGATGTGATTCCCTTTTAAGAACTAAAAGTACATCTAGTTTGATTTGAAATTAGAAAATAGTCGTAACATCAAATAACTCAAAACCAGGACTGGAAAGGCCAACTTCAGGTGACTAATGGTGGTTTCTAAAAACTTACCTTTTATTCTTCCTGGTGAATTATGATAATTACAATTATGCTACAGAAAGTCCTTTACAACTTGTATTACTGTAGTTTTTCTCTTACCACTGTAGACTAGATATAAACATTGGTTTTAATGCTATTTATGCTTTTTTTAAACTTTGTTTTGTTTTACCTTAATTTCATTTTATGAATTTCACTTGAATTTTAACTTTTTACCAGATGTTTGGTGCAGATAGCCTAGTTGCTTTGTGCCATAAAACACTAAACCAACCAACCAACTTAGGTAATGAGATAGAGTGCTAACAATAACAGTGATGTGTTACTTGACTGCAGAAAACATAACGAAACCGAGAGGGCCCTGATGACATAGTAGTAAGTTTACAGACTTACAATGATAAAATTCAGGGCTCAGTTCCCTGCAATTGACACTGCAGGTAGTCTAATGTTGTTTTGCTTTCAAACAAATAGCTGAGATGAAATTAAGAGAACTAACTTTAAAGAAAATATGGTTTTCAAAATATCACACTTATCAGAGCTAAATTCCTCATTTCAGACATTAATTCAGTGTTTTGAAAAATTAATTAGAATTTTGAATATTTTACTTATAAGTAATATTTAATTGGGTGTTTTCTTTACCATCCTACTTAAGTCGGACCATCAAGTGAAGGAAAATGTACAGAGGCTCTAATAAGTAAAGCTATCAAGATCTCGGAGTGGTATAAAATTGTTAAACAATTTTCAATATTTTTTAAATTTGATAATAGAAGTATATTTGATTTTTAGCTAGGTTTGGAAAATATAAGAAGTTAACACAAGATCATATAGGCAAGTCATCTAAGGAAAAGTCAAAATAAGAACTCTCCTATATATGCTAAGATACTCTGGAAGAACAGGAAAGGTAGAGTATAGTGGTTGTGTTATAAAGTATGAATTTAATCCAAACAGATATTAGGAATAAATTTTAATATAATATTTATTAGATTTAGCCCATATATTAACTGGCTAACTATATGGAACTATGCTGCAAAGATAGTAGAAAAACTGCAAACTTGTCATTGGCAGTTTATAAATTAATTACTTGTATGTTAATCAAAATACTTGTTTATCAAAAACGTTTCAAGGAGACATCTAAAGAAAACTTTTAAATAAAACTTATGTTCGTAAAATGGTTATTGTTCACAAGCTGCATTATTGCCTTTTTGTATTGTTCGTTAATAGCTTATATCAAAAACTACTCAAACTATTATGTTAATCTTGATTATAAGATCAAGAAATTAGACATAATTTATAGGACTTGCTAATATTCCATTGCTATGAGAGGTAATGCTGAAATAAAAATTACTGCTAAAATAAATCCTGATACTGCTATACATTAGACTTGTGTATCAAAAAAGAAATTATGTAGTTAAGAAAACATATATGGAACGTACAAAAGGTTAGTTGATAATTAGAAAAATAAGTTAATGAAATGAAACTTACAGAAATAAGACAACAACATGTAGTAACTAACTTCTAGACACTGCTGCAGGAATCTGGTTAGAAGATTGCCTTAAACTACATCAAGTATCCAATTTTAATATTTTAAATAAATGATGGTTAATTTGAAACAGAAGAGAAATACACCTAAATGTAATTCACAAAATTAGTTATTTCTCACTCTGAGAAACTTCTGACACAACTCTGTTGTAGACATGGTTGATGTAATCAATTACCTTTGAGCAGTAATTCTGTTGATTTTTTTTCTGTAAATTAATCAATGAATTGAAATTAGATTAAATTGATTAATTTAACATTTATAATTATTACTGTAGTCAATTATTCCAGCAATCTATTGATTGAAGTTACGACTCAATCAATTGTTACAAGAGCACTCAACTAATCAGAAGTAGTGTTTCTAATTATTACTGTTTTCAATTATTTCAGTTAAGTGAAATATATATCACCATCAAACTTTCTTGCTCTGTATTTGTTAATTATGATAGAGGTACTAGTTGGTTGGTTGTTTAGTGTTTATTGGCACAAAGCAACTAGGCTATATATCTGTACCAAACAAACAGTAAAAATTTAAAAATAAAAGTAAAATTATTAAAAACTGTAAAATGGAATAATGTAGAAACAAAACAAAGTCCAATTTCTGAATTAAAAACTTAAGAGTTACAAAAGCCAATGGCCCTTAAAAATTTAAAATCACAGCTGAGGTGGACAGTGTCATTATCACCAATGACACTGTCTAACATCAAGGGTGAACCCATGACAAAAAATATGTCTAAAATGGTGTTGCTCATGGATGTAATGATTGCATGACAGTAAAATGTTGGCTGTTGTGACATGGTGTCACACAGATCACACATTGGTGCATCAGTCCCAGATTGAAAAAAAGTGACTCAAAGAAAGGTCACATTTAGGGATGGTAATAAGCTGTGGTGGGATGGGCTGTCTTGTGGAGACAGCAACGTTATCCGAGGGCAGACCCAATTCAGCCAACTGTGCTTGGATATGAAGGCAAAAAGGGACAAGGGCAGACTGTCTATTCTGAGAAAGCGTGGCCCACTGAAGTAGGAAAATACAACCCCAGGTGGGATGCTGTAGTTTTCAAGCATACAGTAAAGATAGTTGCAAACAGTGGAGGTGTAAAGGAGTTTCATGAGACTTAGTGTACAAACTCTGGACTGGAAAAGTGTGGAAAGCCCCTGTGCAGAGCTGAAGCCCTTGATGGTGAACAGGGCCCAACATCATCAAGGCCAAGGTCCTGCAGAGCCATATACCCAGAAACACATTGTCCAGTTCCTGTTGAATGAGAGCA
This sequence comes from Tachypleus tridentatus, assembly GCF_004210375.1. NCBI lineage: Eukaryota > Metazoa > Arthropoda > Merostomata > Xiphosura > Limulidae > Tachypleus > Tachypleus tridentatus. The sequence continues at coordinate 73,612,274 of NC_134836.1, read as the reverse complement.
CAATAGACGTTTAGCATAGAACATTGATCCCCTCTCCAGGAGGTGGAAGAGAGGACATGGAGGATGTTCAGTTCCCTTGTACATTTGACACGAGCTGCTTGATGTGAAGAATAAAGGTCAGCTTACAGTCAAAGATAAGCCTAAGAACTTTGCCTCAGGGACCACAGGAAGCACATCCTTTCTGAGATAGAGCTAAGGATCAGATGAATACCCCGTGAGTAGCAGAAGTGCATGCAAATGGTTTTAGAGCAAGAAAAGGGAAAACTGTTTGCTGTGGTCCACTTTAGTAAATGATTGAGGACAGTCTGTAGCTGCTTCTCAATAAACCTCATGTTTGCCAACTGACATGAGAAGTGTAAGTCATTGACATAGATACTGTTTGCAACTGTAGGGGGGAGATGTCCACTGATGGCATCAATCTTTATAATGAAAAGTGTGACACTCAGGATACAGCCCTAAGGGTTTCCAAGTTCCTGTGGGAAAAGAACGAAAAAGTGTTGAATCCATGCCGGCCTATTAAAAAATGTTAAAAAATGAGCAAATGACCATGCAACCTGCAGAAGTGGAGGTTTTGCAAAATGCCGTAGGAATAGACTGAGCAGCTGCTTAGACAGTACAGTCAGTTACTGCTGCCATGCATTCATCTGTTGATGGCTTATAGATGATTGCACAATCAAGTTCCAAGATAGCAGTAAGAGAGGGCCACTTGGCTTAATCAAGCTTCCACAGTGGCATGTGGGTTGGATGGCAATGATCATGGCCAATCTCTCTCAGAATAATAACAAAATGATCACTGCCCTATGGGTCACTCTCAACCCCCAATAGAAATAAGAGAAAAGTAAAGGGGATCAATAGCAGTAAAAGTTGACTGGGTGCATTAAAATAGGTGTAAGTACTATTATTGAAATTAGGAATGTTATGATCCAAGAGAAAGTGCCCTAAAGAACAACCCCTCTTATCGATACCAGCACCACCCCAGAGGGGATTATTTCTGTTAGTCTCCCAGGATTAAAATGGGAGACAGCAACTGTTCAATGAGAGCATCACGGTCTGATTGATCATAGGTCTCTCCAAGAGACAGGTAGAGAGAAACTGATGGTACAACCCAAGGAAACATGGATTGCTATGGCTTCCAATGTGTATCAGGGGCAAAGATAGGATGGGCACATTTCTGGGAGGTCCTGTCACTGCATACAGGAAGCCACACCAATGGGATAGAGCTGCCAGTACTATCTGCCATTGTGGTTAGTTTAGAGCTACTGATGTGATGAATTTATGTACTTAATAAGATCATCTGATGTATATATTGATCACTTTTAATATTGGCTTTTAAACTCCCAACAAAAGACAAAGGAAGTACATTTTCTTAGGAATTAATAACTATAAAGTTGAGTATTTATTAGATTAGCAGGCTATAAAATTATCCTTTGCATTTAAGTTTTTGTCAGTTACACTGTATTTTGATTAAGTATCATATGCTTTTACTGGTACACAATAATATACAATATTTAACCTGTAATTTGAAATAATGGGCATGATGGAATGAAAATAAACATTTTCATTGTACCAATTTAATCAGGAAGATAAAGTTGTGTAGAGATTATGATTATAATACAAAATATTCTTCACATCAAGTTATAATGAAAAACTTTTAACATTTTGTTTCAAATACTGACATAAATTTTTCTCAAGCATACAAGAGCACTACAGAAAAGCAGTAGAGAGGCAGAGGCAAGAAGAGTGGGAACAGACTTACAGTAAAGAAAGTTTTGGCCCAGCCCTTCACCTTTTACCTAGAACTAGACAAAAGAATAAGGTATTACTTGTAGCTAAACACCAACAATGGTCAGGCCATTACCACGTGAATGGACAAGAAGAGGTGCGTGTGAAAGAGAGGACCAAGATAGTTGGTCTTTAACCTGTAATGATGTGTATGTGTATTCATAATTAAAGTTGGCATTATCTAATGTTGAAATCAAAATGTAATTCCAGTCCAACTGGAAAATATGGTAAGGAGACAAGTGTTCTTAAGTATTTGATATTTTAAAATCACAAATATAAAATTAATAAGGTTTCTGATTTCATTCACTTTTCTATTTCTAATGATAGAGATTGACCCTAAAATTATACATCAAAAAGAAAGCATCCATCTGGAAACATTTCCCATGATTCTAAATGAACAATATTTTCTACAGCCTTGTGCTGATTCCCATGTAGTGAGGAAAATCTGAAATAGATGTTTTTTTTATCATTTCACCTTATTAAAAATGAAAAGACCTAGTTTAATAGCCTTTTATGAATGAATAAAATTAGCAATCACGTTTTAAATGTGGTAAGAAAGATATGTAAATATTATATCCTATAATCAAAATGCTTTCGAAAGTGTTTGGGTTATAGGGTTTCTATTTCATTTTTGTCAAGACTCCTTAGACCTACATGTTTTTGGAACATAAATATTATGTCATTGGAATAGTTGTGAAATCATACAAAAGTGATATTTTCTTTTGCATAGAATAAATTTCTTCTATGTATGTTTTCAAACAGTGCACAGTCAGAATACATGCATGGTTCATAAAAACAACAACTTATTCATAGAATATTCTTCCAACCAAATACATCTGAACCTTAATTATAATCTAACAGAGTAAAAAAGATATATTACATCAGCATGTTTACATAATGAGGTAGAATGATGGTCTACATGTAAATATCAAATCACTGTTACCTAAAGAGTGATAAGGATGTTTTACATTTTCACACCATTTGACATAATAGAAAAAGGACTTCACACCTGCGAATCATTTATTGTTTTCTAATGGCAAAAACAATAACCACTTGACGCTAAATTACAGTCTTAAAACATTGTAGTATTGTCTGATGGTGAACAGAAACAAGTTCCAAGGTAAATATTAAAATATCATATATGATAAGAAGCCTCCTGCTTTTGTTTAAATACAGAAATAGGCATGTTAAAAAGACTGCATGTAGTTCTAAATATTTGGAATACTCAAGAAATGTTTCACTAATCATGACTTGTGTATAGGAAGTACTGGCAACTGATATTCTAGACGATCCTGTTCTATTCCTTAAGCTCTCTGACAGGTATACAAATCCACAACCTTTGTTGTCTATGGTTAAGGACATTTGTTGGTGGAATAAGGCAGTGAAGATCCAGAAATATTTTTTAGGATTTAAATGAGGATTTTTTATGATAAAATTTTAATAATGTTTGTATAATAGATAAGACTACGAGGGAAAGAGTCGCACATTTTCGTAACTGAACACGTGAAAGTTGCACATAGATATTAATACAGATTTTCAGAAACTCTTCCAGATGTAATACAGTTTTACAGATCTATAATGATTATCTGTTTAATGTGAAAGAACAAGATGGTTTTAACCATAATTTTTTCATGATCTAAGAGTTCAGTTTATTCTCATTATTATTATTAAAATATATTGGAAATTACGCATTAGATTAGAAATATAAAATAATGAATTATATTTTGTGAATAAATAAGTTAATTACATTACTTAAAAGTTCAGGACAAAAATGTAAAATTATAAGTGTAATAGTAGAAAATACTTTGATAACTCACTTCTATTTGACAAGTTGAAAGTAGTTTTAAAGTTGTTTCTAATGCAAAAATATTGTTCTGCTTATAAACGTTAACTATGTTTGTTATTATATGAAATGTGTGTATGAATACTGATTTGTTAAATTTTTCTGTACAGAGACAAAAGAATGATATCCTGAATAATTTTGAGATCGATAAAGAAGTAAAAAGGTATGATTTCAGTAGAAAATACGATTGAAGTTGGGTTACGTCTTTATATGGTTGGTATTGTTATTAAGGTTTTTTTATATATAGTCTGGTTTGGATTCAGAACTAATTTATATTAGTTTCTTGCTAGGAGATGTATATAAATAGATTGACTGCAGTAAACTTTAGAATTTATTAAAACAAAAAGGTTACATATAATACAGGGCTTGACTTTATAGTTTTATAATATTACAGATAAAAATATTACAGAGTTAGGCATTGTTTGACCATGTAAAGTACTCTCTATTTGTAGACAAGGAAACAGATTAGGCTTTTCTGATGATAGTAAAGTATGTATATGTATCTTTTACTTATAGATAATGAAATAGATTAAGCTTTGCTGACCTATGTAAAGTACTAACACATCTATTTATTGCTAGACAAAGAAACATATCGGGTGTTTTTCATCCAAGCAAATACGGTCATTATGTGAACTACAAAGAAGTTCAGCACCAGCTGCTAGAACTCGGACAAAATCAATTAAAGAATCCTCCTCATCAGAAACAAAGGGGCAAGTCTTCTACTGGACAGAAAATCAGACCAGTATCAAATTACTTTGATTATGGAAGCAAAAAAGTATTATTTTGGCAGTCCAGTAATCAACAAAATAATGAATTGGAAACTAAATCTTTACCTCATCGTTCCAAGATGAGTACACGTCCTCGAATACAAGTTTGTCCAACCTATTGATACTATTAAAACTCCATCTGGTAGACATAATGGTTTTTCATATTTGTGACCTCTGAGTAGACATTTATTATTAATGCCTAAAAGAGTAAAGTAAAATTGAATCTGTATCGAAGATTAGCCTTCATGGAGGCTGTTGAAATCTACATACTGTATTCTGCTTCTGTTGAAAATGGTGTTTGTAAAGTGCATAAGAATTTCTAAACATTAAACTGTCTGCCTTGCAGAATATAAATACTGTAAGTGTGATTAACCGTCCGGCTTTTTCTTACACATTTATTGTAAATGTGCTGATAAAAACTTGACTTTTTATAGAAACACCAAAAACTAACTCCATAAGGTGTAAAAATGAAGTGAAAAGTAGTTGTCATTCTAGATGTTGCTTGAAAGTATATAATATATTGCACGTATCCTTTTATTTGTGTTACTAACTATCATTCCAATGTGTTTTTATTTCAGGTATTTAGATAACATTAATAATGAATTTAATTCTAGTATATAATAGCCTACAAAAAGGACCAAAGAATATATTATGTCTTCTTGTTATTATTTTTTGACTTGGGAAAACTGGCTTTGTTTCAGAAGAAGACTTAAGTTGTTGTTTTTTTAACCAAGTTATACATATGGTATGTGCAAATTTTATTTCAATGATATTTGAAGCACAAAAGATAATAATGGCATTAAGTATTCTATGGAAATAAACTTGTTTCAGTGCAGAGTTCCCCATTAAGCTGTCAACCTTTGTGCATTATAGGGACTCAAACCCTGGACAGCATTTTAATCTTTGTGGTTATATATCTTCATTAGCATGGATAACAAAACGTAAATCATTTAATATCCATGAAGATGATCTATAGAATATTCAGTATTAATGTATGTTAGTAGTAAATGATGCAGAAATATGAATACTTGTAAATGCATAAATAAATTTCTCTATCTTAAATTATTTGTATAAGCCTGGCTTACTTCAGGCAGTGAGATCTTAAAATAAAAACGTTTTATTTATTAGTAAAAATATTAATTTAAATGTGTATTGGGAGAATAATAAGTTAATGTTCAAAGATGTTATAATGGAATAGTATTGACATCCAGAAATATTTTATATTTAAATTAATAATTTAAATTTACTATGTTTTAATATATATATTTCCAAATATTACGTTGTAATATGCTCACTTTTGTTTGTAAATAAACACGAACAAAATATTTTCTATTTCACCGAAAAAATAAACACATTTTGTATAAACTTTGTTACAGCAATTGTGTAATTTTTTTATTTTTTTCCAATGGAAAAATGAATTTATGTGTCTTGGAAAACGTTTTATAATCAACTAGATATTGCTTTAACCCTATTAAAAATGGGAAAATATAACTAAACTAACATAAGGCTCGCAGTGCAGATTTCCCAATTGGGGGGGTCAGTACCCTGAATCCACCGAAAAAGTTAACATCATGTCCTTGTTATTAACATTCAAAAGCCCGGCATGGCCAAGTGGTTAAGACACTCGACTCGTAACCTGAGAATCGAGGATTCGAATCCCCGTCACACTAAACATGGTCGTTCTTTCAGCTGTGGGGGCGTTATAAACTTACGGCCACTCCCACTATTCGTTCATAAAGAGTATCCCGACGGTTTGGCGGAGAATGGTGAGGACTAGCTGCCTTCCCTCTAGTCTTACATTGCTAAATTAGGGACGGCTAGCGCAGATAGCCTTCGAGTAGTTTTGCGCGAAATTCAAAACAATCAAAAACCGTAAACAAATTTTTCATTGTAGCTGTTTTTACTTGTCTAATGCATATAACGTGTAAGACCAAATATAATTCTGATGAGCAAAAGCATTAATCTTATCCATTTTGTTCTCCATTAAAAAATTTATTTTCCATTCGATATCCAAATTGGCGATGGCCCAGCATGACCAGGTGGTTAAAGCACTCGACTATTAATTTGAGGGTTGCGGATTCGAATCTTTGTCACACCAAACATGCTCGCCCTTTCAGCCTTGGGGGCGTTATAATGTTACATTCAATCCCATTATTCGTTGATAAAACAGTAGCCCAAGAGTTGGCAGCGGGTGGTGATGACTAGCTGCCTTCCCTCTAGTCTTACACTGCTAAATTATGGACGGCTAACGCAGATAGTTCTCGAGTAGCTTTGCGCGAAATTAAAAAATAAACAAGCAAAATGGCGACATGAGACAGTCTTTCTTGTCCAGTAGTAGAAAGTAAGTAAATTTTGATTCGATGTAAAGCAGAGATTGATTTTTGAGCAGAACAGGATGTGGCTGGAACAGTAATGAATATTTCAACCAACTGAGAATGAATTGGAAGGAGTTGAGAGATGTCATTCTCGTTAATCCATTTTGACAAACTATGTCCAGAAGACAAATGTGGATTTCGGTTTTCTTGATCGATAAGACCGACCACAATCTTTCTTTCTGAAGATAATTGATTCTTATACAGTCCATAAAAGTCACGATGTAATGAAACATCATCCGATAAATATTAATTATAAAAACAGAAGAAAAAAATCTTTATATATTCATTATTCAATCATAACGAGACGTAAAAATAAAATTGATACACAATTGCATTGGTCATTGCATAATCTCACTTGATTTACTGTTCAATTGTTTACTGACATGCACGCACTCGCGTTCCGACGATAAAGAAAAACAAAAACAAAAATTAATCTCGATATTTTTACGGTGTTTCTGTCAGATCCATATTTCTTCCGTCTTTTCTTTTTCCTCTCGTTTTTTCTTATTTTTTTTTCAATGTCCCTCCAAGAACTTATGGTTTTCTCCGAGTATGATTAACACTATTAAGTTTATTAACACATTGAACAGCATTACTCTTACTTTTATATAAATGTTGTTTCGTACCTTAGCAATTACAGATACGACATTTACAAGGATTGGCAAATGTCAGTATTGTTGATATTCTAACTTCCCAGAAAACCAATAACGGAAAACAAATTCGTTAATTTCAGTTATGATGTCAACTTTTCCAAGCTGGCAAAGAAAAATTAAACATACTTGTCATAAAATATTATTAGACGTATTATATTTTTAAATACCACATTATTTACCTAGTACCTTATGGATATCAAGGATTAGAAGAATGCATTAATTATTCGCAATAACCATTGCCGACAACCATTTCTCTCGATCAAGAGTTTTACTGTAGTTTATACTCGTACTGTGTTCTGATAGTTTCAATACCTACGACAAAAGAGGCATACTTGGCCAATAACCAATATTATACTGATTACTACCACGTAGCTACTTACATTGTGAGTGTAAGAACGTTTTCACGTGCCACACTGATTATAAGAAATATTTTATAATTTTTAACTTTTGAGAATATAAGAAGGTCTTACTTGAAAAAGCAAACACCAAAAACTTTAGAAACCGTACTTGAAGGACCAGCATGGAAGTTACGTTTTTTTGTGTTTTGGTGTTAAAAACTAAAGTTCGCATAGTAGTTTAGTTGTCTTTTTTCTTCATTTTCCTCACGAATTTACAACGTTATAGTCAGAGGTTCGATTCCCCTCGGTGGACACAGCAGGTAGCCCGATGTGACTTTGCTTAAAGAAACATATTTTTCACCATACTGCCAAGCATGGCCATTTGGTTAGGGTTCTCGACTCGCAATCTGAGGATTGCGTATTCAAATCTTCGTCTCACTAAACATGCTCACATTTTTGGGTATGTAAGTGTTATAATGTGACGATCAATCCCATTATTTGCTGGTAAAAGAGTAGCTCAAAAGTTTGCAGTAGTTAATGACAATTAGCTGCCTTTCCTCTGGTCTTTCACTGCTAAATAAAGGCTTGTCTCTTTGAATGAAATTCCAAACAAACAAAACTCTCGCCACAATGAACTTATATATTTGGATAGTACATATTATTGATGCTATTAATCTATTGAATAGATTATATTTGATTAGACTATTCAGAAACAAGCTCTTTAAAGCTCTTAGAATTATACATAATATACACTATAGTACGATTTAATACAGTAATTGACTTTATAATAAAAGTGTTTTTTAATCAATTAAAACTATGACGTTGAACCCATAGGAACGGGTCGTTTTCAAACGATGTGTGATTAATGTGTATTCAAGTGTATTCTCCGAAGTGCTTCTGTTAAATTATAAATATTTGCGGTAATTATAAATGCAAAAACATATTGTTAAACTATAGTAGATATAATTACTAGAGATGAAAGTAGTGGTCTAGGATATTCATTCATATACAATGTTTATATATGGCCTGCCATCTATGGGATGAAACGTCATAGTTTTAATTGCTTAAAAAGTATTCCATTGTAACGCTCATAAATATATTAAGTTTTATTATCCAGTGGTACCTTCGCTTATTATGCAAACATGACTTCATCCAGTGAAATGTGCAACAATTTGTACGCTACTAGAATCCAAATGTGATCTCTCTGGCATAATTAGGATTAGATCCAGCCACAGGTATAAAAACGTGTAATGAAATGAATTTAAATTGTGTTAAGAATAATAAATTCGTATTTTATTAAAAACATCAACAACTACAGATATACTCGAACCCATTACGTAACAAAAAGTTTACTTTTCTTGTGGAATCATAAGCATTATTAAGCTATGTAATCCACTCGGTTGTTATCCTTCCGATTTAACAGTCTACATATGTATTTCATTACTACTTGCATGCTAAAGTCACACTAAAGTGGTAGTTAGGTCTAACACTGGAAAGTTGTTGCAATATTTGTGAATATCGTAAAACATTCGATACAACATTACCCCTCCAAAGAGACGTAAACCCAGCCACAATATTGGTGCGGTCAAACTTCTTGAACATAGCAGTTAAACCTAAGTGTAATTAAAAAAAAAAAAAAGTGGTAAATTCAGAAGATTAGAAATACCATTTTTCTTTTTTCCTTCCTTTGATATTCAGTTGTAATTCTAGGCATAACGGCAGGACCAGGAAACAGATTTGTATTTCAATGTAAAATCATATTTTATCTATAAATGAACATTTCGTTATGTTAATTCTGAGTTTCAATTGAGAAAACCATGTCGTCAGAACAAATATGACTAATTATGGATATAATTTGTAACATAAGGTCCAAACTCATTGGCACATGACTTCTTTAGTGTAAATCTAATAAGGGTTTTACAAAGTATAACCCGACGAAAACGTGAACGAGTTGTAGACATCGAACGAACTGTAAAAAGGCTAGTAGGCCTAGATATTAATAGGAAATAACACCCAGTTTGAGACGTTTAAAATAATAAAACTAAAAACTAGATTCATAGCTGTACGTATTTATTTTCAACCCAATTAGTATGACTCACTGTAAGATAAAGATTATTAGCAAAGAAATACCAATATTTAGTGCCGAAAAATCATGAACCTGCCATTTGTTTACCTCTGGTAAAGATGAATTGATAACGATAATATGGCTACTCAGCTGACATATTCCGAGTTTATACTCTTAAAAAAAATAAAAAACACAATCGATAAAATTAAACAACTAACAAAATTACACCTAAAATGCATAACTTTTAAAAAATTAGTAGCTTATAAACAACAACAACATTGGATAACTATACCTATCAAAAAATAACTTGTAAACCTTGAATAACGTTAGTGAATCACATACATTTTAAAAGACTGAGCGCAATGATTGTAGACAGAGCCCTTCATCATGTGTGGCTACTAGGCTTGACCAATGTCTCTGAGTTGTTTATTATTATATTATATTATTAATATAACTATTATTATTTATTACTGCTATAGATTGCTCATTTATGACTGTGTTTTGTGTATTTAATAAATTTTAAAAAATTCTTGATCGGCTACAGCTAGGGGTAAATTATGAGCAATGACGAATTGCGTGAAATCACTTCTGCATTTATGGTTTCATATTCTAAATTCTTACACATAAATGTCGTTATCTGCATCGTTTTTGTCTTCGCCTCAACCTTTTGTTGGTGAGATGCCGATTTTGTATTTTTGGAACAATCGTTCATCCCGCCATGCGCCACAGAAAAATCATGACTGTCATTGACTTTTGATGCAATGACCGGATATTTTGCACTATACTCTTTCCTAAATTTTTGATTCAAGACAATCTGGTGAACGAGGCCTCTTTTTTTCCAACTTGTGAACGATCGCATTGGTGTTTCTATGCCGCTCAGAAAACGAGAAATACCCATCTACGCGAGCGCTGATTGGCTGACAAGCACTGATGACGTAACTATGGATTGCCCCACATACCCAGTATGGAGAAACACAGCACTCAAATTATTGGTAGACATCGGAGATGCAAATATTTTTTTTATTATTTCAAGCACAAACATGATTATCGCAAGTAGCCATTTGGACTATGTCTTATTTATTATTAAAATTTATTTGTATCTCACTAGAAATTTTCTTTTCACCCCTTTCAAGCCCTGGGGGAACAATTTATCACTTTATTACATAGGCTTATATAATATATAATAATTTGGGAGTTGCAACAAGTCGTAATATTTGTCTGTATGAACGTATACTCGTAATGTATACACCAAAATCGTAATTATTACGCTCAAATCGTAATGGTTGGCATATCTGCAGAAGCTTGTGTTTCATTCTGAGCCTAATCGTTAATGTCACTTTGGATAAATACACAAAACACAGTCATAAATGAGCAATCTATAGCAGTAATAAATAATAATAGTTATATTAATAATATAATATAATAATAAACAACTTGGAGACATTGGTCAGGCCTAGTAGCCACACATGATGAAGGGCTCTGTCTACAATCATTACGCTCAGTCTTTTGAAATGTATGTGATTCACTAACGTTATTCAAGGTTTACAAGTAAAAACATATCAACGGTTGTTAATAACTTTTAAACCATGTATTGTAAAAACATTGCAGTCACACATTTCTACAGTACCAAGTAGCAGTTTATAGACTTTCTAAGCACTTAACCATGTATTTTTATAGTATGTCCCACACATACCGATAAACTCATACTACAAAAACACAAACAAAAAAACGTTTGTACCATTTTTTATGATGTAGTTATTTTTCCTCTTTGGTTTCAAAGATAGTAAAAAATACCCTACTGTACATAAATACAGTTTAGTTTTACGAGTGAATTTCATAAAACAAAAGTCGTTTTAATTTAAATACTACTTGTAATCAATTGTAATTCAGGAAGAAAATAAAACATTTTTCGAGTGCAAACTAACGGCTTCGATACTTTAGTCAAACTCTGCCGAAAAACTTGAATATCTGCCGTTATTTAACGTTCACACGTTTTTATTTCTACAAGTATGGGCACGTATAGCAGTCAAACGGAATATAATCCACTAATCGAAGAAATAACACTTATATTTTAAAGTGAAATACAGCTTTATAACCTTATTTAACCTAGTGACTGTCGTAATAAAAAGAACAAAAACACTGACTTGAAAACATTTTTTTCATCTGTCGAAACGATACTTTAAAGTTTTTTTGAGTTTAGCTACTGATCAATTTTATTACAGATTACAGCTTTTACAATAATTAAGATTTCTTTTCAGAACAGATAAGACGTTTCGATCACTAATGCGATCATTCCCAAGAACTCGAATGTTAACGATAAAGAATGTTCGAGTATTCAACAATCTTGCGATGTATTTAAAAGTTGTTTACTTTGAACCTGTGATAAAAGTAAATCTTCCGTATTGTAAGAACAAAAAAAACACACTTTACTTTGTAAAAAACACCGTCAATAGTTTTATATGCAGTAATAAAAAACAAGAATTGTTAACTTGTGTAAATAGTAGCAAGTTAAATGCTTCCGATATTCATGGATTACCTGTGATAACCGTTCTTAATTGTAAGTTTATACACTAGAGAGAACGCAATTAGTCAATAACACCGACCGCCAAATTTTAGGCTACTCTATTCGAAAGGTGCGATTTGAAGGCTACTTATAATTTTCCCGCGGGCCAAGAGTGCTAAGTGTGTTTTGTTGTTTTTATTCTATAATGGAACTCGAACGTGGCACATTAATCAAAAGAAACAGAATGTGACGTATTGACAAATCTCCCACTGGAGGATTTACAACACTATAAACCGGATTCGATACCCGTGATGGGCAGAGCTCAGATGGCCCGATGTGTAGCTTTGTGCTTAACTAAAAATAGACATGTTCATAAGAAAATGTTTATAGTTTTACGTGAAAACTTAAATTTTTGCCTGTTGTATGCATCACTCACACGTGCACACAAAAACAGAATGTGCTTTTTTTTATTATATTTCCCGCTGGTACAGCGGTAAGTCTGCGGATTTACAACGCTAAAATAAGGGGTTAGATTCCCCTTGCTGGACTCAGCAACTAGCCTGATGTGGCATAAGCAAACACACACTCTTTTTATTATATACATTTTCGTGAGAGAGAAACACGAGAAAATTAAGTTATATCAAGAAATGATTACAAGAGTAGACGTATTTAACTATTACATATTTTTACCGTAAAAAAACAGCAAACACAAACAAACAAACAAATAAAATAGGGGAATGAATAGTGCCAACGAGAGGGCTGAGGTGTGCTAGACAATACACTGTATTGTTTGGGAAATAAACCAATTTTAATATTGGCCATTCTCTAGGTGTGTAGGGGAGGGCTACAAGAAAGGCTAAGGCACATTTTGGGGTAGTTTCAGCTCCAATGTGTTCCACATTATCTTTATCCTTTGGTGCAGTAATATTATGATACAGATTTAACACTGACTTACTAAAGGCATCGCGTGCTGCCCTTAATTTTGACTTCAGTTTTTAAAAACAAATTTCTTACATTTGTTTATGAAAAGAGAGGCAAGACGTGGCCTAGTGGTTAGCGTGCCAGACTACGGTTCTTGTCTGGTTGTGCACTCCACCATTTTTATCACGATTAGCGTAGCCCAAGATTTAGCGGTAGGTGGCGCTGTTGGCTAGATGCCTGCTTTTAATCCTCTAACATCAACATGTAATTTACTACAAAAATGATACCTCAGCAACACGCGAATAGTGTTTACAATTATAATGATAATTTTAAATTTCAATATGTATAACAATGTTTGACTCGAAATACACGTCTTAATTTATTGACTAATAAAAGAAATATATCCCTGTAATATTAATGGTTCATGAAACAAACGGAAAACTGCGCAATTCCAAACAATCTATCACTGCGTTAGTGCATATAACAAAAGGCTTTGGTCAATTTTTTTTCCCCTGTGAACAAAACACACTGTGTTCAATTCAAGAAAATGGCGTTTTAAACCAATTACGATAAATATCCTTTGGGGTTATCGCAAATCCACTTCCACGTGTCTGCACCTAGCCAAAAAAATTCACAAAAATACTTGCTTTGAACGATGTTTACATTAAACATGTTACAAATGATTAACATTCAACTGTAAACAAAAACTACTGTTACAGCTCTCTGAAAACAGAAAAACTAAAAAACACTATATTTTCAAAGCAATTATTCACCTATATATATTAAAATAAATAATCAGTTGAATTTTTATTTTATGTACTTCAAATACCGCCTCTAGCTATTGTACATTGAGTTCGTCCATAAAATGGGAAACAAGAAGTATATATGAAATGATACCTAATTCTTACATAAAGCACAAAATAAATAAACTTTTGTTGTGAAAATAAAGTTAGGAAACATATCACTTTGAATAAAATATTTTAAAATCTACTAGCAGGACATGTAAATGGCTTTAGATACCAAAGCTTACATCACAATAAATAAAGCTATAAGCTAAATATACACTGCTGGCCAAAATCTTAAGGCAAATGAACATAAAGAAAAAATACGCATTTCGCGTTGTTAGACTAAACCACTTATTTAAGTAGAGCTTCCAAAGATGAAAATAAGAAAAGGGAAAATTAAACAACACTCTTTTGGCATTTAATAGGGAAAATGTGAACACTATGAAATTAGCCTAAATACTAGCTGGTCAAAAGTTTAAGACCATACTAAAAAGAAGTCCTAAACAGGGTAGGAAATGCCCAACAAGATATCTCAGTAGTGAGTTGCACGGCCATCATTGCGAATAACTTCAAACATTCGCTTTGGCATGGTCGATATAAGCGTTTGCAGAAGGCTGGCTGGTATGTTATTCCAAGTGGTGAAGATGGCTTCACGAAGATCATGCACTGTTTGGAATTGACGTCTATTTCTATAGTCTTCCTTTGCCATCCACCCCGAACATTTTCAATGGGGTTCAGTTCGGGCAAACACGCTGGATGGTCCAAAAGAATCACGTTATTCGCCATGAAAAAGTCTTTTGTCCTGCGGGCATTGTGATTGCAGCGTTGTCCTGCTGACAGATCCAATCATTTCCACACAAGCTAGGGCCTTCAGTCAATATGGATGCTCTCTCCAACATGCTAATATAGCCAGCCGCTGTTTGACGCCCCTGTATAACTTGAAGCTCCATTGTTCCAATGAAGGAGAAAACACCCCAGATCATGATGGAACTTCCTCCACTGTGTCGTGTAGAAAATGTCTCCATTGGGATATCCCTATCGTGCCAGTAACGTTGGAAGCCATCTGGACCATCCAGGTTAAATTTTTTTCTCATCAGAGAACAAAACATTCGTCCACTTTTCTACGTCCAATATTTGGTCTTCTCAGCAAAGTTTAACCGAAATGTTTCGTGGTGTGGAAGGAGGCTTGACCTATGAAGACGTTTACGGTTTTTAAAGCCTTTCTCTCGTAGATGCCATCTTATTGTTCTTTAGTTGCATTCTGCGTCCGTAAGGACCTTAATATGGTTCGACGATCGGCTGGTGTCTTGCAGGACAACCCGTCAAATCCTCTTGCTCAACGCCGGCGAAATTTTCTTGGGCTGACCATTTGAAATTCTCATTCCGTATCCCTCAGGGTCTTTTAAGAAATTTGCAACAGCAGTTTTACTACGCCCAATCTCACCAGCGATGGCACGTTGAGAGAGACCTTGCTTTTACAGTTCGACAATTCTGCCACGTTCAAGCTCTTTCAACTTTTCAGCCTTTGTCATGTTTTTACCCATAAAGTAACACAAGAGATGTCAGTGGGAGACGTTGACAACGCTGATGCTTGAACACAAATGACTAAATTTCGTTACGTGTTTACCGATTAACGTTTCGTTTCAGTATGGTCTTAAACCTTTGACCAGCTAGTGTTTAGGCTAATTTCATAGTGTTCACATTTTCCGTATTAAATGCTAAAAAGGTTTTTATTTTTATTTTCCCTTTTGTTATTTTTATCTTTCAAAACTCTACTTAAATAAGTGGTTGAGTCTAACAACGCAAAATGCATATTTTTTCTTTGTGTTCATTGGCCTTGAGAGTTTGGCTAGCAGTGAATATGCGCAGGAGTACGTCACGACAGAACATGGCTGTATTTATCAGAATTTTCTAATAACGAAACAATAGCATGATAAAACCTTGGAGTCAAAATTTAAAAACAAATCAAACGTCCATTCAGAGAGCATGTACTGAAAAAGATGCGTAAAAAGATAAAAACGACTCTCTATTAATTTAATTTTCTCCTTAAAACAATTCAAAGTTATTCTCGCTAGGTAGCGCATTCGCAATGAATGTGTTGTTCATTATTTAGTTCAAGCGTCGAACGTGAATGCGTTTTTTTTGTTGTTATTGCAACTTCCTCAATCATTATTGTTATCTTTCTGTTTGCACTTTGCATCCGTGTTGTTACTGGTGTATGAGGTGCAACACGGTTTCTCACACTGTAATGTTGTATGTATGAGGTATTAAGTCCTCGTCTTATTTTTTAAAGCGTATTCCAAATGAAACAGTAAGTTGCACGTGAAAAACCATGATTATGTATTAATGTAAAAAAGTTCCAATTTGAAATCGGACCGGTATATCAAAACTGAGGGTTGGTGGAGGTAAGTCAGTGAAGAAAGAACCTGAATATGTGTAGAACATGAAATAGAGGCCTTAATCTCCCAACAAAAGTAATCCGTCCGTAATAAAACTGTTATTTAGCTGTTCTGAGGGCAAATGAAGAAAGTGTTCATTCGAATAAAATGTAAAAGGCTGTGTTATTTCCTCGGAGTGAACCAACACAATGGACTATCTATTCAACGCGAGGAACCTAACCACGGTTTTTGTGTCGTAAGTCCGCACAGACTGGGCGCTAACCTACTAGGTATTAAAGGTAGTTCTACCGTGCAGAAAAAAACAAAAAACTTGGAAGCATAACTTACACGAGTCAACCAGAATCGACTTGTTCCCTCCCCCATATTCGATTTAGTGCTCATATTTTCTTTTTGAAAAAGGCCGGCATGGCCAGGTGGATAAGGCACTCGACTCGTAACCTTAGGGTCGCGGGTTCGAATCCCCGTCACACCAAACATACTCGCCTTTTTAGCCGTGGGGGCGTTATAATGTGACTGTCAGTCCCACTATTCGTTGGTAAAATAGTACCCAAGAGATGGCAGTGGGTGGTGATGACTTACACTGCTAAATTAGGGACGAAGAGCGCAGATAGCCCTCGTGTAGCTCTGCGCGAAATTCAAACCATTCACTGGCATGGAGATTAGTTGTGATATAATAATGTATTCATGTCACAGATTTTAGTAGTGTGTACTTGTAGGAGGTAAAGTAAAAGATGAAAGCAAGGTTTATTTGACGAAGCGAAGTGAGGGAACGTAAGCCTTACAGTTGGGGTTCAGCTCTGGGGTTCTGTATTAAATTGTATGTACTATCTTCTTTTCCATAGTCCTGAGTAAGTGTGTTAGTGAAACCTACAATTATCTTTTTTCCCTCAATTTTGTAATTATGAAGTTTCACCATGTAGCGACGGTTTCAAGTATCAATTATCGAATTTTAAATAAGGTTAAAATTCAAGAAACTTGTATGAATAATTAAACTAAGTAAACTACTGAAACAGTCGACGTTGTTTACTACACAGTTAAAGTACGTATTCTAAAACCGATTGACAATCTTAAAAAGCACGCTATACGTTTGATTCGTATCATCCTCGGTAGTGTGATAAATAAGTACTGTGCAATCATATCAATATAAAAAGCCATAGCTCATGCAACCAGTTAGTTTATTTACTTAATAATGGTCATGTCATTTATATACGTTCTGATTTACCAACCCTTCATCTTTATTTCAGATTAGTGTAAATAAATAAGCAAATTACGAAGATGGAATGGGAGCACACAAAAAAAAAGGAAACAAAACTTTTTGAAACATTAATACAACCAATGTAATATACTTAATAATATACTTACTTAATATAATATACTTAATGTAATGCACTTACACATTTCTTCCAGAGTTTTCTTTGGTTTCCATCCCAAACATTTTTCAGCCAGACTGACATCACCTCTGAATGTTGCAAAATCTCCAGGTCTTTTCTCTCCCACAGAATATGGAATCTTTCGCCCTGACACTTTTTCAAACGTGTGAAGACATTCCAAAATGGTGAAAGCTCTCCCTGATCCAACATTAAAGGCCTGAATAATGGTTAAACGAAATTTCTATCAAAAGAAATTTATGCAAAATTTTAAATGCACAAAAAATAATAAACAAGGCCGACACACATTTTAATTACAACTTTAAAAGGCAGAAGAAGGTTGAGGGGAAATTGATTTGGTGTGTTTTGAATTTCACGTAAAGCTATACGAGAGCTATCTGCGTTAGCCGTCCCTAATTTAACAATGAAATACTAGAAGGAAGGCGGCTTATCATCACCCCTCACCGCCAACTTTTGGGTTACTCTTTTACCAACGATATAGTGGGATTGACCGAAAGATTATAACGCCTCCACGGCTAAAAGGATAAACATGTTTGGTGTGACGGGGATTCGAACTCGCGACCCTCGGGAGCCCTAACCACCTGGCCATGCCTGGCCTGTTTCTATAAGTGTAAAAAATAAAAATGATTACGTAATGATTATAAACTAGGCAACAGTTAAACTAGATAAAGAGTTAAATCTTCACATATTAAGGTTAGTTTTAAAATATTCAACTTTATCGTAAATATAATATCCAACAACACAAAAATTAATAAAAAACAAAATTATCATTTGACAAACTATTTATACCCCAAACTGTTTGTGGGTTCATGACTTCGTCGGTTATTGGATCCCGAGAAGAATACGGGTACATACGAAAATTAACAAAACTGTCATCAGTATTGTAATTATGTTTCTAAAGACGGCTGGTATGGATATTAAAACTTTTATTAAAACAAAGTAGAAAACAACGTTTCTACCATCTTAGGTCATTTTCAGGTTAACAAACAAAGTTTGCAACTAACCGTTACCGGGCGCATGATTTAGGAACGAAGGTGTAAGTGGGTACGAGAGTGTCTAAACTCAACCAAGATGTTAGAGAGAAGATGGAAATCACAGATCGTTTCATAGGAAGACAGACACAGAAAGGCAGTTGCTAGGGGTGTTGGAATACCAAAATGTAGGATGTCGAGACCCGACATGGTCTGGTGGTTGAGATGCTGTACTCGCAATCTGTAGGGGTTATAACATCACAGTTAATCTATTATATACGTAAAAATGGCTGGTATGGATAGAGAAAGCTCTTTGTAGAGGAGCGAACAACGTTTCGACCTTCTTCGGTCATCGCTTCGGTCATCTTCGGTCGAAACGTTGTTCGCTCCTCTACAAAGAGCTTTCTCTATCCATACCAGCCGTTTTCACGTATATATTTTTCTCTATAAGTGGGTTTCCTCGTCATCACGAGTTAATCTACTATTCGTTGACGAAAGAGTAGCCCAAGACATAATGGTGGGCGGTGTTGACTAGCTGTCTTTCCCTCTAACCTGCCTCTTTTACACGGCTAGCGCAAAATAGCCTTCGAGTAGTTTCACTCGAAATTCAGAACAAACCAAACCATCCATCTTGTCACTAACCTCATATTTTTCTCGCGACTTCTGCGTCACTCTCCGAACAGCTGCCACGTGGGCATCAGCAACGTCGATCACGTGGACAAAATCACGTTCAACTGAAACACAGGAAAGCCTTCCTCCAAATTTTGTTATTACATCTCAGCGACTAAATGTTATTATAATACAAAAGAATACGCACACGGCATTGACATATGATTACAGTAATACACTTAAATACAGTTATGTAAATAGGTTTCATGGTGTAATTATTTTCAAAACCGACAGACGTGTTGAGAGAATTAACTGATTTATTACAGATGTCCACACATTTCAAATAGTATAAAATCTTACAGTTTCTGGTTTCCTTTCTGTGAGTAAAAAAACAAACAAACAAACATAGTCCTAAACAAGACCTACATAAGATACGAAACGTAAAGATGCGAAGCCTAATGTGTTACTGGTTTGTTTTACTACTTGTTATTATATGAGATCTGCCCAAAAAATTGTAAGACTTCTGTTACAGGTGCCAGTACAGAGACAGTGAGCTTTACTGAGATGTGTACAAAGTATAAATAGTGATCTACCCCACGAACAAGTTATTTCTACAGACCTTATACTCGTGTTGTGAAAAATGTGTTCAAAGACAGACGTATCTCTTGTCCCCGTTGTAATAAAAATGGACAGAAAAGATGAGCAACGTGTTTGCATCAAGTTTTGTGTGAAAGATGGTAAAGGAGGAACAGAAATCCTGGAGATGTTAAGAACTGCCTTTGGTGACGACTGCTTAAGTTTTGTTTGTTTTGAATTAAGCACAAAGCTACACAATGGGCTATCTGTGCTCTGCCCACCACGGGTATCGAAACCCGGTTTTTAGCGTTGTAAGTCCGCAGGCATACGGATGAGTCACTGGGGAGGGGCAACTGCTTAAGTAAGGCTGTCGTTTATCACACGGCCGGGAATCGGTCAAAGATGACCCTTGTTCTGGGCGACCGTCGAGATCGTCCATTGATGAAACGGTCGCTAAGGTGAAAGACAGTTAACCAGGCCTTTTATAAAGAGGTCTTAATTTGCTTGAGAGAGGAAGTTAGAAGAAACCACCGTGACCTGTGGGGGAATGGACACTGGTTTCTTCACCATGACAACGTGTCTTCACACAATGCTGTGTCTGTTCAAGACTTTTTGGCCCAAAAAACATTCCTGTGACACCACACCCCCGTATGCTCCCGATCTGAGATTTTTTCTGTTCCCAAAAATCAAAATTAAGTTAAAATGAAAGAGATTTAACGACATACTAACCATCCATAATAATGTTAAAACAGAACTTAGTTATATAACAGTTGAAGACTTCCAGTATTGCTTCCGAAAATGGCAGGAACGTTGAAACAAGGGTGTATCATCTGGGGAAGATTACTTTGAAGGAGATAGCGTATAATACTGATGTATGTACATTATTCTTTGGAATAAAAATGAAGTCTTAGAACATTTTCATCACAACTCGTATATCAGTGAAAATAAATTTTAATGAGGTTAAATAAACAAAATCAAAAGGAAGGGTTGCGTTAAAAACAGAAAATCCAAACCTCTGACTGATTGTATTAAATTGTTATAGCTTAAAAACAAGCTGAAACAAAAATAATTTAAACAAAAAAACGCTGCACGAATTGAAAAGACCCTAAAATACAAGCTATAATGTGGGATTATAAAATGTACCCTTGGTTTTAGAGGTGATTGATTAAGTAGGACCCAATTGCAGTGGGGATACACCGCCTGTCAGTCTTAGCCTCCATTCGCCATTCTCACATAAGAAATCAAAGATTAGCAATAGATATAGATATATGCTCAACATCCCACATCTATAACACCCTTCACTGCTTGCAAAAAGTTGTGGGAAGTTCACTGCTCTTCCAAGTAAAGAAGAAAAAAAAAATATATATATATATATTAGATAAATTCATTATTGTAAAAACGACTGGTGATCCCAAATACATTAGAAGGTTGAGTGTTACCACTGATTACTCTGTATTATGAATATGATTGATACGAATTGAAGGCTGGAACTTTCTAAAAGTAGCTCAATTTGTTGGCCAGGGTAAAATATCCTTGGTTTAAAAAATTTCATATTCCAAAAACCAAAAAGTCCCCAAACTTGCCACTATTGGATACTGAGTAAGTCATCCACTGACACAACAACTGGATTGTTTTGGAATTGACTGACATGTCATGGTTACTGGAGGTAAGTATCTGTTTATTAATAAATATATCTATATAATTCAAAATAAGAAATTCACCAGTTCAAAGATTTTTAAATACAACCAATGAAAGTGTTCTAATTTTCACTTATTTCAATCCTAAAAACATAAAAGTATCTGAAAACAGTCACAATTCTAGACAGATATATAATCTTATTTTGGTCTGGCACTCAGGGTGGGGCATTATAAAGTTATGAGCAATCCCATTTATCGTTGGTGCAGGGTGGTATTGATTAACTGCTAAATTAGGAATGGATAGTGAAAATAGTGCTACAGTAGCTTTGTGCGATATTTTAACTAACAAACAGAATATTTTCTGGCTATATAGTGCAAGCTTTAAATATTACAAGAAACTAAAATGAAAATTTAAAAAAATTTTACACTGTGAATATTCAACTTTCATATTGACAATACCTCTGACCAGTTTTGTCATGCATGTTCTAACATCTTTACAGGTTATACAAAATTCTTTAGTGTTATTACTATTTTAAAAGTGCTGGAAAACAATGATCTTGATTAGGACAACACTGTCCTTTTGTTTCCCTGTCAATCCAGGCTTAGCATATGAATTAAAATGTGTGTCATTTGAAAGGTAGATCAAAGAATGACTTCCACCTACCAAAGTAGTAACTTGTCATTACGATTGGAAATAAACGGTGCTTATAACATAAAAAAATACATCTAATGGTTGTGGGTTAGAATCCTCTTTGCACCAAAAATGCTTGCCTTTTCAGCTGTGGGTGTGTTATAATGTGAAGATGAATCTCAGTATTCATTGGTAAAAGAGTAGCTCAAGAGTTGGCAGTGGGTGGTGATGACTAGCTGCCTTACCTCTAGTTTTACACTGCTAAATTAGGGATGGCTAGCACAGATATCACCTCATGTAGTTTTGAACAAAATTCAAAAACAAAACAAACACAAAACAACAACTACTTTTAAAACTTTGTCTATAACGGAACATCCAAAATAATAATTTGTATCATCATAGAATCTGTGGAATCCCTTGAATATGCTTATACCAATTATTACATTTATCAACAGGTTTATAACTGAATTTGTGAATAGTATTCCTCCTTCAACCCAAATGGAGGTTACAGATTACTGTGAATTGGTTATTAACTCTGGTCTTCAAGATGGTAATTTGAAAAAATACTTTTGTGTGCAACTGCTTCTTTGTAGGATGGTTTTGGTTTTGTTTTAAAGTTTGTGCAAGGTTACATGAGGGCAAACTGTGCTAGCCATCCTTAATTTAATAGTGGTAGACTAAAAGGAAGGCCTTATCTACTGCTAACTCTTGAGCTACTGTTTTATCAATAACTAGTAGGGCTGATTATCAGATAGTAATGCCTTCACTGCTGAAAGGGTGAGCATGTTTGGTACGATGGGAGTTCAAACCTGTGATCTGTAAATTGTGAGTTGAGCAGCCTAACAACAGGCCACATTTACAGGATGAACTCTTTGGCCACCAAAAGGTGTTGCAGGTGATTATTCTTTTGCATCAAGGATTCTTCCCTAGTCCAATGGAATTTCTGCAGTAGGTCACCATGAACAACCATTAACCTTAAAGTTTAAATCCACACTAAACAGAATAATACAAAATTTAAAGATTAAATCCACACTAAACAGAATAATATCAAATTTAAAGATTAAATCCATACTAAACAGAATAATATCAAATTTAAAGATTAAATCCATACTAAACAGAATAATACCAAATTTAAAGATTAAATCCACACAAACAGAATAATACCAAATTTAAAGTTTAAATTCACATAAACAGAATAATACCAAATTTAAATGGTTACTAGTTTTAACATTTCAGATTCCCTCTTCAATCTAACTTTTGTTTGTAGGAGAAATACAGATACTATTTATTTTTAACAAAAGATCCAATTCTTTGAAGGGAATATGATGTTAGAAAGAAGTTTAACTCAGAGTCGTCTTCAGACACTTTGAAGTGAGGTGACCTTTGGGTTAATGAATTTTCCATAATGCTTCCTTCAACATAATTTGTAGTTTTATGTATTAGCTTGGTTAATTTCCAGGCTATCTGATGATCAAATTCTCTCAAGTACAGAAAAATAACTGTTCTCTGCCAAGTCTATGAAAAAGTTTATGCTGGTGAAATGGGTAGAAATTTAGATAAATTCACGAAACACAAAATTAATGTTAGTTTTCTGAGGGACACATTTACTGACACATTACATCGAGCTGCTTTTTGCAGTTCCTTATACCTTCAGTCTTTCATTGTAAAACCTATATGTGTAGACAAGCACATCTGCTTTATAACTCCTTACTTCATCACTGACCTTGATTTGTTTCTTAACACTGTCCAAAACTTCCACTTGCTTACCTGTTCCATCCTTTGTTTTGTAGTCCATTCCAAAAACCTTCAACTCTGGCCTATCTCCTTTTGCTACCAGGGGTAAAAATGACATCAAGGTGGTGGGAGTCTCACCAGTGTTCTCACCTATTGTTCCCTTGGGATGAGCACCAGCCACAGTAAAACATCGAAGTGATACACATCGCCAGTCCTACAAGTAAACGGAATTCAAATTTACCAGTTCATATTTTTTACATGTCTTCAATAAAAAGGACAAGCAAAAATTTACAATGGTGGCCATCATATAGTGTCTGCCAAACTGCAGTTCATTTCATGATCACAGCAAGCTGTTAATGAACAAATGGTACATAGTGTGGTGGAAAATAAATTTGTAGTTAAGCTAGCTTTACACAATTGTGTCAGCTTTTGTGTTTAATACATTTTACCGTAATTACTTGAATAAACATCTTTTAACTACATGCCATTTAAAAAGGTACGAACATTATTATTACAACTGACACAACAGCTTAAACCATGCACCATCTTAATACATCATTTCAGCACAGCCTGGTGATTAGCCTGCAGGAACATGCATTGTAAGGCCCAAGGTTTGTGTCCCAATTTTGCTGAACAACACAATAATTTAAGCTATGGGTGTGTGTAAGTGAATCAGCCTCCTATATTCTTTTAAATGAGGGCAAATACCTTGTAGCCACCAGAAGTTTCAAATTTAAGAGTGCATGTACTGGAACTTTGGTGTTCTTTGATCCCTGACCATTTAGGCCATGTGGAGTTAAAGCCATTTCAGGTTAAAATTACAAAACAAAAATCCATATTTAAAACTTACACTTATAACACATCGTGTGAACCAATAAGTAAAACAGCTGATGAAATTTATATAAGTAAGTACGATTTTCAGTCGTACACTTGTGTCTTGAAAATAAAATATAAAGGTTTGCAGGAAATAATTATTACATACCAGAAGAGACATCTAACGAGCTTACAGAGTAACGATTTTTATTTCTTCATAAAGTCTAAACATTGGGTGTATTGCATAACAATTTCTACCAAATGTTACGAGCTTTAAGTTATAACAAGCGATTCTGTTTTAGGTCCTACAAAAATCCTTTGAAACTTCAACAGTAAAAATAACTATTTAATATGAAGTTTTATTTTCACTCAGGAACCCCTACATATAAATTTAGAATTTAACACAAGTTGAGTAACCATGAAAACTTTTTCTTTGAGGGAGATAAAAAAACAACAACTCAAAGCAATGTTTTTGTTTACCTCTTGTGTATTACACAAATCTTTTAATATTTCTTCACCCATATATTTGCTTCGCCCATAAGGATTAGTACATCCAGATCCCGCTTTGTGGCGCTCATCGACAGGTAAATATTCTGGATCACCATAAACTGTATACGAACTACAGTAAACAATTCTTTTAACGTTTGCTTCTTTCATAGCCTGAAATTAAAGAGGGAATAAAATTCACCAATCACGTGATGTTATTTTATAATAAGCAGTTTCTTCATTATTTCAGTTCTGTTGTCTTTTATGCAAAAAATAGACGTCTCAACTGTCTTTACGAAACCTTTGTATTCCTCAAGAAAATTTGTAGAAAAAATCGGAAACCAGATTCGCAATGATAAGTACTTCAAAATATTAAACAAAGTTTCAAATTTCCTTTATATGACTAATAGAAGCAAGAACTAAAAAAATAAATATATTGAATCGAAAACTATTGACACTTACTAATTAGTTCTATCATAAAATCACTTCGTCAATTATAAAAAAATATTTCAAATTCTTGCTAAAGTAGTTTAAATTTACCAACTTACATAGCGACCCCTGTACTAATTAAAATAATTATAGAAAGTTCAGTTTTAAATTTATTTATTAAATTCAAATACCTTTTGAATCGAGTGGTTTCGTTAACAGAACGTTAGAATAAATCAAATCAAGGTATCACCAATCACGTTTTTACCAGTAATGTTTATATTGATAATTACTTCATATCTCTGATAAAATGTTTTCTATTGTACAGTTACGATACAAGATTATTATACCTTTAATAAATTGATGGTCCCCCCTACATTGATCCTGTAATAGATCAGAGGTACCTTAAACGATTCAGCAGCAGCTTTGAGGGCAGCTAGATGCACGACGCAGCCGATTTCGTACTTAAAAGAACAAAAGTATAGCAGTTAATTCAATATTCATGAATTTGATTGGGCTTACTTCAAGTTGTTACAATAATGTGATATCATTAGTATAAATTAATGGACTATTACATACAGCAAGCAAAAAAAATACTTAAATATACATAATTTTAACAATTTCAATTTTCATTTCGACTATTAACACTTCTCGCCAACAGTGCCGTTGAAGGCTGTGTGACATAGACTAGATATTACTTAACCCCTAAATAATTCATGTGTCTAAAAACCTTTTGTGAAAGTTATAACAACTAGCAACTGGAGGAGTTAACAATCTATGTAATGCTTTATAGGGAACACCAACTTTTCATATGGTAACAAATAATTATTTCTAATAACCCTAAGAGTGAATTAACAACGAATCTGCAAAAATATGTTAAACATAGTGTATTTGCCATAGCCAGTGCCATGGGTAATCAGACCGGCTGGGATATGACAGATATACCAGTGACAGACCTAATTACAATATCACATTACATACACAATAACTATCATAATGTGGATTAGATTAAATTGACGAAATGTAATTTTCATCAGTTTCATGAGTCATTTACAAATCAGTATCGGAACAAGGAGTAATAAAACGGTATTTGTTTACTTTTAACAAAATTATTAATGTTATTAATAACACTGCACTACAATTTGTTTTAAACGTTTTGCCTCCTTGAAAGTTTTTGCTGATTGTGACAGGTACCTGGTGAGTTTGCACAAATATAAACAGACGTATATATAAGAATGTGTACAGGTATAATATAAATAACAAATATAACATTTATTTAAATATATTTTCAACCCAATTTAGCTGAATGATGACACTACATATCGACGGATAGACACAGGACTGTTTCCAAAGGTGAAGTATATACTTTATACAGGTATAACATACAAAGTATTAAAGACTTATGAATACTAAAATGAAGTAGCGAAACAAAAATTATATTTTTATTAAAGCAAGCCTAGCGCGTTAAGGCGTGCACTTCGTAATCTAAGGGTCGCGGGTTCGCGCCCGAGTCGCGCCAAACATGCTCGCCCTCCCAGCCGTGGGGGCGTTATAATGAGATGGTCAATCCCACTATTCGTTGGTAAAAGAGTAGCCCAAGAGTTGGCGGTGGGTAGTGATGACTAGCTGCCTTCCCTCTAGTCTTACACTGCTAAATTAGGGACGGCTAGCACAGATAGCCCTCGAGTAGCTTTGTGCGAAATTCCAAAACAAACAAACAAACAAGTTATTAAAGCAAAGCCACATCGAGCTATCTGCCGCGTCCACCGAGAGAAATCAAACCCCTGAGCTTAGCATTGTAAGTCCGAAGACTTGCCGCTGTCCTACTGAGGGAAAAACAGTAAATTACAATCACAATCGCAAATTTATAATATCTAATCCCTACTTTTGACAGCTTTATACACTTGTTTGGAGGTCAAAGTGAAGACTGAATTTCATAAATTTGTGATTGTGGTCTTTATTCTCATGTCGTTACGTTTTATAGCAGGATCCCAACTTTGTTTTAAAATTCATAATTCATAAATATTTATCTTTTATTATATTACATTATTCAAAATCCTTAAAGGCGTTATAATGTTACGGTCAATCTCACTACTGGTTGGTAAAAGAATAACCTAAGAGTTGGTGGTGGGTGGTGATGACTAGCTGCCTTTTCTCTAGTCTTACACTACAAAAGCAAAATTCAAAAACAAACCAAACAAACAAGCAAATTTCTACCAGATTAAACAACTTAAGATATATTAATACACCATGTTTGTCACTGCAAATATTTTTCTTCCTTGTTGAAATATTAAGTGTGTTAAAACACTTGACGGTTGAATATCTATTAATACTATTTTGTTTATTTTCTAAGCCTAATAAGTATACTTGTATTTAACCTACTTTTTTAAACACTTCTATAAGTGCCCCCATATCGAGCAGATCTACTTTCATGAAATGAACAGATTTTCCAGTCATCTGTTGTACCCTTCTTAAACTTTCTGGCATTTGATTTTCCTTGTCTATAAAAAAAACAAAAAAAAACAATGACAATAAAACTTAATAGAGAACAGCGACACATTATCTACCAACATGATCTCACATACTGTTTATTTCCAATTTGGTGCAAAGATACTGGAGGGCTATTTGAGCTAGCCGTTCCTAATTTATTAGTGATAGATTCGAGGGAAGGCAGCTAGCTAGCCATCATCACCCACCTAATATTCTTTGGCTACTCTTTCATCAACAAAAGTGCGATTAATCATCACTCATAACATCCCCAAGGCTGAAAGGATGACCATGTTTGGTGATGAGACTCAGATTCGTGATTCCCAGAGTGAGAGTTGGTGCCACTGACCATCTTCTGGTCAAGCCTTGCTTAAAGTGCTTTGGCTTTGTATAACTTTATACGTGTTGAAGCAAGTGTTTTTGTAAAAATACAAACAATGAACAGTTAATTTTCTTCATAAATACAATTTAACTTTTACTGTCGCCAGCCTTCTCCACCATCCTCATGTCATAGTAATAGTTTGACTTTTACAGGCCCCCCGCCAGTACAGCGGTAAGTCTACGGATTTACAACGCTAAAATCAGGGGTTCGATTCCCTTCGGTGGGCTCAGCAGATAGCCCGATGTGGCTTTGCTATAAGAAAACAAACAAACAAAGACTTTTACAGTCTTCAGTATTTCACACGACATGGATCTTTTATCTTAATGGTCTGATTTTCCGTATTTCTGCAAGAATATTTAATAAAATAATTATTTTTAAACGTTTTCAAACTAGTGTACCAGAATGTAATCATTTGTGTTTCTCATCATGAATTGTACTATAAAGAAACTGGTTTGAAACACTTTTGAAGTTTGGAATCTTCCCAAACTTCTGTGTAAAAGAGGAAGACTTTACTCCCATCTAGTGGCGTGTTGTAAAAGATAAGTTACAAATAAAGCTACACAATGGGGTATCTGTGCCGTGTGTATCACGGTTGTTGGGTTTCTAAAGTTATAAATCAGAAGAATTGCGTACTATCATTCATTCATCCGTCGACTTAACAGTCTCGTGTCTATAATTACGTAAGTTCTCGTGCCAAGGGATGATTACATCAGTGTTCCTCACAGTCTCGTGTCTATAATTACGTAAGTTCTCGTGCCAAGGGATGATTACATCAGTGTTCCTCACAGTCTCGTGTCTATAATTACGTAAGTTCTCGTGCCAAGGGATGATTACATCAGTGTTCCTCACAGTCTCGTGTCTATAATTACGTAAGTTCTCGTGCCAAGGGATGATTACATCAGTATTCCTCACAGTCTCGTGTCTATAATTACGTAAGTTCTCGTGCCAAGTGATGATTACATCAGTATTCCTCACAGTCTCGTGTCTATAATTACGTAAGTTCTCGTGCCAAGTGATGATTACATCAGTATTCCTCACAGTCTCGTGTCTATAATTACGTAAGTTCTCGTGCCAAGGGATGATTACATCAGTGTTCCTCACAGTCTCGTGTCTATAATTACGTAAGTTCTCGTGCCAAGGGATGATTACATCAGTGTTCCTCACAGTCTCGTGTCTATAATTTCGTCTCGTGTCTATAATTACGTAAGTTCTCGTGCCAAGGGATGATTACATCAGTGTTCCTCACAGTCTCGTGTCTATAATTACGTAAGTTCTCGTGCCAAGGGATGATTACATCAGTGTTCCTCACAGTCTCGTGTCTATAATTACGTAAGTTCTCGTGCCAAGGGATGATTACATCAGTGTTCCTCACAGTCTCGTGTCTATAATTACGTAAGTTCTCGTGCCAAGGGATGATTACATCAGTGTTCCTCACAGTCTCGTGTCTATAATTACGTAAGTTCTCGTGCCAAGGGGTGATTACATCAGTGTTCCTCACAGTCTCGTGTCTATAATTACGTAAGTTCTCGTGCCAAGGGATCATTACATCAGGTGTTCCTCACACTTGATACGTTGTTCCCGCCTTTTCTTCTCTGTAATTAACTATGCCCCTTCCCACTCCAACACAAACAACTAATTTGAAACATATTCAGCCAATAATAATAATAATAATAATTAATTCAACTTGAAAACAAATGATGAAACGTTTTACTGATGTTTGTACTCCTACATTAACAAAAAACACAACCCCAGTGGGTATGGCACAGTTTTAGAACCCCCGCAATAGATGGATGACCCACAGAAAAATTGGTTTGGTATAAATGTTTGGTGTAAAATACACCCAAGAGCTGATTTTATCATGTGGTTATTAGTTCTGTTAATTATGCAAACTTTTTATGGTATATTGTCACAGCTTCCCTTTCTATTACACTTAAGACAATATAACATATGTTGCAAGTAGAAGTGTTGTATCTGTTCGTAAAGAACAACATACCTCATCTGAACTGTGATCTACATACAAAGAAAGGATATACGCTTGCGCTCGGACGCACGCGTGTGTGTGTGTGTCGTGATTACGTTTTAGAATATTCCGTGCAGCCGCTGAACACAACCACTCTACAAACGAGTGGCTGTATTTTTTTTATCACCGCAAAACTAAACAATTGGCTACGTGCGTTCTGTCAACCACAATGAATCGAACCTCGGATCTTAGCATTGTAGGTGAAACATACAGTTGACTCATTAACCAAATTTCTATGTTATAATTTTATTCATGCACGCCTTTTAAATTGTATCAGGCGTGGCCTAGTGGTTGGCGATTCTGAAATGTGAATCACGGTCTTCACTCCATTGCCACATAAACGCCTTTCGAATTTTGGGGTGGTGGGTGCAGTATAAAAGTGAAAGTCACATCCCACTTCTCGATTAGAGTAGCCTAAAAGTGAGTGGTAGGTGCTGATAAATTGCAGCTTTCTATGTTATTCTGAAACAGAGAGTCTTCTTGAAATAAACTTGTGAATAGCTCAACAACCGTTATTTGAATAGTCTATATTTTATTGTTTGTATTACAGTGGGTGCTACTGCATTGTAACGCTGGTATGTTGCGATTTTTGGTAAACTATATTCACTTTAGTGGAAAAACACTACGCAATAGTTTGTGTTCCACTGAAACCACAAAACAAAATTAAATAGACCTGAAACTGACGATTTCATCGAAGCCACGGAAACAACGTCGTAACCAGCTTCTAGCAGAGCCAAGACCACGTGACATCCTATAAAACCTGAACTTCCTGTTACTAGTACATGACCCTTGACCTGGCGCTGAGACTCCATGCTTCAAAATCGATTTCTCTTCACTTTCCCACTGTAACGAAACAAATTTGATCATCATTGTCACATAAAAACAAAGTTCAACTTCTTCTCGCTAATACAACAATCAGTTTAGTCCAGTTTGTAAGAAAGAGTCCTAACTTAGGTTAAATGTAATTTGAAATGACGGCTTTATTGTCAACATGTGTCAATATTAGTTTCTTTGTTTTGAATTTCGCGCAAAGCTACACGAGGGCTATATGCGCTAACCGTTCCTAAGTTAGCAGTGTAAAACTAGAGTAAAGGCAGCTAGTTATCATCGCCCACCGCTAACTCTTGAGCTACTCTTTTACCCCAACGAATAGTGAGAATGACCGTAACATCATAACGTTCCCACGGCTGAAAGGGCGAGCTTGTTTGCTGTGACGGAGATTGAAACAAGCGACTCTCGGATTACGAGTCGAGCGCCTTAACCCACCTGGCTATACTACACAACACTTAAAAAGGAATGCAAACAAGTCCAGCCAATTATTCAAAGTTGTAGCAAAGTATAATTTATCACTGAACAGAAAAGTTTCTGAATTATTTGTACACAATCTTTGTTGCAGAGATGCGATAACAAAGTTCTGTCGTTTGAGTAACTGATTCTTGTTCAAAGTTTTTGATGTTTTCTGTGAGCGGAATAGAGTTGGCCAATTGTGTAGAAAAAACAACAATAAATTAAATGTAACAAACGTTTTGGTGACTTTAGAGTTTACGCTGTCGTTAGAGCGAATAAATATAATTTCACTATTGTAACGTGATGAATGTTTGAGTATCTACTAACAACTTGCAATTACAATTACAAGAAAAAAGAAAAACAAGAGGGAATCTTCAATAGCCGTGATACATGAAATTATTCTAGGTATAATAATTCACCCCTCCTTTTTTTAGCCATATATTTGTAGACCAGTAACACCAAGCGAGGGGCACCGGTACACCTGATTCATTTTTATTGCTCATCAGGATCTCTACCAGCCTACCCTCACAGTGAAATTATTTTAAGCAGGATTAGAGTGAATTAATCTATCGAACCTCCAAAGTCCAAAGCTGTAACTGACTCTCTAATTGGTCAAGAGATAAGAGAGCTACGACCTAAAAGTTTGCACTTGATAAACTACAACTAAAACTCTGAGCCGTTATGCCACGGCTACAAATAAACAAATAAAGAAGTCAGTAATAATTACTTCAGAACTAATAAGATCTTGCTTGTCTGCTTAGAGTTGAAACTATACTTACATTTTAATTATATATTTTCATTCAATATATTTCCATAATAAATCATATATAATAAACTTTCTAATTTTCTACCGCATTAGTTGTGACAATCCCTTTGTGTTCTTTTTATCACAAGTTTTACCATGTAATAAATAACACACCAGTCAAGATTCACCCCTAACGAGACTAAAAGTTTTAATGAAATACCCTGCAAGATTAATTTTTGTACTGCAACTAAGATATTTATGAAAATGGGAATTTTAATTATATGTATTGAACAGTTTGTTGTTGTTATAAAATCGAAACCTTAACTGAAACTGGACATTAAAAAGTTCATCTCTAAGGTAATCATATTGTACATAAACCTCAATGGAAACAAAACTGATTTTGGGTAGTAGTTTTTACTCGGCTGCAGTGTAGAACAAAGTGCTTGGTTTGTACACTGTTTTCTGTTGTTGTGGTTTAAATGTAAGTTATGACATTCACTCATCCATTTTTCACCGAAACCTAACATAACCAGCATTTTTGAGTTAGTAAACCTACCGTTTTAAAACACATAACAAAATGAACTTTACTATAACGCACGAAAAAACAACAACAATTGCTTCAGAAGTGACTGATGATTCTGAGACAGAAATATATGATATTTATAAAAATGTATTTTCCACAGTCAATTATCGGTATCCACAATACAGCTGTTTCTAGAGATGTTAAATAGGAACAAAACTTAATATGGACAACAAATGAAATACAAGTGAACAAATAAACATTTTTTTATTTAATAAAAAGTATGCTTGAGTCTTTTACCAACTGGTGGTTTCTATGTTCATTATTGACTTCAACGGTTTGCTGTAGCAGGATGAGATAGGAAAAACGTATATACATAAATAAAAGACCAAGAATAATGAAGATACTGCACTGCTAAGTCATACCAAATTCTAATGCGGTATCCCACATTCCTCAGGTTACCTACGTCAACGATCATCCCCAAATGCATATTCAAGAGAAATTAAATATAAACTTATACTAACTTGTACAAGTCTCTGTGTCACTACGCCGGTTACGTAAGCACAAATCCCTATAGGAATAGCACTATAAGATATAAAGTTCTTATAAGGTATACAGACGCTGAGTGCAAGTACATTTTTTTCCCCCTGGACAAATATTTTTGTAACATGTTATATACTGTCTGACAAAGTGAATATGTTTTAAATGTCGTAAAAATGTTCATTTATTCAATGTTCATTTACTTATTTCTTCAAATTACATCAGGTTTACATAGATGTTACAATATATTCATAGAACACCTGCACAAATATTTATAAAGCTGTGCCCACGTACATTTAAATAGTTATGTAAGGGTAAAATATGATGTTATTTCTGATTAAAAACTAGAGATGTGCAAGACTGTAGTTAAACCTTTGACCTTACAAACTGAAGTAAGAAATGACCGAATTATTAAAAATGTAAATAAAATATTTTGATAAGAATAAATAAATAAATAAAACATTTATTCCTTTATCTCTGTTTTCCTAGTCACACACGTCTACCGTTTGCTTTTAAATTTCGCGTAAAGCTACACGAGGGCTATCTGCACTAGCCATCCGTAATTTAGTAGTGTAAGGCTAGAGAGAAGGCAGCTAGTCATCACCACCCACCGCCGACTCTTGGGCTAATCTTTTACCAACCAATAGTGGGATTGATGGTAACATATAACGCCCCTACAGCTAAAAGGGCGAGCATGTTTGGTGTGATGGAGATTCGAACCTTCGACCTTCAGATTACGAGTCGAACGCCTTAACCACCTGGCCATGCCGGGCCACACGTCTACTGAATAAACAAACAAACCTACTGGCTGTTTTAAAACTCGCACACGTGAATAAAAACAGTCTCAAAATACTAAATCACAACTTGAATAACTCAAAATTTAAGAAAATACAGCAATATATCATATAACAATGTATTTTGTAAAAGGAATTACAGATAATGTTTAATTAAAAATATATGATAAGAGTTTACCCCTTTTTCGTAAGAAGGAATATAATGGTTTTATAGTGAACATCAAACAAGAAAAAGCAACACTTACGACCAATCTATGGACACAGGAATATATCAGGGGTTCCGTTGTATTAGAATGCTCGTTGCTTATACCAGTTTACATCCACAAGACGAAAGTGAAACCCATCTGTGTGGCGATATATTTATAAACCGACCACTAATGTCACTTAACCACCTGTTAGATTGACATATATCGTGCTTTCAGTTGGTTCAGTGTACAGCGTACAGCACAACTTAACACTTCACCAGGACTTGAAACCTAGTCTTATTCATTCGATTTGTCCTTGTCATGGGTTACTAATAATGGATACAGATTCTTGAAACCGGTTTCTATATGTAAACATAATTATTTAAGTTTCAACTGAAAAGGATAGTAGATTTACAGAAGTATCTGAACCATTTATTTTTGTAATGAATTATTTCTAATAGCCTTCCATAACGACTGTTCGGTGTGTAAGCCTGATCTTGTGACAGGCTCTGGGTTTCGCGATATAAGTGAAAATTGAATAAACAAATAAATTCGTAGGTTCACAAAAGACGAACGTAACCTTCAACGAAACGTTTAAATGATGTGTGTATTTTCTTATAGCAAAGTCACGTCGAGCTATCTGCTAAGTCCACCGAGGGGAATCGAGCCCCTGATTTTAGCATTCTAAGTCCGTAGACTTGCCGCTGTATTAACAGGGGACAAAAGTTTAAATTTACCAACAGTCCCTGATGGCTTGATTTCGTTTTTATTTTAAAAAACAAAAACAAAAGCAGAAATAGCTGAGTCACCAGTTGTAGTGTACAACTCATTGCGTTGACACTGTGTGAAGATACTTTTACTGATTGGAATCTTTTAACATGTTTAATGACTCAAGGATTTAACATTCGTTAAATAATAATCTTAAATGTCCACTGTGTCAGTTAGTTTGTTTATAGTTAAACGCAAAGCTACGCAATGGGCTATCTGTGCTCTGCCCAACATGGGTAACGAAACTTTGTTTTTAGTGTTGTAAGTCCACAGACATACCGCTGTGCCGGGGGATGAAGCATCTCTATACACAGACATACCGCTGTGCCGGGGATGAAGCATCTCTATAGGAGAAGAGTTAGATTCTCGAATCCAATCCTGATGCGTAAATATGTGGGTTCTGCAACTAACATCACACATGCATTAAAGAAAAAAATTGCATCAGGGTAATAACGATAGGCATTATCCTTATATTTATGAGAAGGTGTATCCTTTTAGGTCACATCCTGGAGTTTGTTTTGTCATAAAATTTCACAAATTTAACCAAACAATCAATTTAACATTCTGACTGTTAAAAAACTTGCATCTTCGGGTATTCGGAGCAATAGGCCCTCGTACTAACGGATCGTTATCACTGATTTATGGACGTCAGTTTTGTAAGAAGTGTTTCCTGTTTACAGCTGACTTAGATAGATGTCTGTGTTAATTCAGCTGATTACCCATGCGCCGCCAAATCTACTGTTTCAGAATTTCTCGCACAGATGCACAAGAGCTTTCTAAGCAAAACCATCCCTAATTTTACTGACTGGCTAAAGGAAGACAGCTAGTTAATAGCACCCTCCGCCAATTCTTGGCGCATCCTATTCTAATAGTGAGATTTTTACCATCATTATCTTTTACGAATACAGTTTCATCTCAGGGTGTGTGAGTGCATATACATACATATATATATTAACTTAAATTGCTTCGCCATCTATTGAATGTTACCATAAACCAAATTCACATTTTGGATATTCCATATTCAGTCGATTCGGAAAGTAACCGTGAAATGTACAACAATCATTTCTTTATTAAAGTGGTTAAGGCGATAGACTCGTAATTTGAGAGTCGCGGGTTCGAATCCCTGTCATACCAAACATGCTCTCCCTTTCCGCCGTAGAGGCGTTATAATGTGACGGTTAGTCCCATTATTCGTTGGTAAAAGAGTAGCCCAAGAGTTGGCAGAGGGTGGTGATGACTAGCTGCCTTTCCTCTAGTCTTACACTGCTAAATTAGGGACGGCGAACACAGATATGACGCGCAGCTTTGCGCAAAATTAAAAAATAAAGAAACAAACGTACTATTGTCGTCGAAACATAAGCATTTTTTTTCTTACGTGTACAATAGTTTATTACGTATATACGTATTAGGTAGTTGATTTTTTTTAAAAGAATGACCTAGTGGGTTGAGCACTAGCCTTCCCACCTACTTTCAGATTTTCACTTTAACTTCTGGTTGTGTTAATATAAACCACTACAGTCAACAAAATCTACAAACATCGCACACCTATCACCAGATGTCTGCCACAATACATTCATACTGGCATTGGTAGCGATCTGTCGAAATTTACTGGCCTGAACCATATGTTGTGGCTAAAAATGTCTCGCTTCTACAGACAGTGCCATCTGGAACGAATCAACTTCGAACGCATTATTATTATTTTATCTCGCGATGCCACGATGTACGCGTCACGTTTGTTAAGAGAAGTACTCACTCGTCCAATTATAGTATCCCAAATCAAAAACAAATAAGCTAGCAACAATTAACAAATATCTTGTGGTGCACATTTATTGATACAAGTCAAAATAAATATTGACTGAAAACTGGTTGTGTTATACGTATCCTGTGTTCTACAGACATTTGTAAAACTCTACCATTTTGTGCTATGGTAAAACCATCATACGTTCAAAATTCAACATTATTGCACTATTTATTAAAATTTATCACAACGTCCTTTGATGGCTAAGCGGTAAACTTCAGGGTTCAATCCTCAAACTCTATATCATTTTGAGGTATATTTCAGTACGACATTATATACGTACTGTTGTTTAAGTAATGTAAAAACCTGAATGCACGTTAAGTCTAAACTTGTAAATGCTAATTGCTTTAACGTTCATTTTTAAGAATATCGGGCTAAACCACCACCAAACAACCAAGCACCTTTGAAATGTTTGCACACTCGTTCTTCATCAGCACACATGGACCCTAACGATTTTTTCGGTTGTATATCTTTTTACATAATCATTACAAATTCACATCAATTCCTGTAACTGTCGAGGCAGAAACTCTGAATTAATATGACACATGTCTTCAAAACAAGGAGACAAGAGCACATAGCTGTCGCCTAATATTTTTCTGGTGTTCGCGTGCAACCCATACTATCATTATATATATATATGCACTTTGTCCTGTAACACAGGAAAGAAATTTCTAAACGTTTATTTCATTATATAGGCTGTTATAGACGATAATGCATGAAAGTTGTACAGTATTGTCTGTTTTGTTTATATTATTATGATATATACACATTTCATGTGATGACTGCTTATAATGCGTGATGTTGAAAAACCCACTTGAAGTAAAAACGTATTCTCAAGACGGCTGGTATTGGTATTAAAACTTTTATTAAGATAAAGTAGAGAACATCGTTTCGACCTTCTTAGGCCATCTTCAAGTTACCAAAGAGAGTTTGCAACTGATCGCTGCTGCCTCTACAATCCCATACCCGTGTACACTCTCGTTATTAAGATATACGGCCCGGTATGGCCAAGTGGTTAAGGCACTCGACTCATAATTTGTGGTTGCTGGTTCGAATCCCCGTCACACCAAACATGTTCGCCCTTTCAGCCGTGGGGGCGTTATAATGTTACGATCAATCCCACTATTCGTTAGTAAAAGAGTAGCCCAAGAGTTGGCGGTGGGTGGTGATGACTAGCTGCCTTCCCTCTAGTGTTACACTGCAAATTTAGGGACGGCTAGCACAGATAGCCCTCGTGTAGCTTTGCGCGAAATTCCCAAACAAACCAAATCCTAAGATATGCAACGGACAGTTGCAAAGTCTCTTTGTTAACCTAAAGATGACCTAAGAAGGTCGAAACGTTGTTCTCTACTTTATCTTATTTAAAGTGCTAATACCCATACCAGCAGTCTTGAGAATACATTTAAACTGTTTCTTACATTCTATTTTATAGAGACTTTGTTTGATAAATTGTTGTAAATAGCCCACTATAGAGATACAATCGTGTTTGGGTCCGGTCGGCCCCAACACTTTCAGTTTTCTTTGGGTTAAAATTTTTCAGTATTGTGGTAATCTCATCATATATTGGTGGATAAAAATAAAAACTTTTTTTATGCTGTTTGTATAAGGAATGATTTAATACTACTTAGTTATATCCTGACAAACAATTACATTTTGTAATTTGTCAACATATGTCCTCTAGAATACATGTATTTTGTTCACATTGTATGCTAATCTTAATAAAAGTTATAATGCAATTGTTTTTATGTTTTTTTTTTATTATTTCAATCCAGAACTTACTACAACGTAACTTTTCAAAGCTGTGTTAATTAGGGTTAAACTTACTTTCCCACAAAGTTCCGTTTTCGAATTCTTAAAAGGGCAACACTTCAATTTTTACTTGGAATCGGAGAACAAAATAGAATCGTTTCATCCATTTAAAGTAGGCGAAAAAAGGTTTTCAAACATTAATCATTTAGCGGTAAAATTTCCAGCAGCCTCAAATCTCTCAAAGTTTTTGTCATATTTCATTCTTTTTATTTAAAACTAAAATTCCACATGATTCGCTCGATTCTTTATTAGCACTAATTTAATTATTGTGCCCGGCATACTGCGTAGAAAGTGTTGAAGATTTCAAGAGATGTTGATAGTTAAAATCTAGATTTTATATATAATATAAAAACGAAAATATGTAAAAAATGCTTTTCAGTCATCTCTATTCAATATTATAACAATTTATATTAAAATAACTTACTACTTTACTATATCTTGCAGTTTTATTTAATCGAGTTTCATAGAATACACATCTATTACAATTTGGCTTTTCGTCCGTTTCAAACACAGTCTTATAAGTTTATTCAACTTACGTTTACTTTTACACGGGAATAAAAACGGTTTTATTTTCTTGTTCATCGTCTTGTGCAGTGGCGCTGAAGGTCATATTATTGAATACTTAAATAAATAAATTCATGTACGCGGTGCTGCCATCTAGAGTCGTGACTCAACTATAAATTCAGATCTTAATTTAAACTATCTTAATTTAAGATAGGCTACTTTACATTTTGTATGTTGCAGACTAAAGTTCTTTATATCACATTTAATTATTTTAGTTAGTTGAAAATCGAAAAATGATAAATGTACTTATCTTAGTGTTTGCCACTTGCAATATCCTTGCAACATTGTTAGTTGCTATTAATTAATTGTTAAATCATAATTTCTCTTATTTTAAAAAAGAATCTTGAAAGAAGAAAAAGCCGAATGACCCATAACGAATACTGATAATAACTTATTTTTACTAATACTGCATACGTTACTGGGATAGATTAAGCTATTAGAAAAAAGTATTCTCTCAAGTACCAATCAATTTTACGAGATAAAAAATAGCAACTAAACATACACATACAACAACAAAATATCCCCCATTTCTATAACAACGTATAATACATCACCTTTACTGTAACTGACTAATTACGAAGTTAGTGCAAATAAACGATCACATAAAATGTCGAAACAAATTATCTAACTTCGTCTTATCGCTTACTTTAAATACTGGTAGGTGTTACATATGCATACGCCTTAATAAAATAGTTTCTATAGTTTTACACCACACTGGAGTATATTATTATTAGATAAAGCATAATTACCTGAGAACAGTTTTTCATAACGAACTAGGAAAGTATAAATATCAAGTGTCCAAAGGATGAAACGAGATACTTGCTAACCGTCAACATGTTTAAAAAGAAAGAAAAAAAATTAAGCTGTAGTGT
This sequence comes from Tachypleus tridentatus, assembly GCF_004210375.1. Classification (NCBI taxonomy): domain Eukaryota; kingdom Metazoa; phylum Arthropoda; class Merostomata; order Xiphosura; family Limulidae; genus Tachypleus; species Tachypleus tridentatus. The sequence continues at coordinate 73,571,801 of NC_134836.1, read as the reverse complement.
GCTGCCATCTGGTAAACACAAATAATAATGAATAACAATATTTCAAAATAAATTAAACAATGCAAACATTTATTTAATTCACATACATAGTTTGTTTTAGAGCAAAGATACATTGGGACCCCTGGTGGCTCAGCGGCATGTCTGCGGACTTGCATCGCTAAAAACCGGGTTTCGATACCCGTGGCGGGTAGAGCAGAGATAGCCCATTGTGTAGCTTTGTGCTTAATTCAAAACAACATCAGGATTATTCGCTACGTTTATCGCAGTGGATCGAGCCCAGAATTTTTACTATTGTAAGTCCATACACATAAAACACACACTATTAATATACATTTAATTAGTAGATCCTGCCAATTTGAGTCCTATGCATCTTCTGGTTTTTATTAAATTTGTAAGTACCGAACGAAATATTTCATTTCAACAAGATTTATATCTTCTAATAAAATCATTCTTAAATTTATTCTTAATTTTGCAACGATTTACAATTCATTTCCTGATAGATTTTGTCAATTTTAGGCTAAACTTTTGAGAAAATGTGAATATTTAAATGCCGCCATAGAAAAGCAACAATAGATAAAACATAGAAAGCGTAGAAGTAGTATAGAAAACATGCAAGATGGACGAATCAGTATTTCAATACCAGCATGATCAAGCAATAGTGAATATTCACTGCTGGCCAAAATCTTAAGGCCAATGAACATAAAAAAAATATTCATTTTGCGTTGTTAGACTCAACCACTTATTTGAGTAGAGTTTCGAAAGATGAAAATAAGAAAAGGGAAAATAAAACACTGTTTTAGCATTTAATAGGGAAAATGTGAACACTATGAAATAAGCCTACATACTAGCTGGTCAAAAGTTTAAGACCATACTGAAACGAAGCGTAAATCGGTAAACACGTAGCGAAATTTAGTCATTTGTGTTCAAGCATTAGCGTTATCAACATCTCTCACTGATACTTCCTGTGTTACATTGGGTAAAAACATAGCAAACGCTAAAAGGTTGATAGAGTTTGAACGTGGCAGAATTGTCGAGCTGCAAAAGCAAGGTCTCTCTCAATGTGCCATTGCTGGTGAGATTGGGCGTAGTAAAACTGCTGTTGCAAATTTCTTAAAAGACCCTGAGGGATACGGAACGAGAATTTCAAGTGGTCGGCCCATAAAAATTTCGCTGGCGTTGAGCAGGAGGATTCAACGGGTTGTCCAGCAAGACACCAGCCGATCGTCGAACCAGATTAAGGCCCTTACGGACGCAGAATGCAACTCAAGAACAAAAAGACAGCATATACCAGAGAAAGATTTTAAAAAACCGCAAAAGTCTTCAAAGGCCACGCCTCCTTCCACACTACGAAACAGTTTGGCTAAACTTTGCTGAGAAGCACCATACATGGGACGTAGAAAAATGAACGAAAGTTTTCTTCTCTTATGAGAAAACATTTAACCTGAATGGTCCAGATGGCTTCCAACGTTACTGACACGATAGAGATATCCCAATGGAGACATTTTCTACACGACACAGTGGAGGAGGTTCCATCATGATCTAGGGTGCTTTTTCCTTCCATGGAACAATGGAGCTTCAGTTTATACAGGGGCGTCAAACAGCAGCTGGCTACATTGGCATGTTGGAGAGAGCATCCTTATTGACTGAAGACCCTCGCTTGTGTAGAAATGACTGGATCTTTCAGCAGGACAACGCTGTAATCCACAATGCCCGCAGGACAAAATACTTTTTCATGGCGAATAACGTGATTTTTTTGGACTATTCAGGGTGTTCGCCCAAACTGAACCCCACTGAAAATGTTTGGGGGTGGATGGCAAGGGAAGTCTATATAAATGGACGTCAATTACAAACAGTGCATGATCTTCGCGAAGCCATATTCACCACTTGGAATAACATTCCAGCCAGCCTTCTATAAACGTTTATATCGACCATGCCAAAGCAAATGTTTGAAGTTATTCGTAATGACGGCCGTGCAACTCATTACTGAGACCTCTTGTTGCGCATTTTCTACCCTGTTTATGACTTCTTTTTGGTATGGTCTTAAACTTTTGACCAGCTAGTACTGAGGCTAATTTTATAGTGTTCACATTTTCCCTATTAAAATGCTAAAAAAGGTTTTTATTTTCCCTTTTCTTATTTTCATCTTTTGAAGCTCTACTGAAATAAGTGGTTGAGTCTAACAACACAAAATGCATATTTTTTCTTTATGTTCATTGGCCTTAGGATTTTGGCCAGCAGTGTACAGATTTCAAAATTATCATAGGCAAACAAAGAGCGTATAAAATGGATTTCAATCGTTTTATTTTAAAAGCTTAATATCCATAGTATTTTAAAATAATGACTGAATGAATTTTTTAGAGTTTGCGTTGTTAATTTTTTACTTTTTCAAAATTTTTTTTTCTTTCACGTGCCAAAGCTTTACTGCAAGTACATAGTACGTTTATACATGGTTCTGAAACGTCACTGTAGAGATAGGATCGTTTTATATTAAAATAAGAAAATTTGTTCTTGTGTTTATAATTAAAATTTAAAAAAATGTTCTTGTGTTTATAATTAAACTAATATGCACTTAGTTATATCTTGTTATTTACTCCTGTTAATAGCATGGAGCGAAATATCTCGTGACGCTCATGAGAAGTGCTCGTAAAAGGAAAACTTTTCATTAAAATGAATAACTCGTTTAATTTCATTATATAACATTACTTCCATTAATAAATTAGCAGATACCCGTTGAAATTCTTCAATGGTAATATCCTTTAAAATACTGATGAATAAATATAGAATGTATGGTCAATCCAATCCCTTGGATTAGAGCGTATGTGGAATACGATTGTCAAGTGGGACATCTACAATCGTCTTTTGTCATTCTATAAATTATTTTAAAAAGGAAAATATACCGTGTTTGTTTTAAGCAAATTAGACTGATTGCAATGCACTGTTGACAAAAATATTTGTGTTTCAATGCAATAGGTACATTTAAAACATTAGAGCGCACAGGTTCACCAAGTTGCCACGAGATTTTTTATCCCCGCTGGAAGCCACCGTTTTTCTTTATTTTATTGAGCGCAAGAAAAGACTGCCACAGAAGTGAGTGCTTTTTACAATTGCTATTTCTGTAAGAAGTGTTAAAGTGGAGATATTAAGTACAATTCAAATCAATTTATTAGACATGCATATATATATATATGCCTACATGGAATTTCCCTAGTGGGACAGCGGTATGTCTGTGGACTTACACTGCTAGAGGTTATGCTCCAATACTCATGGTGGGCAGAGCACACATAGCCCATTGTATATCTTTGTGATTAATTTTAAATAATAAATCAACATACATGGAAAAATGTACTAATAAACCGAACAACAACAAATATATACTCAGACATATTTCTCTTATTAGCCCTTTGTTTCGTTCATTCTCCTATCTTGGATATAATTTTTTCAATCAGAGGAAATCTAATTTGCTTCGTAAAATCCCTCTATAAAATTTTTTTGCTCTTAATAAATTGTTCTCATATTAAATGTATAATAAATGTGACGACTGACAAATCAATGCTAATATCGATATCAAATTTTAGAAATTGCAAGAAACGATTCATTTTCCTGTAAGGCACTTTTGAAAATTAATAAATAGTTATTTATTTTATGATTATTCATTCAGTAGACACAATATGATATATAGTTTGTTTGTTTGTTTGTTTTGGAATTTCGCACAAAGCTACTCGAGGGCTATCTGTGCTAGCCGTCCCTAATTTAGCAGTGTAAGACTAGAGGGAAGGCAGCTAGTCATCACCATCCACCGCCAACTCTTGGGCTACTCTTTTACCAACGAATAGTGGGATTGACCGTCACATTATAACGCCCCCACGGCTGGGAGGGCGAGCATGTTTGGCGCGACTCGGGCGCGAACCCGCGCGGGAGATGACGAAGCGCACGCCTTAACGCGCTAGGCCATGCCAATGATATATAGACAAACATTAGGCTACTATATACATGTATATAAATGTACGTTCAGTGAAACTTTTAAATTTACATTTAATCAGTCAGTTTAATTTTGAAACGAAACCGTATGAAAATTCACTACACATTATAAACTTTTGGAAGGATAAAAGTCTTTGTATATAATGTTAGATGTATATTGTTTCGAAGTTTTAGCATTCTGAACCATTTTTATCTGTTAAAAAGCTGTTGATAAATTAAAAAAAAATTTATACCTCGATCGGAGGTTAAAACAATAACTGCAAGACAGTCGAAAATATATTGTTATATGCTGCCGTCTAGATATTAGTTATTATAATTTTTAAAGTTGTTTTTCGAAACGATTATCACGTTTATTTTTGAGATACATACTTTTCTGACAATATCTCCGTAAGGCTTAATCAGAAATAAAGAAAACAAATGAAAACAGATTGAAGTGAATCAAATTACACGTTTTGTTTAGCCCTGCAATATACTCATAGCCTACTGGTGGTTCAGCAATAAATCTGAAGCCTTAAAAATAGGGTTTCTATAGCGGTGGTGAAAATAGCGGAAAACAAGAACTAACGAATTGTGTAATTTTAGGCTAATCAAAAAATTAACACAAATCTGCTCATTTGTAGAGTGTTGCCATCTAGTGCTTAGAATTATTACTTTATTTGAATCAGGAAAGACTGGATAGAACTTGCCATTAAAACATAACGATTTGTTTATATTTCATACAAAAAAAAAATTGATATATTTGGATTCTTACATCAATACAGTAGCTCACGAAAAATAAAATATATTTTTTGGATTTCTGTTAAAAATTTTAAAGTTACACCAACCTGTCAGTCAAATCGAAGTTGGTTGGGTGTGGCCGTTTGTTGAAGTGCCCCAACTTTGAATACAACGGTTTGCTTTCTAATTTTATGGTCATGGATACAATACATAAATAAGAGTTAAACCAATCTTATTGTTTGATCAGATATGAGATAAAAGTATGTGCTGTTGATTATAATTAAAAGTAGGGTTAGAGGATTACAACGCTAGAAACCTGGTTCTGATACCTGTGGTGGGCAGAGCACGGATAGCCCGCGTGTAACTTTGTACTTAATTACAATCAAACAGATTTACATAGACGGTCTCTAGTCTAGTAAATTACCAACTGGGCCACAGAAATGTTCTGTGTTAAACAGAAAAAAGACAGAGAGTTTTTTTTTTAATTTCGTGGAAAGCTTCACGAGGGTTATCTGCGCTAGCCGTCCCTAATTTAGCAGTGTAAGACTAGAATGAAGCCAGCTGGTTATTACCACCCACCGCCAACTCTTTGGCTACTCTTTTACCAACGAATAGCGGGATTGACCGTCACTTTATAGCGCTCCCACTGCTGAAAGGGCGAGCATGTTTGATGCGACGGAGATTCGAACTCTCTGGTTACGAGTCGAACGCCTTAACCCACCTGACCATGCCGGGCCACCGTGGAGTGAAAGAGAGGTTGGAAACCATTGCATATACTCCATGATAACGATTGATCGAATACTTGGAATTAAGCACAAAGCTACAGAATTGGCTTTGTGCACCACTGGTATCGAAACCAGGTTTCTAGCGATGTGAGTGGGCAGACATATAGTTGTGCCACTGGAAGGCCCATGATGACGATAATGTCACTTGAAATAAAAATATATTCCAAAGACTGCTGGTATGGGTATTAAAACTTTAATTAAAATAAAGGACAGAACACCGTTTCGACTTTCTTATTCATGCGTTCAGCAACGGTGAGTTACAAACTCTCTTTGCTAAGCTGAAGATGATTTAAGAAGGTCGAAATGTTGTTCTGTACTTTATATTAAGTAAAGTTTTATTTACTACCAATATCAGCCGTCTTTAAAATACACTGTATATACTATTCTACTTGTTTCGTCATAACCAAGTGGTTAGGGTGCTCGACCCGTAAACTGGGGTTTGAGGGTTTAAATCCCCGTCACACAAAGCATGCTCGCCTTTTCAGCCGTGGGAGTGCTATTATGTTTTGGTTAATCCCATTATTCGTTGATAAAAGAGTAGCTCAAGAGTTGATGATGGGTGGTGATAACCAACTGCCTTCCCTCTAGTCTTAGGGACGGCTAGCGCAGATAGCCCTTATGTAGTTTTGTGCGAAATTCTAAAATAAACATATAAACTATTCTACTTAGTTCAAAATAGGGCCCGGCATGGCCAAGCTCGTGAGGCGTGCGACTCGTAATCCGAGGGTCGCGGGTTCGCGCCCGCGTCGCGCTAAACATGCTCGCCCTCCCAGCCGTGGGGGCGTATAATGTGACGATCAATCCCACTATTCGTTGGTAAAAGAGTAGCCCAAGAGTTGGCGGTGGGTGGTGATGACTAGCTGCCTTCCCTCTAGTCTTACACTGCTAAATTAGGGACGGCTAGCACAGATAGCCCTCGAGTAGCTTTGTGCGAAATTCCAAAAAACAAACAAACATATAGTTCAAAATAACGTACATCTTATTGTAGCACAGCGAGAAACGTTTGGAACAAACAAATCGATCCATGTCACGAGATATTAATTTTCATTTCGTCTGATCGCAAATTGTACTTTAAAGTCTAAACTTACATTACTTTTCATAGGTACCTATTACAAACCTTTAATTCATTAGCTTTATGACTAACAAACCACTGACTCTACAAGTCTACTGCAGGTAGAAACAGACAGTATTGACTACAACAGTTTAAGTTTTGTTGCTAAAGAGAAGTAAAATAGAACAAGATTCCGCGGTGTCAAGAGTTTAATGATTTCAACGTAACTGTTACTTATTGACAAGTAAAACATTTCCCTTTTACCAACGACCCAACTTTTTTCTATAAAATCCAGCATCTTACCCCTAGTAGCACATCTGTATATTACCTCACAGATTGTACTTGCCGCTTGCTTGGTATTCTTAACTTTACAACAGTTTACTAGCACTGTTAGGGGTCGATCTCCTTGAACCAGCTTTCACACTCACGGTAATACTTCACATTTCTGGCTTTCTATTTATCCACAGCTGTCACCAGCACATGCTGAGCCAATACGCATTCCCCCGTAGAGTATGGAATCGGCCCACCATAAATAAAAACATTCATTCTCATATCATCTTTTTCAACGCTGTTTTTGGGCTGCATTATTGATAGAGGGGAATTCCGTTATTAAATGATGGTATGAAATTATTTTACATGTTAAGGAATAGAATTGCCAGATACGGTAGAATTTTGACGTATTATTCTAAAAGTCATCCAATGGGTCTGTGGTAAAATGAACCTAAAACGCAAAAAATTGGGGTTAGCATCCCCGTGGTGAACAGAGCATAGTATAGTATGTATAGTAGTTTTGCACTAACACATAAAAATTAAAATTGCAGTGTTACGAGTCTAACAAAGCGCTGCTTACTGCAACCACGCATAAAATGTAACAAAAAGTTTTATTGTACTTGTAGTTATCCTAAAATTCAGTGAAACTATCAGATAAAGTAATTGACATATTAGCCCAATATTCTTTCTAAATCTCACAAGTTATTTTCGGATCTAAGGTATCGCTATGTTGTTAAAACCACAACGAGCTGGACCAGTTGATGTGCAAAAAACCAATTAAAACTATAAAATACACACTTCCGTTATGAAACTTTCACACAAAGGTTCTGACAGTCGTTTCTTCTTTGGTTTATGTGACACCGTTCAATCGAGAAAGGCCCGGCGTGGCCAGGTGGGTTAAAGCGTTCGACTCGTACTCTGAACGTCGCGGGTTCAAATCCCGGTCGCACCAAACATGCTCGCACGTTCAGCCGTGGGGGCGTTATAATGTTACGGTCAATCACATTATTCGTTGATAAAAGAGTAGCCCAAGAGTTGGCGGCGGGTGGTGATGACGAGCTGCCTTCCCTCTAGCTTTACACTGCTAAATTAGGGACGGCTAGCACAGACAGACCTCGAGTAGCTTTGTGCGAAATTTAAAACAAACCAAACCAATCAAGAAAAGCACACAAATGTGTCATACTAATAGAAATATTCGTGTAAGAGCTAAAAAAAAAACATGGTTTTTAGTTGAACTAACATTCATGGTATTGTATAACTGTGTTTAAATAATAGATCTCAGTCAGTACTGTTGCAATATGGGAGGATATTTCTCTGTGCGGTTCGGTCCCATTGAAAAGTGACAATAAAACTAATAAACTTCAAAATAATGATTTTAACACTTACATACAAATAAGCAATGTTTATAGGGTTAAGTAAACATAACACATATAAGAAAATTTCCAACAACACTGATTTAAGCAACACGAAACTGATTAAAATAAATAATCAATTTTTTTCTTCAATTTTTGAAAGACACGTTAATGTCACTACAGCCTCCCCCAGTGGCATAACGAAATGTCTGCAATCTTACAGTGCTAAAATCCGGGTTTCGATACCCGTGGTTGGCAGAGCACAAATAGCCACCTATAGTCTAGCTTTACGATTAACTACAAACAAATGTCAGTGTAAAACGTGCTTATTTGTTGTTCTCTTTTAATTTTGTTCCCCTGTTTAAAGGACTGAGATTTGAAGTAAGTTAATAAAACTTTGTTTAATACCTAAGGGATTTCAATATCTCGGAATTTTCCTGTTGTGTAACGTTCAGCTAACATTCAATTCGAATTGAAGACTTGTAACGCTAAAAACGGGTTTCGATAACCGTGGTGGGCACAGTACAGATAGCTCATCTTGTAGCTGTCTACTAAAGTATAGAAAAAAACAACAACTTTAGGTGTTGCTGGAAATTATGATAAAATAATTACTAATACATATATATTTCATAAATGTTCTGAAACACCCGGTGGTCACATATCACGCTACCATATTTCGCGCATGCTCCAATATTCCTATATTGTTTTCATGAGATTCTAGTAGTTGGGCGTAGGAGAGACTTAAGGCTTTTATTTCTCCAACATAAGTAATTAATTTGTTAAGGGCATGGCCGAATGGTTAGAATGCCCGGACCGTGAACTCAGAGTTTTTCACCCGTTACCGCAGAAACTCGCTTCATGCTTTGGGTTCAATATAAAAGTGACTGTCAAATTATATGGTTCTGTCTGTCTTCACTCTGTTTTATCGGTTCAAACAAGAGACAAATAGTGCAGGTGGTCTCTGGGTGGTTATTGAGCGGAATTTCGACTCAAACATGATAGGTGTACGATGTATCTAAGTGATCCAATCAGATGTCGAGAAGTGACATCAACTTCCAATCAGATGTCGAGTGTGTACGAACTTTAAAACACCAAAAAATGTGCTTGCAGTAGCTGCTTTAAAAAACACACGTGACTTATTGGTGCGACGAGGATCCGAACCCACGATCTTCACATTGCGGATCGAATGTCTTAATCACCTGGTCCTGCTGGACCCTTTATGGCTTTATATCAAAGTGAAGTTTGAAGTGTTTATTGGGTGGTTCGCGGGGTCGAAGTGGTTCTATTCTACGACATGAGGATTTAGGTTTAAAATATACGAATCGTGTTATTGCGCTTTGGTTTTAAACTGTAATAAAAATGATTTTGGCAAAGTCTCGCATAATAAATCATTACGGTTCTTTCGTTAAACACTGGGGTATAGACTACGAACGAGGAAACACGAGAAAACGTAAACAGAACGGCGCTTTAAGGTAGACGAAAAGAGTGCACACTCCTTCGGTCTTTCCCTGGAAATTTGATCGTTTCTTCCCCACAAAGACAAATAATTATATGAAGAGAGTTCCTCGTTTGATGTGATCTGTAAGGTTAAGGAAGGGGCGAAGCGACTTTGTGTGTTCCCGAGAGCCGCCTAGATAACCTCTTGACGTGGGCAAACTTGTTCTTTAAAACGGTTGTGTTTACCTTGCGAAATGGGCAACGATTTGACAAAGACGCCGAAGTATTTGTTTTCCAACAAGGCAGTGATTTTCCCGCAGCTCCCAGAGGCGCGCCTCACAGTAAACATAACACCGCCCTCTAGCGTCTTGTATTCAAAATGTCAGAACGCTTTATTTTCTTTTATTTTTAACCATTACCATGGTAAGATAATTTTATTTGTATAGATAAACTTGACGATAGTTTAACTTCCATGTCAAAAACGTACGGAATAGTAGAAAGCAAAATAGGCTTAGAGAATATATATATATTACAATGACCCCTGGTAAATTAAAATTAAAAGTTTTAACACCACACACACTTGTATATATTTTGTAAATATCTCTGTTTTTCTAGCCTAAAGGCTAGTCTTAGCCTAGAGGTATAAGTGAAACCAAAAGAAATCTAAAAATAAATAGTATTATGAAGGGAAGGAAGTTGACTGAATTATTTGTTTTCAACCGGAAAATGAGCACTTCGTCTACTTATCACCTGTGTGTGTATTTACAACAAGACAACCTGACTTCTGAACATAGAATATTTGAACTTTAGACTACAGATTTCAATAAAGAATAATCACTAGGATATAATGTATTAGGTCATGTCTTAAGTAATCTCCGATTTTAGGATCAGAGAAAGAGAAAGGACTTCAAATACTTTTAGTGTTATTTAATCAATAATGTCTGTTCCATTATTATTAATTACATTCTGCCAACGATTCACAAGCTTCTGAATACAACTTCTATAAAATTTGTGGGGTTTGGAGGAAAAGAATGTAGAAAGGGTGGTTTTGACATCTTCATGTATTCCAAGCTCTTTTCCATCAAGATAGTTCTGCAAACTTTGGAACAGATGATAATCAGATGGGGCAAGGTCTGAAGAATAAGAAGGATGTGGAAGTTTTTCTTAATCTAGCTTTTCAATCTTTGCAGATGTGATCCTTACTGTATGGGGCCATGCATTATCCTGGTGTATCACAACACCTTTACGATTGATCAAAGCAGGCCTCTTTTCTTTCAGTGCAACATTCAAGTGCTCCAACTGTTGACAATAAAAGTCTGATGTAATCGTTACATTGAGTGGCAGCAAATCAAAGTGGATCACACCAACAATATCTCACCAAACACTTAACAAGACTTTCCTAGGGTGGAGGTCCATCTTGGACTGTGCTTTAGCCAGTTTACTTGTACTGAGTCATTGTCTACGGCGCTTAACATTTTTATAAAACATCCATTTTTCTTCTCCAGTCACTAACCTGTCCAAAAAAGGTGAGTTCCGTTCACGAAAGTGCAGAGAAGTACAAATGTCTACTCTTGCTCTAAGATTGGTTTGTGTCTAATCATGAGGGACCCATTTTCCAAGTTTTAACATATTTACATGCTGTTGCAGATGACGGTTAACTGTTGAATTGGTTGAATTAAGCTTCTGTGCTAGTTCTTCAACTGTTACAGCACAATCTTCATCAAGTGCAGCCAGCAGCAAGTCATCATTAAACTCAACAGGACGACCTGAGCGTAGTGCGTCACTTAAGCTGTAGTCACCTGATCCGAACTTCTGATACCACCTTCGACATTTATTTTCATTGAGATACCTCGCACCATAAACACCTTGAATGTTTTATGTTGTTTCTGTTGCACTTTGCCTTTTTTAAACGCATAAAGCAATATATGCCTAATGCGCTCCTCAAACACATCCATCTTTATAAGGGTTTATTTAATTAATGATATGAAAAAGTGGAGTTGGGTTAGTTTCTTTTATTTGTTTGAACATTCTTATAAACGTTCTACTACATATTTCAGTCATTAAAACTTTCTATAAAGACAGAAATGATGATGCATTTTCTGTATTAACTTTTCGGTCATTACCTATGTATTCACCTGATATAATATGGCACTAATAGTCGTATCAGAATTACAGCGAGCAACAGTTTTACAATAAAGGTTTGTTAGGGATAAAAAGAAACCTTGAAAACTCATTGTCGTAGGACTATGATAAGGTATCAGTAGGACTGTTATAAGATATTAATTGGACTATAACAAGATATCAGTGGGACTACTATAAGATATCAGTAGGACTACTATAAGATATCAATTGGCCTGTACAAGGTATCAGTACACCTACGATAAGATATCGATTGGACTATAATAATACACCAGTAGGCCTACTATAAGGAAACAGTAGGCCAACAATAAGACATCAGTGGGACAACTATCAACTGGACTAGAATAAGTATCAGTTGGACTATGTCAAGACATAAGTAGGAATAGAATAAGATATCAGTAGACTACAATAAGATATTAGTAGGACTATTATCATAAGTATGTGTATATGGGATGGTGGTAGAACTGATAAACCCAAATACAGATATGCATTATAAATATCTACATTTTAGCCAGCCCTACTAAGCCTACAGGTTTTTACGTATATGCTAAGCCTTGTTTAATTAACGGTCTGATTTATAAAACTGTACAAATTAAAGAGTTTCTATCTTTGTATTACAGCGTTATTGTATAGTTGGTGAGTTAGTTAGTCAGGTATCCATACCGTAAATTCAGTTCTCACTATATGAGTTAAGTGCGCATACTACGCTTTGATATAAATGTTAATCGTTTCATGTATACGTCAAATATATTAGTGGATTAAGATGTAATATCATGATAGATTTATAGGTGGTCTTACCTATTAGGCATTTGACTGGAGCCCCACATATGGAAGGAACCTCGATGCTATGCCTTTTAATGTACTTCTGAGTTTTTTTATCGTTACGGGTCCTATTTACTGAGCTCTGCCTGGGGTTCTAAAATGACTGAAACCCCTCCTGAATAATTAGTTGATCAAAGATGTAATTTTAAGGTAGATTAGTTTAAGTAAGGTGTAATTTCAAGGTAGACTTATTAATTAAGGCGTAATCTCAAGAAAGATTTTGATTAAAATATAATTTCAAGGTAGATTAGTTAATGAAGGCGTAATTTCAAAGTATATTAATTGATTAAGATGTAATGTCAAGGTAAATTAATCGATTAAGATGTAATGTCAAAGTATATTGATTAATTAAGGTGTAATATCAAAGTAAATTATTTGATTAAGATGTAATCTCAAGATAGATTAGTTAATTAAGGCGTAATCTCAAGTTGGATTAATATCATTATCATTACAAATGGAGAAGTCTAATTAATGTTGCTTTATCTAGTCTATCATTAACTAAACAGTTTGTATGTATTCTTGTCTATTGTTCCTCATAAAATGGAGAATTTCTTGAATCATAACGCAAGAGCTTATAGAACAATGCTTTGTTATCTACCTTGACCAGACAGGAAAAAAAAACAAACTGAGATTGAGGGCTTGGAGAAAAACAGTATATATTTAGTGGTCGTTCTAAGGTATTTTTATTTGGAGTTATATAAAAGGGCAGAGAGTTTGTTTGAGAAAAACATAAAAATTAATACTTAATACGCCAGTACAAGTCACAATCTATAAAATTAAATAATTAAAAATTATATTTCAGAAGGGGTCTGTATGTTTGGTTTCGTTTGTTGTGAATTTCGCGCAAAGCTACACAAGGGCTATCTGCGCTAGCCGTCCCCAATTTAGCAGTGTAGGACTAGAGGGAAGGCAGCCAGTCATTAACACCCACCGCCAACTCTTGGTCTACTCTTTTACCAAGGAATAGTGGGATTGATCGATACTTTATAACACTCCTACGGCTGAAAGAGCAAACATGTTTGGTGTGATGGGAGGGGGCTTTAGGAAGAAGACAAGGCTTGCCAGTGATTTAAGGTACTAATTCAGTGACGTTTAAGGTACTAATTCAGTAACATTTAAAGTAATAATACAATAACATTTGAAGTACTAATTCAGTGGCATTTAAGGTATTAATTCGGTAACATTAAAAATACTAATTCAGTGACATATAAGTTACTAATTTAGTAACATTTAAAATACTAATTCAGTGACATATAAGTTACTAATTTAGTAACATTTAAAGTACAAATTCAGTAACATTCAAGGTAATAATGCAATAACATTTAAAGTACTAATTTAGTAACATTTAAAGTACTAATTCAGTAACATATAAGATACTAATTCAGTGACCTTTAAGGTGCTAATTCAGTAACATTTAAGGTAGTAATTCAATAACATTTAAAGTACTAATTCAGTGGAATTTAAGGTATTAAATCGGTAACATTTAAGATACTAATTCATAGTATTTAAGGTATTAATTCAGTAACGTTTAATATAATAATTTGTAATATCTAACGTATTGATTGGGTAACATTTAAAGTACTAATTTAAAAACGTTTAAAGTACCAATTTATTAAAGTTTAAGGTACTAATTTGGTAACGTTGGAGGTACTATTTTAAAGCGGTGTACTTTACGTTTATAAATTTTAGAAACATATATTGATAAAACTCGTTGCCGATTGTGGAGATAATATAGTCACCTCTTATCTAATTTTTCTTAGACATTTGCTGTTCAATGTTACATAATGAGCTGTCTGCAATGTCTCCACCGCTGGGAATCAAAAGCTGAATTTTAGTATTAAATGTTTTTAAAGTTAGCGCTGAGTTACAGGGGGTATGGGGAGGATTAGCTCTTTGACACAAAATATAGGAGGGTCTGATCAGAAAGTGACACCAAACTGTATAAAACAATTATTGTTCCCGCCAATAAACAAACACAGTGCTGTTTGCTAACCCACATCTTTCTTTAATCTAATGTAACGCAAGTGAAATTGATGAAAGGTAAGTAAGGTTCGTGAATTCAGTCTCGTAGTTAACAGATTATTACATACACTCCTCTACTTTTATCAGAATCTCTCATTAATGATAATACTTGTTCTCTCAGTTGACTTATGTCTGTACTCCAGCTCTTTACAGGGGAAACTCCTAAAATCTACCCACGCTTTTGTAATCACTTACTGGATAGTCAGTTTCGGTTTTCTTCTTCTTACAGCTCGAGGTTTGAGGCCCTTATTACATTACACGCATACGCATTAACCTGCACCTTAACATGATGTGTTTGAGAAGACTAGGCATCATACAAACACACTCACCACTTAGATGCTGTGTGTGTGTTTTCTTATAGCAAAGCCACATCGGAATATCTGCCGTGTCCACCGAAGAGAACCGAACGTCTGATTTTACCGTGGTAAATTCGAAGACTTACCGCTGTTCCACCGGGGAACAACCCTTAGATAAATTATGTTACTTAAATTCAGACAACTGTTACTTGGGATAGAGGGCCGAAACAACGTCCCATTGTTTGTCGCGAAACAGAAATAATAACAACACTTTGCACTTTGGGAGCTGTAGTTGGGTCATAAGAGTGACAGTCAAATCACATTTTTTTTTTTACTAGAGATTGCTAAGTGTTTCCTTGACTAGCTAGCTGCTGTTCCTCTCATCTATCGTTTCAAAATTAGGGTCAGCTAGTGTCGACAGTTTTTATCAACCTTGGGCGAAACAAACGACAAGTGTTGGTTGGTACAACTTTGGCTAGCTGCTATAATTTTGTTGATAAAATTACCAATTTAACAACACAATGGCTCGCCGAGAGACCGTCGTATCATATGTGTTCTATGTAACACACAAGCCAGTAAGTAAATAAGTTATATCATTGTGTATTGCGGAGCCATGTTAACTTTTCGAGACACCTTCCCCGGTGATGATGCACTATAACTAACTTCATATAACAAGTTGATGAGTTTTTTGCAGAGAATGATATACAACTGCCGATAAAGATAGTCAACTAAGTACAGTCTGGGACTGAGGGTAGGCCAACTGAATACAGTCTGGGACTGAGGGTAGGTCAACTAAGTACAGTCTGGGACTGAGGGTAGGTCAACTAAGTACAGTCTGGGACTAAGGGTAGGTCAACTAAGTACAGTCTGGGACTGAGGCTAAGTCAACTAAGTACAGTATGGGACTGAGGGTAGGCCAACTAACTACAGTCTGGGACTGAGGCTAAGTCAACTAAGTACAGTCTGGGACTGAGGCTAAGTCAACTAAGTACAGTCTGGGACTAAGGGCAAGTCAACTAAATACAGTCTGGGACTGAGGCTAAGTCGACTGAGTAGGTTTTAAACTGTGGAATTTTAACTATATTAAGTTTGAGAGAAAGGTTCGCTTTACAAACGGTGTTGGTGTGCTTGCTTTGTGGGCATGGTAGTGTGAAATATTCTGTGACAGCTTACAGACAAATCACAGCCAGAATGATGTTTGTCTCCACTCACAGTTTGTGTTTTGTTTGTTTTTTGTTTTTTACTAAGTTCAGGTCAATACAGTTTTTGTGGATATTTTCTCCTGATTATTTATCGTATGTTTCTGCCTGTGAGAGGATATTTCAGAGACTAATAAACCGACATTATTTGTACAAGATATTTAATATATCAGTACATCGGTACTGTCACATATATTGTACGGCCCTGTCTGCGTAAAGTTATCAATACCTACTATAAACGATCTTTCTCTCAAATTCCATCTAAAGAAACGTGCAGTGTCACTACACGCTTACCTCCGTCTAAACTGAACTGTTTATTAAATACGTTGATCACATAGAAAATAAACGAATAATTTAAAAGCATTTGAACCACCACGATCCTCGAAGTAAAACACCTGAAAATAAATTTATTTATTTTTTATTCTGGATTGTTTTAATCTCTCCTATGTTTTGATGTTTTCATCATAGAGGTTATTTCTCTTTTAAATTAGAACTGTACGGAAAAAATTAACACAAAATATTGGAGGCAGGATATTTACAGGTATTTCTGTTACAAGTATAAGAACGTTTTCGAAATTATGGGCTTTCTATCGATACACACATAATGAGCGACTTTTCGGTCTCTCTATTGAACCGGAGGGTCGCAGGTACGAATCCCCGTCACACCAAACATGCTCGCCCTTTCCGACGTGAGGGCGTTATAACGTGATGATCAATCACACTGCTCGTTGGTAAAAGAGTAGTCCAGGAGTTGGCGGTCGGTGGTGATGACTAGTTTCCATTTCCATAGTTTTACACTGCAAAATTAGGGACAGCTAGCGTAGATAGTCCTCGCGTAGCTTTGCGCGAAATTCAAACCAAACTATGTGCTCTGTATACCGCGAGGAATCTAAAATCCAGAGTTTAGCATCATTGAGCCGGAAACTTAGCCCTTGAATTGGTACTACTGTTTTGTGTTAAGGTTTTATCTATGGGGTTAAAAAAAGGTTCTGCCCCTGCAATTCCTTCATTGTACAACCCTAACTAATGTTGATTATGAAAAGAAGTTATATTTACCACCTCTGTTCATGACGAAACAACATTCACGTTTTTGTAGAAATTGTCTTCGGAGTATAGTTTAGCTATTTTATCAGCATGTCAATTAGCGTTGTTTTTGCTATTCATCGGTCATTTACGTGTTATTCTCCCCCTTCCCCCAGGACTACGAGATCGTCTGCCGAAAGACTGCGACGCGCAGATCGTGATCACGACATACTCCGAAGCGCCTCGCGACGAATTATTCGTCGTCGGGCAATGGTTAATCAGTATGCAACGCTCGAGCTGAAATGGCAAGTGAAATAATATAATTATTAAACATTCGTTCTCTCTCGCAACACACTTGCGCCGATTAACGTTTCTTTTAACTCGGACAGAAAACGAAAAACAGAAACTAGTGAAATAGAATAAGTAAGTACTACACGTATCCTTTGGAAAGCTCGCTAAACAACCATTTCCATCTTAACACACGTAAGGCTTTCCATGGTTGGAACATGCCTTAAGAAAACGCCTTAGCGTTGCTCGCGAAATATATGGTCAAGGATAACGACACAGATTAGAATCTCACCTTTCTACTTACCGTCAAGTCAGGAACGTCAAGTTTCACTCTGTTGTAGGGCTCCACCTATATTTATTTTGTTAATAATACTTCGAGAAAACGTGTAATCTATGTACTTATCACAAACTACCACGCACAACCTTTATTTTTAAATAAACAATATTATTTTATCTGAAAATAAAAATCAGAGTATTGCGTGAAAAATTACAAAGTTTGATTCATTTCCGGATCGAATTTTAAAAATTAGGTATCAGAAGTACACACTATGTATTTGTTTGTTGGTTGTTAAGCGTAAAGCTACACAATGGGCTATATGTACTCTGACCACCACGAGTATCGAAACCCGGTTTCTAGCATTGTAAGTCGGCTGTGCCATTAAGAGACGATATTATGTAAATTGCGTTTGAAATAAACGCTTTAGAGTCCAGTGTATTTTCATATAAGTCGAAAGTTATAATTTTGAACTGAGTGTAGTTCGTCAACACCACCCACCGCCAACTCTCGGATTACTCTTGTCAGATCGAACAGTAAGTCAGTTTTATAATACATTCATAGGACGAACGCACGAAAGGCGATAGATTTTGTTTAGGATGGTCATGGGTCGTGAACGCAGTCCGGCCCTCCAACAATTAAGCCGTGGGCTTAACTATGTGTTTAGTATTTCATTTACTATTACTTCATATCAATCTTCTTGTATAGAACTGTAACGTTCACCATCCAAACATACATCTGTTAACAATTACTTAAAGAAATACATCATAAGAGGATCACCATTCCAGCCTAAGAACTGGTTAAGATTTTGAGCATGCGTGAAAACCAACAGTCGCGGCTTTTGTTTTGTAACTTTCACTGTCTTGTTCTCCTTTACTGAGCTGCTGCTCGTTTTAGTCTTAACATCAGGTGTTCACTCACGTAATATTATAGACCTCAACCACTAAGCTTAACATGAATCACTTCCTACTGACATTCTTGATGGATAACGTTATAAAACTTGACAGCTGGCACTTTGCCAAGCTGTCGGGAATTTCTGTAACTCGAGGTTTTTACTGAAGGCTTGCCATGCAGCATTCTTTGTTTTCAACCAATCATTGTTTTCCGTATAAAAGGTTTCCACTGAGAAATTGTTAGTGTAAGCTGGTTCTTAGACTAACTGCCAAATTTATCTTGATTTAAGAACAGATATTGCAGTGCCTTACAAGCCGTCGACAGTTACACCACGTTGCGTTCGTTAGTTTACAACCAATGCCGTGGGTGGCGCGCTAGGAGATACGGCCCTAACTGGTAGGTGAAGTTCGAGAGTCTCGTACGACACGTCACACAAGTTGTGAGCAGTTACTTACAAGAGCGGATTGAATAACCAACGTAGTCCGCTCTACGCGAGGTTAACATACATATAGAGGGTTAAATTTGTGTTTAACGTGGTGTTCGATACCAACAAGACTGGATTACTGCTCTTCTTACCTCTCCAGGAAATCATGCTGAGTTCAGGAAATCATCACTATATACAACCTGAATATCTTTCACCACTGCCCACAACGGTATGTATGTAGTTGAATTTTGTTTGTTTGTTTGAATTTCGCGCAAAGCTACATGAGGGCTATCTACGCTAGCCGTCCCTAATTTTGCAGTGTAAGACTAGAGATACGGCAGCCAGTCATCCTCACACACTGTCAACTCTTGAGCGACTGTTTTACCAACAAATAGTGGGATTGATCATAACATTATAAGGCTACCACGGCTGAAAGGGCGAGCATGTTTGGTGTGACGAGGCTTCGAACCCGCGACCCTCAGATTACGAGTAGAACGCCTTAACCCACCTGACGATGCCCGGCCAGTTGAATTTCAGAGGTCAAAAACTGATAGCAAGGTTTTTACATTTAGAGTTCATAAAGACCCTCGCCCCTCGATGGCTCAGTTTTATTAGGGGAGGGGGCTTATAACGGTGGACACAGCGCGACGATGATAGCCCATCGTTCAGCTATATGATTGACAACATGAGTTCCCAGTTTTTTAAATATTTGATCTTAGATTTCTTCTCCTAAAGTTACTTAACATCACGAGAATACGATTTTTGTCATACAAACACACACGTATCTTAGAATGAAACAGGACTGCAAACGTTACTAGACCATGAATATTCATTGTTGTAAACACAGTAAAGAGGTGTTTTTTTTCTTTCACTGTGCCATTGGATGGCGTGAAGAGAAAACTTTTAAGTTGTGGGGCGGGGGAGACGAAATAGTTCAGTGAATACGTCTTCTGTTTCTAGTTCTATCAAGTTTAACTTGACTGAGAATCAGTTCTGAAGCTCTGATATTTTTCCTCACATAACGCCCGTCAGTGGTACTACAGTATGTCTGCTGACTCACACGCTAGAAACAAGGTTTCGATGCCCGTCGCGGTAAAGCACAGATGACACATTGTGTTACTTTAAGCCTTAATATCAGAAAAACAAACAAAAAATCTTTGCTTATCCTATGATATTTCGATATTTAGGTCTGGCATCGCCAGGTGGTTAAGGCACTCGACTCGTACGTAATCCGAGGGTCGCGAATTCGAGTTCCAGTCACACCAAACACGCTCGCTCTTTCAGTTATATGAGCGTTATAATGTGACGGTCAATCCCACTATTCGTTGGTAAAAGAGTAGCCCAAGAGTTGGCGGGAGGTAGTGATGACTAGCTGCCTTCTCTCTAGTCTTATACTGCTAAATTAGGGACGGTTAGCGCAGATAGCCCTCGCGTAGCTTTGTGCGAAATAAAAAAACAAACCGATATTTCGACTTTTTGCCGCTAGGAGTACTACAGTTTGTTTGATTCTTCTTATTTAACTGTTTAATTCTGTTTCTATAATAATAATAATAGTATTAATGCTGTTATTATAATAAGTACTGTTATTATACATATTATGGCCCCCCAATGGCACAGTGGTATGTCTGCGGACTTACACACTAAAAACCGGGTTGCGATGCCCGTGTTGGGCAGAGCACAGATAGCCCACTGTGTAGCTTTGTGTTTAATTCTAAACAAATATATATTATTATTATAGTATTAATGTTGTTATTATAATGGAAATTGGAGTATTTTTTCGAAATATTAAAAAGCCTTAATTATGGGTAAAATAATTTCGGTATCTGGAATAATTACGACTATACCTCAAACGTTATCGGCGTATGTCCCTAATATAATATTATATATGTGTATATATACTACTATTTATATAATATAGCAACCTGTATAAACATTAGACCTACATATGCAATTTTGTTTTACGTTTAAATTTCGAAATAGCAGGTTGTAACCAGTTTGAATTCTCTCTATCTCTCTCCATTTGTTTTTACAACAATCAGTGGCCCGGCATGGCCAAGCGTGTTAAAGCGTTCGACTCGTAATCCGAGGGTAGCGGGTTCGAAACCTGGTCGCACCAAACATGCTTGCCTTTTCAACCGTGGAGGCGTTATAATGTGACGGTCAATCCCACTATTCGTTGGTAAAAGAGTTGGCGGTGGGTGGTGATGACTAGCTGCCTTCCCTCTAGTCTTACAATGCAAACTTTGGGACGGCTAGCGCAGATAGCCCTCGAGTAGCTTTGCGCGAAATTCAAAACAACCAACCAACCAACAGCAATCAGTATAAAGAACTAATCAAAGCAAAACAAAAATAAGAAGAGGAATACCTTATGTGACGTAACTAAATATCACGTGTTAGGTGACGTAACTAAATAATACGTATAAACAAGTGTTAGGTGTAGCAATTTACAGTGGTACCTTGGTTCTCGAACGACTCCCTTCTCGAACAATTCGGTTTTCGAACATATTGTTTGAGAAAAAAATGCCTCGGTTGTCGAACATAAACTTGGTTCCCGAACCAAGCTGTCGTGGCTCGAACCCCCGAAATAACCCGACTGATGACCCGAACGACCCTTCGACCATTTTCGGCCCACGCCAAGCTTGCCCAAAACATTTTACCCGCACCTGTCGCTCAGTCCACACCCCCCGCTAAAATCTGCTGTGAACGTTCTCGTTTTTCTTTTTGTGTTTTTTCTAAACATTCTGATTAAATAAGCCACCATGGGGTCAAAGAAGGATAATGAAAGCAGTAAACCAAAAAGAAAAGTTGTTAGAGCCACAATAGAGGTGAAAAAAGATATCACAGCGAAGTATGAGAGTGGTGTTCGTGTGTCTGACCTTGCTACACAGTTTGGTGTGGCAAAGTCTACAGTCTGCACCATACTGAAAAATAAAGAGGTCATCAAAGGAGCTGATGTTGCAAAAGGAGTTACAGTGCTTACGAAACAAAGAACACAAACAATGGAAGAGGTAGAAAAACTGTTGTTGATTTGGGTAAATGAAAAACAGTTAGCTGGTGATAGCATTTCTGAGACCATCATTTGTGAGAAAGCAAAGCAGTTGCATGCTGACCTCCTGAAAAACACCCCTGGAACGAGTGCTGATACAAGTGATGCCTTTAAGGCTAGTAGGGGTAGCTTGAAAAATTTAGGAAGAGAAGTGGCATACATAGTGTGATGAGACATGGGGAGGGTGCCAGTTCTAACAAAGACGCTGCTGAGAAATTTGTTATGGAATGTAAGGACTATGTAGAAGCTGAGGGTTTTATTCCCCAACAAGTGATCAACTGTGATGAGATAGGTCTCTTTTAGAAGAAAATGCCAAAGAGGACCTACATCACCAAGGAGGAGAAGTCACTGCTAGGACACAAGCCAATGAAGGACAGGCTAACTCTATTGTTATGTAGTAATGCAAGTGGGGACTTAAAACGTAAGCCTTTGCTTGTGTACCATTCTGAAAACCCGAGGATTTTTTAAGAAAAATAAAGTCCTGAAAAGTAAACTAAGTGTCATGTGGAGGGCTAACATGGGTAACCAGGCAATTTTTTATGGAGTAGGTCCATGAAGTGTTTATCCCAAGTATAAAGAATTACCTCAAGGAAAAACAGTTGCCACTCAATGCCTTTCTTGTGATGGACAATGCACCTGCTCACCAACCAGGCTTGGATGATGGGTTGGTGGAGAAGTACAGTTTTATTACGGTGAAGCTCTTGTCCCCTAACACGACGCCTCTCATTCGACCCATGGACCAGCAGGTCATGTCGAACTTTAAGAAACTCTACACCAAAGCACTGTTTTAAAGGTGCTTTGAAGTGGCCTTTGACACAGAGATAACCCTCAGAAAGTTCTGGAAAAATCATTTTAATATCCTCCATTGCTTGAGGATCATAGACAAAGCCTAGAGGGAAGTGTCTTTGAAGCCCATGAACTCAGCCGAGAAAACATTGTGGCCAGACTCAGTAGCAGACTTTGAAGGTTTTGAGGCTGAGCCTGTTGTTGAGGATATTGTCTCACTAGGCAAGTGTATGGGCTTGAATGTGAGTGGTGATGATGTGGAGGAGTTGGTAAAGACCACAACACTGAGCTCACCACGGAAGAACTCCAAGACCTTCAGAAGGAGCAGCAACAGAAGGCACTTGAGGAAGTGTCTTCAGATGAGGAGGAGGGAAGGGAAGCTGTTCCTAGTTCACTAATCAAGAAAATGTGTGGAAAATGGGGAAAGTTACAAAGTTTTGTGGAAAACATTTCACCTTGACAAAGGTGTAGCAAACCGCAGCATATACCTTTTCAATAACAATGTCAGTTCTTACTTCAGAAACATTTTAAAATGCAGGCAGAAACAAACCTCATTAGACAAGTATTTAGTGAGAAAAAGGTCCAGTGAGTCTCAAGCAGGTTGTAGCGGTGCAAAGAGACAGAAAAGAAAAAGAACCCCAGAAGGAGAGTTACCTGACATTTTTATGGAAGGTGACTCCCTTTCCAAACAATAATAACCCTCCTACTCTCCATGTTTCTCACCACCTTTCACTTATACCATCAGCTCTCCTCAGCACAGGTAAAGTGCAGTTAAATTTTCATTTATTGTTTATTTTATTGTGTTTATAGTTTTTGTGGTTGACTTTACGCATGTAAGTATTATACAAGTATAAATAAGCAATATTTTTACTTAAAATGCTTCATAATGCGTAATTTTTAGAGGTCTGTAACGGATTACTTTAATTTACAGTATTTCTTATGAGAAAAATTGATTCGATTTTCGAACAGCCTTCTCGAACAGATTAAGTTCGAGGACCGAGGTACCACTGTATTAGAAAACAAAACCATGTTTGTTACCTGTGGTAATTCTTGCATCGAACTTACAGAAATAGGTAAACGTGAACACCAAGGTTTTGTATCTAGCCAAGAAGAGGCTGAAATACATCTTCTGCTGCTTGCCAAACATACTGTGGAAATTTTTTTGGTTCTGCTTTTTATCAATGAAGACATGGATGTTTTCATCATCTGCCTAGCTTTAAGTTGAAAGATTTACAGCAAGATCTTCATAAAACGTGGATCCAAATAATTCTTCAGGATTGTCGTCATTGCAAAACTGGCTGCTGCCCTGGGAAAAGATGTGTGTACAGTATTATTGGGACTTCATCCATGGATTAAGTGAGATTCGCTCAGCGTATTTGCCGGTCGAGGAAAAACTGAAAGCTTAGAAAATTCTGCCAAGAGCAGAAATATTTGAGTCACTTGGCAGATTTCGGGTGAGTTTTTTGTTGTTTTTTTCACATCATCCAAGAAATTACTTGTCAACTCTGTTGTCGTAACTCTAATGTGAAGGAAGTGAATGAGCTAAGGTACCTAATGTTTCGTAACTAAAGAAGGGAACTCGAGTCTGGGTACCTTTCGTCATATGTTAAACACGTGTTTAACAGATCACAATTTGGCGGCATAATTTTATTAACTCCCCAGACATTCTCAATCCCAGTGAAGGATATGGTTGGCCAATAAATACAAATGGCGGACCAGTTATCCGGTGGAAGATAGGGGTCTACAGTTTACAGTCCCTGATGTTGTTCCCTCTCTCTGATAGCATGCACCTGTTCGCGACCTTGTTGGCCAACTGACAATTAGTCAGCTGCACCAACATGATGAAAAACGACGAAACACAACAGGATGAACATGATTCGTCAGATGGCGCGAAGCACCGAAGAAACAACGATTTTTTTGTACATTTGGATCGCCACTTAACAATAAAGCAAAGTTTTATATTAGCAATTATCTGAAACATCCGGAGTGATTAATAAATAAATTATCAGGTCATACATTATCCTCCGTGTCATGTTATATAGTAGAACATGTTTTATTGATGTTGAACTTACCTTATGTAACTAAGATATAAGTTATAACCTACTTTTTGTGATATTTGGCGAAACAGCAGCCATTTTCAAAGATGGTCGTCGAAAAATGTTTGAGCTATGGATACCAAAGGTCCTTCATATTTTTTCAGTCATTCAGTTAACTAATAACCGTAGTGGCTTTTAGTCCCTCTGTTTGGTATTCAAACCTCAAAAGTCCCCCGATAGTACAGCGGTAAGTCTCCGGATTTACAACGCTAAAATCAGGGGTTCGATACCCCTCGGTGGGCTCAGCAGATAGCCCTATGTGGCTTTGTTATAAGAAAACACACTCAAATCTCAAATTTGGGAATCTGGCTCATGAACTATTTGTTACTAGGGTTACTGTAATAAACAAAGTATTGGATCCACAAGCGGTTTGGTTTGGTTTGTTTTGAATTTCGCGCAAAGCTACACAAGGGTTATCTGCGCTAGCCGTTCCTAATTTAGCAGAGAAGGCAGCTAATCATCAACATTTACCGCCAACTCTTGGGCTACTCTTTTACCAACGAATAGTGGGATTAACCGAATGTTATAACGTCCCTACGGATGTAAGAGCGGGCATGTTTGGTGTGACGGAGATTGGAACCAGGTCCACAAGCTATGTAGAGCATAAATAGTGCGTTAATTTATGCTATCAGTGTTTTTTCTATTTAAGTGTTAGCTAGAGGGCGCGTGAGGTTACGCTAGTTTTTGTCTGTTGTTAAGAGCAAAGACAGATGATGGGTTATCTGCGCCGTGTCCACCATAGGTATGGAAACTCGGTTGTTTAGAAATAGGTTATGCAAAACAATAATAATTTAAAAATATATATATGTTTGAAAAACCCGAGGGGTCGGGACCCTCATTAGAAGGTTAAGCTTAGGGTTTTAAATACTGTGAAACACTCAATACGTATTTGGTGAAAGCTACATAAACTGGTTCAATAAGTTGTTAATGTCTAAGATCCAAGTGAGTCAAGCATGGTCTAGTGATTCGGAAGCTCTATTAGCAATCTGGTGATCGCGGGTTCGAACATGCTAGTCCTCTCAGTCGTGGATGCGTTAAAATGTGACGGCCAATCCCACTATTCTTTGGTAAAAGAGTAGCCCAAGAGTTGGCGGGGGGTGGTGTTGACTATCACTGCGAAATTAGGAAAGGCTAACGTAGATAGCCCTTGTGTAGTGTTGAGCGAAAGTAAAAGAAACAAAATTAAAACATTTAATAAGTCTACTGAAAATCAAAAGTAGATAAATAAGTTACTGTAATAACTGAATAAATAATATATTTTTAGTATTAAAGCACATTCGTGTCAGTACCAACACCCCTGTTAATTCAACGACGCTGCACAGGCTACTCAGATCAATGTATGGTGAATTTTGTTTGTTTTTGAATTTCGCGCAAAGCGACTCGAGGGCTATCTGCGCTAGCCGTCCCTAATTTAGCAGTGTAAGACCAGAGGGAAGGCAGCTAGTCATCACCACCCACCGCCAACTCTTGGGCTACTCTTTTACCAACGAATAGTGGGATTGACTTCACATTATAACGTCCCCACAGCTGAAAGAGCGAGCATGTTTGGTACGTTCGGGATTCGAACCCGCGTCCCTAGGATGACGACTCGAGTGCCTTAACCACCTGGCCATGCCGACCATGTATGGTTAATGTCTGATTCTCCATTATGGGGTAAATAAATGAAAATCCCTTGTCCTTTTTTATTCTATTCTCAAAACTTGTACTTATTTCTACGTTCGTTTTTGTTCATTGTTTTCAACATCTTGTTGGACTTCATAATTATTTTTAAATTTGATTATATTAAATGTTCTTGAATATCTGATTAGTACGAAGAAAAGACCTAGCTTTCCAATAGTTTCAGTTCTTATTTCGTTAGGAAATGTTAGAGAAATTAGCATTAAGAATTAGACCAATAAATATCACGAAACAGAGCATATTATTTAATCCACACGCGGTTTTTTTTCTTCCAAACGTGACACAACCAACTAACTTCATTTTTGGATGATAATTCTTAAACCTAGCATACCAGCCTAACATACAATACCTGACACTCCAGCTACTTTATGTTAGGCTTAAGTTATGGGTATAACAGTGCTACAAACTACGGTACTTTTGTTTTTAAATGCAAAGTGTTTGATTTTTCATTTGTGGACTTGCAAACAAACACGTTAACGAATACTTCGAAATTTAACAAACACACCACTTAGCCCCTTCACCCAGTAACATTAACAATAATCATATGACTGTTTTACTAGGTAACTAGGCCTGGCATGATCTAGTGTTTAACTTGCTGGGCCGTAGGTTCGAAACCCGTAATAAAATATGTTCGCCCTATCAGCAGTGAGGGCGATATAGTGTAAATATAACAGTAGTAGTGTTGAATACCTGACTTACATCTAGTGCAGTGTTTCACAACTAGTGGGGAGTTGCGATCACGTTTCCAGGAGATCACGAAGTGTCTGGCTGAATCAACATTTTTTTTTAGTCCTTGAGGTGTCTGAGAGGCACATATGCTACTTTGTTACCAACTATATTTTTAATCCTTATAGAGACAAATTGTCGTCTGTCAAATCCAGTCGAGAAGTATTTTTGTAGTGTATCGCTGCTAAATTACTGACCACCAGCGCAGACATCCTTGGATCTGCACTGCGCGAAATTCAAAACAAATGAAACTAAGGAAGTTTTAAACAATTTGTTTGTTTGTTTTTGAATTTTGCGCATTGCTACGCGAGGACTATCTGCGCTAGCCGTCCCTAATTTAGTAGTGTAAGACTAGAGAGAAGGCATCTAGTCATCACCACCCACCGCCAACTCTTAGGCTACTTTTTTACCAACGAATAGTGGGATTGACCGCTTCTTAATAACGCCCAAAAGGCTGAAAGGGCGAGCATGTTTGGTGTGATGGGGAATCGAACCCACGACCCTCGGATTACGAGTCGAGCGCCCTGACCTCCTAGCCATGCCGGGCCTCAGTTTTAAACGAAAACTTGTATTAACAATAAATATTCAAAATTAATTCCAGTTCATCAGTTTTTTTACATTATTTAGATTTATTGTTTTGCTACTTTATAACAGGAAAATTGTATTTTACATAACTTCACAACTGTCAAGCATTATATATATATATATACCTTACAGGTTGATTCATTTATCATAATTTGACTCAATAAAAACGCAGTTATTGTGAAAGTTAAATGTTAGAGCGTTGTGATGTGTTCAACTAATGGTGTTTGATGTGTTTGAACCGTGTACTGCGAAAGCTTGAGTATGTATTTTTTCTTTATATGTTTTTAGTTGGATTCCAAGAAGAGCCCCCTGGCGTTGTTGGCGCAAACTTGTAGTCAGATTGGTTCGGATAATCCTAACAATAAGCCTATTTCATCGAGCCTTGAGAAACCAAAGAACAGTGAGAAAAAAACGGAGAAAGTGTCATCCGTCGAGGACAAGAATTTCTTCAAGCCTTACGAATCTTCAACTAAGAAAAACAACAGCGGAAGTGCCGAAAAGCGTTCGACTGTTACTCCTATTACATCTGAATCTCCTAGGTCTAACACAACAAATAATTTTTATAGTAAGACCAGTTTGTGTGTATCTGAAGAAAGAATCCTCAATTCCGAAGAAGGAGCAAATCCTCCTTCTAATTCCACTCCTACCCTGACGTCTGGTCACTCCTCAACCTATACTATTAGTCAGAATACCCTCAGTACCCTAGGGTACTGCTCTGGTGGTTCATTGCATTCGCTGGACACGGGATCTTCTGCATCTTCTCCTAGGGAGTTGCTCGGGTCCTTTCCAGGTAGTAACCCCTTTGGTATCTTCAAGCCTGGTGGTAGTCCATTGGGGAACTGTGTGGGATGTGCACCCATGTTTGGCCATATCCCTGTGGACATCGCCTCTTCTGCCCACAAATTTCCCGCCAATGTTACTACAAAGAGTGGAATTTCTCCTATGAAACAAAACATGTTGCCCGTTGGGGATGGAATGTCGCAATATGTGGGATACACGTGCGTTAGAACACCAGGAGGTGGAACGTCGTTTGTGCCACTGTGTCGCGACCCCTCATGCGTTAATTGTCAGTTTACTTTAGCAAGTGCTCAATCCAGCCAGTGTCCTAATGGATGCAGCCAGTGTAATCATGATCGACTTCCTGGTATGGGCCTCGTGTCTGGACTCTCTGGGTCCTCCTCACCAGCGGCCATAACTGGCCTTCAACCACACTCAGTGATGCATCGACCCAATGTCTGTAGTTGGATGACTGGGGACAGTTTTTGTGGTAAGCGGTTTAGTTCTTCAGAGGGGCTTCTACAACACCTGCGGACTCACACGTCCTTCTCAGTCGTGGACAGTGCCTCGTCACTGTCTCTGTTTCCAACGAGCCTTAGTGGTCCGTGCCACATTCACTACAGTTCGCCCACAACCCCCACTAGTGTTCGACTTTCTTACCCTAGCAGCGTCAGCCCAATAAACAACAGATACCACCCTTACAAACCATCTTTACCCACTATTCCAGGCATTCCTTTATCACAAGTTCCTTATAGTGGACTAGGACTCTATTATCCACCTTACAGTTTCTATGGTCAAAGAATAGGATCGCCTGTACAGCTCTGAACTTGAAACAAATGTTTCTATTTAGTTAGTGAGAAAGACATGACACCAAAGCCTTATTAATGTGTCACTATGGACGACAGAAGATGACGTAGCTTGGGACAAGAAAAACGCATATATAAGTTACGGTGTTTATCGGGACTTCAAGCTGAAAAAAGAATTTAAAAAATGCGTTAAAGTTATGTATACAAGTTCAAAATGTATAACAGAGATTTATCTAATGTACAGAAAGTTATGCCCAACTTTAATATTCTGCATAAAGTATTAAATACGCCTTTCTGACCTAGAAGAAATTAGACATTATGTAAAAAATTGTCTTCTATTTTTTATTTTTGCCATTATTTTTTCTGGACCACAGAAACAGTAAGATATAGTAAAATTTAATTTCTTAAAAGAAAATGGCTAACTTATTCTAAAAAATTTAATCAGCATCGAAAGTACTGTTACCCTGTTTATTTTGATTTCTTTTTCTAGAATAACTAGTAACTTTAAATGTGGTAGAACAGTCGACGTTATCCAGCATGTAAGATATACTGTATGCTTTATTTTTCTGTTAACTTGTTGATTACTTGCCTGACGAACATGTAACTTCATCATATCTTTTGTATATTAAACAACCTTTGAGGCTTCATTCTGGAGAAAATTTCGTTTTGTTTATTACTTTTCTGCACACTTCGAAGCGACATCTCATGGCAGTAAAGAGTAATATATAGATTAACATTGATCGGCTTTCACCATATCATGTGGGTGTGGCCTGAGTGAAGAGATTACAATTAAACTGATGTTTGGTTCGTTTGTTTTGAATTTTGCGCAAAGCTACACGCGCGCTATCTGCGCTAGCTGTCCCTAATTTAGCAGTGCAAGATTAGAGGGAAGGCAGCTAGTCATCACCACCCACCGCCAACTTTTGGGCTATTCTTTTACCAACAAATGTGGGGATTGACCGTTACATTATAACGTCCCCACGGCTGAATGGACGAGCAGGTTTGGTGTGACGGGAATTTGAACCCGTACACCTTAGATTACAAGTCGAGTGCCTTAACCACCTGGCCATACTAGACCGTAAACTGATGTTCAGGCACCACTGATACTACGGTATAGCGACGAACATCGTGACAGACGTTTGATTATCGATACTACATTATAGTCATGAAGTCGTGACAAAAGTTTGATTATCGATATTACATTATAGTCTTCAAGTGGTGACAAGAGTTTGAATATTGGTACTACATTATAGTCATGAAGTCGTGACAAAAGTTTGATTATCAATACTACATTATAAGAATGAAGATTGTGACAGAAGCTAGGTTATTGGTACTACATTATGGTCACAAATATAGAGACAGAATTTAATTTACGTATAGTACATTATAGGCACGAACACTATGACAGAAATTAGAATATATTTGATATTATAGACAAAAATACCATAGTAGAACACCGTGACGAATATAAAAGTCTAGCCTCACTTTAAGCTCCCTAGTTGTATGTCTGCGGACTTATACTGCTATAAACCGGTTTTTGATACCCGTGGTGGGCAGAACACATACAGCCCTTTGTGTAGCTTTGTGCCGAATAACAAAACAACGAACTCACTTTAAGTTTTATATTTGTTATTATATTTTCACTTTTTCCTCTTGGTTGAAAAGAAATTTACAATATTTCATGTCGGATTGATACATTAGTTTTCTAATGATGAAAATAATTTACGGCAGTATAAGTTATCTTGTGTTATTAGTTTTAGTAACATTTGCTGGACATGTTACATTATGTCTTGTAAAAATTACACTTCCCTATATTGGTATGCTTTTAACAAACCATGAGGGTCAGTCGTGTAACGAACACTTCCCAAACGATGGTATTTCACTAATTCTTACGGGTTTCTGGATTTCGTAGCTGGTGAGCCAGGTTCGAAACCCTCCAACGTCGCAAAATATTTCACACACTTTAAATTTGAGTGAATTATAAGGATGACAGTCAATTGATTAATGTGGGTGGTAGGGTACTGTTGATTAGGTACCTTTTTCCTCTGGCCAGTATTTAAAAATTACAGAAGGAAACAGACAGTTCTAGAAACTGTATTGTATTTTCAAAGTATAGATATTTAACACCAGAATCGTGTCTGAATTGGACGAATTACAAGTTCTCATTTCACCTAAACATTTTTGGCATTTTCAATTTCAACGAATCACAACAGCCTTCATGTATGATAAGTGTGATATATGACATTCGTGTTACTCTTAGCACATGAAACTAGAATATACCAATTCTGACGTATCTTATTAGCACAACAGGTTAACTCATCCATGCACAAGAATTCTGATGTAAACAATTTACAAAACTCTGTTTACTTTTATTCTGAATTTCGGCAAAGCTACACGAGGGTTATCTGCGCTAGCCCACCCTAATTTAGCAGTATACAGACTAGAGGCAAGGTAGCTAGTTATGACCACCCACCGCCAACTCTTGGGCTACTATTTTTACCAACGAATAGTGGGATTGACTGACACATTATAACGCCCCCACGGCTGAAAGGGTGAGCATGTTTGGTGTGACGAAGATTCGAACCTGCGTCCCTCAGATTACGAGTCGAATGCCTTAACTATCTGACCATGCCGGGCCTTTATTTTTAGTAGTAGTAAAAAAACTCTATTTTCCATATTTATTTATTCAAATACTATTGCCCCCTATCGGGTCAGCGGTATGTCTGCGGACTCATAACGCTAAAAATCGAGTTTTTATTCCCCTTAATGGCGTAGCATAGATAGCCAATTGCATAACTTTGTGCTTAATGACAAACAAACAGTTTTTCAAAACCTGTGTCATGTTTGTTTCACGTGTAACTAATTTTATGTATTTCTGTTTTGAAAGGCTAAATCAGATTTTTAGATTTTTTTTTTCAACCAGCAGTTATTAACGAAGAAAATGTCTGTAAGATAATGCAACAAATGATGAGCCGGAATTTACAACCGGAACGAACGACAATATGTGCAGGTTGTCTAAACGACTGGGTCAAAGACCTCTATAGTTCAGATATGGTTTTCAGAGGCCTCTAGGGTTCAGGTATTGTTGTTAAACCTTCACGATTCAAATTTGGATTTCAAAGACCTCTAGAGTTCAGGTATGGTTCTCGTAGTCCTCTAGTACTCAGGTATGATTGTCAGAGATCTATATATAAATATTTCAGGTATGGTTGTCAGAGATCTCTGGTATTCAGTAATGATGGTCAGAGATCTATGGCTCAGGTATGGTTGTTAGAGATCTCTAGGATTCAGTAATGATTGTCAGAGATCTATGGCTCAGGTATGGTTGTTAGAGATCTCTAGGATTCAGAAATAGTTGTCAGAGACTTGAAGGGCTCATGTATGGTTGTCAGTGACCTGTAAGATTCAGGTATGGTTGTCTCGCTGCCATAGGAGGTATATCAAGCAGTTTGGACTGATTGAAGTCATTAGCTATCAGTTGTATGAAGCGCCCATCGGTGAAAGTGCGAAGTAGCCAGTAACATCACGTCTGCACTCGAACCCTGAACCGCTCTGTCCGCATCCCAACATGACAAACACTCGGCCAGTGATTCTCAAATTGGAGTAGTATCCTGGAGGAGTGTATACCTACACG
The DNA here is from genome assembly GCF_004210375.1 of Tachypleus tridentatus. Lineage (NCBI taxonomy): Eukaryota > Metazoa > Arthropoda > Merostomata > Xiphosura > Limulidae > Tachypleus > Tachypleus tridentatus. The sequence goes on along the minus strand of NC_134836.1, from coordinate 73,538,697 downwards.
TATGTTTGTTTGAACTGAAGTGTGTTACAATGTTTTGTGAAAATGGCATATTGGATTTTTTAATTTTTTTCCATCATAATTGCGCGCGCGTGTGTGTATGTGCATGGGCAGGGAAAGTGAAGAATTACACATGAAAGGAGGGGAGGGAGGAAGATAATGATGTGCTAATTCATCACATTAGGCCGCGTCCGATCATCCACCACTGAACTTGTGCATTTATATATACATATCTGTATTACTACAACTGATAGATTGTTATAACTTAAAAATCTTAGACATCTCTTACTTATAATGTACAACACCCAGTGTAATAATTACTCTCCATGAGGCTTAGAAATGAAAAAGAGTAATTGGTGTGTACAGTTTTCATGTCTTCTGTTAACTCTTTTTATGTTCGAATATACCGTTTATAGATGTTCAGTATACACACACCAGGTTATAAAACGAGAAACGAATTATAAAAATTATTAATGTACATATAAGTGACAAGGCGCACTGCTCATTTACTGGGAACGTTATTGTTTGTTTGTTCGTTTGTTTTTGAATTTAACGCAAAGCTACACGAGGGCTATCTGTGCTAGCCGTCTCTAATTTTGCAGTGTAAGACTAGAGGGAAGGCAGCTAGTCATCACCACCCACCACCAACTCTTGGGCTACTCTTTTACCAACGAATAGTGGAATTGACTGTCACGTTATAACGACCCCACGGCTGAAAGGGCGAGCATGTTTGGTGCGACGTGGATTCGAATCCGCGACTCGAATTACGAGTCGAGCGCCTTAACCCACCGGGTCAGGCTGGGCTTTTTCATTTCAGAGATCAGTGCCATCAAAACGTTATTGTTACACATTTAAATAAATTAACATTTGAACTATTTAGCGCAGATAGCTCTCGTGTAGCTTTGCGCGAAATTAAAAACAAACAAACAAAAACACTCGTGAATTCAGATGCTGGAAAAATAGAGATGGAAGATACTGTAATGTCATTGGAACTAAAATTTAAAACAACAGAACGTGCTAAATATGCAGCCCAAATTTTATAAGGCATATTGCTTGTGTTTCTGCACCGGGTTCAAATCCGCGCGACACCACAAACGTGTCTCTGCACTTTAAGCTGTGGATGCGTTGTGACAGTGATTGTCAAATCCCTAGCGTGAATGACTGGTGGAATAACACTCTTGAAGGCTTACTAGTCAGCAGTTGAGAATTAGGAATTGCTGCAGATAAACACATTACAAACATGTTTTAACTTAATTTAACCTTAAACGTTAAACACAATTTGGAATTCTTTAATATTTCAGGCCACTAACAATGAAACCTCTAGACCTTTTAATCAACTTTCTAAGAAGGTAGAGGTTTTGTAGATCTAGTTCAAACGAAACATTACTAAAACACTTTATAACTGGTAACATCGCAACATAACGGTTCTTTTCACCGAATCAGTCGCTTAAGGTAAAATATACGAATTTTGTTGTTTTTATGATCGGAAATTTCTGTCAGCCATAAAGTATTCAAATTATATTAAGTTTGAAAAATTACTGCACACTATGTTAAAGTTAAATCGTTTAGATACTATTATGTTAGTTTGTATAATATAAGGAAAGACAACTGTATTCTTAGATACTTTTATATTACTTTGTATAATTTTATATAAGGAAATACCACTGTACTCATAGATACTGTTATGTTAGTTTGTATAATTTTATATGACCAAAGACCACTGTACTCTTAGATACTGTTATGTTAGTTTGTATAATTTTGTATAAGGAAATACCACTGTACTCTTAGATACTGTTATCTCAGTTTCTATAAATTTATACAAGGATATACCACTGTATTCATAGATACTGTTATGTTAGTTTGTATAATTTTATATAAGGAAATACCACTGTACTCTTAGATACTGTTATGTTAGTTTGTATAATTTTATATAAGGAAAGACCACTGTATTCTTAGATACTTTTATATTACTTTGTATAATTTTGTATAAGGAAATACCACTGTACTCTTAGATACTGTTATGTTAGTTTGTATAATTTTATATAAGGAAAGACCACTGTATTCTTAGATACTTTTATATTACTTTGTATAATTTTGTATAAGGAAATACCACTGTACTCTTAGATACTGTTATGCTAGCTTGTATAATTTTATATGACCAAAGACCACTGTATTCTTAGATACTGTTATGTCAGTTTGTATAATTTTTTATGAAGAAAGACCACTGTACTCTCAGATACTGTTATGTTAGTTTGTATAATTTTATATGAGGAAAGACCACTGTACTCTTAGATATTGTTATGTTAGTTTGTATAATTTTATATGAGGAAAGACCACTGTTCTCTTAAATACTGTTATGTTAATTTGTATAATTTTATATGAGGAAAGACCACTGTACTCTTAGATATTGTTATGTTAGTTTGTATAATTTTATATGATAAAAGACCACTGTACTCTTAAATACTGTTATGTTAGTTTGTATAATTTTATATGAGGAAATATATATATATGATATTATATAATATTTCATTGTTAATTTTATCAGGTGAGCATAGTTTTGTGGCTGTATTTATATGGTTTCTTAATATGTTGAGTTTTTGTTTTGTTTTATGTGCTGGCTCCATGAAATGTATAATCCAGTATGGATGATTATTCTGTATATTTGTTTTGAATTGTGTATCAGTTCTAGTTACTTTGAGGTTAAGAAATGTTATTTGGTTTGTTTCTTTCCCGTTCACAGGTAAATTTAATGTTGGGGTGTTTCGAGATACTCGATACACCCCTACATTAAGTTCCAGGTGGTTTTTATCTTTCACAGATTAGCTTCGCTTACATGTACAATTATGGGCCCAGCATGACCAGGTGGTTAAGGCACTCGACTCGTAATGCGAGGGTCGCCCTCTCAGCCGTGGGGGCGTTATAATATGACGATTTGTCCGACTATTCGTTGGTATAAGCACTGATACATGCAAGTGCTAACACTGAGAAGTATGCACGTTATTGATTTCTATTTCTACAACGTCATTAAATCTAAAACGTATTTCACTCTATTGTTTCAGCATCTGTTATAAAGTATTCCATTAATAACTATTTTGAAGTATTTGATTCACTTGATAGGATTAACAATCTAAAATATAATGTATTAATGCAGAGCTTGTAAGAATTAACCTCACTATTAATAAATAAAAAGTATTGAACCAACATATACTATTTAGAATAATTCACCTCGACGTCAACAGCATGTGGTTGTCTTCCTTTCTACCTTTAGTACTTCGATACTCAGCTCAGTGTGAACGACAAGAACACTAGATTTTTATCACACCAAAGTAGGTCGCCCGTAATGACAAATATTCTTTAAGAGCCCGGTAACCAGGACGTTCCAATCGATCGACCTCAAATCTGCTGGAACTTGAATACAAAGTTTTAGTTTTAAAACAAATAAAAATTACTTAAAAGCGATGAATTCACTAAATAGACTTAAATAATTCTTTAGTAGCTTAAATTGCTTCTTCATGTGCTTCACTCTTCCACCCCGTCAAAAAAGATGCAGAAATTTATCTGTGGTGACGTTTTAACAAAATCAAACAATAAAAACGTTATTGTGTATTTCCAATGGCACGCCTTACCGAAACACTGAATCACGAAAGGTGGAGGGTATATGGTACTGATAAGCCGAAGTGATACATATGATTTAAGATACAAACGTCAGTTACTGAAATGACGTTAGACAAGTTTAAGTACTGTGAGTCAATAATCTTTATTTTATATAAGTGTGTTCTAAGATTGACAAGAATTTATATGGCTTTCTTACTTCTAAAGGTCTTGGGATTCTGACACACGTTTTCTTATACATAGAAGTTGCTTATACGGTGTTTTTTGTTTTGTGTTTTAAATATTAACAACAGGGGGTTTAAATAAATACGATTAAATTATATTCACAAGATTATAATGTATTTTTACTATAGAAACACAATATATGATCTCATACAAAGTTTTGACGCTATAATAGGTATATTCTCTATTATTTTATTTGAATATTAATTTTACTAACAGTACATCTTATAACGTGATCTAGTTTTATTGTTTCTAATATAGTATAATTACAGTTTTATTATAGAAATTACTTTGCCTTTTTAACCTAATGTATAGATTTAGGATGAACCTAAATCCCCTAAGCTGGCCGAACTTTGTGAGTTATTATTGGTTTATGGCCGAAAGTGTCGTTAACAACGAGAGAAACAATGCATTCTAATCTTTATAAGCAAAAACGTGAGATCGGCATGTGTAATTACTTATACTAATTTTTGACTTAAGTAGGTAGATTGCTATGAAAAATTAATGATAATACAAATTAACAAGTTCTTACCACTGGACGTTCGGTGTCATTTGTATACTGTTGAGGGAGACGGAGACAACAGCTCTTTTTATCTAGTGATTCAAAGAAGGGAAACTAACCAGTCGCGGGCTCGCATGCTCGTCGCACCAAACATGCTTGCCGGTTCAGCCGTGGGGGTGTTATAATGTGACCGTCAATCTCACTATTCGTTGGTAAAAGAGTAGCCCAAGAATTGGCGGTGGGTGGTGATGACTAGTTGCCTTCCATCTAATCTTACGCTGCTAAATTAGGGACGGCTAGCGCAGATAGCCCTTGTGTAGTTCTGCGCGAAATTCAAAAGAAATCAAACTGTAACCAGTTGTCACTTGTTCTACTTACTATCAAACGAAAACTAAAACTTTTCTTCGACAAGTTCATGAAATATCGGAAAAACTGTTTTGAAAAAAAAATCAAAGAAATTCGAATATTTTAGGAATACGGACCTTCCTTCGTTAGAGACACGAAGAAAGAATGAAAGGTGATGAGAAGCGTTTTCTGGATTACCAGTCTTTATTTAATACTTGGGCAGCGTAAATCTTTCTCCTTTGATTTATCTTCACGTCAAGATAAAAGATCCAGTGCATTTCTTTGCAGATTCTCACGAGGTACATCTATTAATCTTTCTATTTAAAAACAAATTTTTTGTCCTATATGACATATAACCTTTTCTTTTTATTATTTGGTATATTTTTGTGAGCTTAAATATTAACATTATTTTCGGTTCTCTTACAGTGTGAAAAATAATCTAACAGTGTCTCCTCCTTGTTTCTTAATTACTTTGTAAATATATTATCTTTTTTATCTGAATTTCACATGAAAAACTTTTCCATGATTTTACTTTTTTATTTATTTTACCCTCTCTCTCAAAATAACTTGTTTTTATGGGAATTTATTGATAGATTTTATAGAATTAAGCATGAAACTACACAATGGGCTGATTTATGCTATGCCCACCACGGGTGTGGAAATCCTGCCTCTAGCATTGTAACACCGCAGATATTCCGCTGTGCCACTGGGTGGGGTAGGGAAATTTTCATTAGAAGTTGTCCCACATCTTTTTAGCCAGAGGTCAAGTTCTTGGAGATATCTTACAAGCTTGACCAGCACAGTTTAATTTTATATCTTGGAGAGATGCCTGCGTGATAAATAAATGACCCCTGCATACTCTGATGATCGTGATAAATAAATGACCCCTGCACACCGATGATCATAATAAGAAATCGCGTTAAATATGAGAAAATTAAAATACAAAAATAAGTAGCCGGTAAAGAAAATAATATTATAATCCTGGCGTTAAAACGTGTGTTTTTTCTTCCCAATTGCTACGCTAGACCATAAAATATAAGCTTAAATCCGGTTCGTATAAAACATAATAGCTGTTGGCATAAGACAGCCTTAGTGCAAGGGTCACAATGATAATTTATTGTAGTAATTATCCAGCCTTAGCTATATGTATAGGGCTGTCAGAACTGAAGTTTAAGTAAAGTAATGGTGTCAGTTTCTATTGGGCTCAGCCCACGTCGTCTTCTACAACAGAAGACCTCCAAACAGTTCCGGTTTCCACAGCGTGCGTCACAGCCGGTGCTACGTAGACGCTGCAATATTTTATTTTTGTGAAGATGAGAATTTTTTGTTCTTGTTGTTATTCTCTTTTAAACGCTTTCATAAATCATGGAACTGTCACGGAGGTTTTCTATTATTATTATTATTGGTGTCAGAGTCATAAAACTTTAATGTACTGAAGTGTTCACTAGTCTCGTTAGTGCTAATCCGGACAGTTGAATGAATTGTTTCGTTATAAAGAAAGTTGAAGTCAATAAGGAACTTGTGCGATACTTATAGCATGAGAGTTAAGGTTTACTAATATTTATAGAATAAGGGTTAAGGTTTGCTGATACTTATAGCATAAGGGTTAAGGTTTACTAACATTTATAGAATAAGAGTTAAGGTTTGCTGATACTTATAGCATAAGGGTTAAGGTTTACTAATATTTATAGAATAAGGGTTAAGGTTTGCTGATACTTATAGTATAAGGGTTAAGGTTTACCAAAACTTTTAGAATTAGAGTTAACGTTTACTGATACTTATAAGAACAAGGGTTAAGGTTTACTGATACTTACAGAATAAGGGCTAAGATTTACTGACCCTTACAGAACAAGGGTTAAGGCTTATTGATACTTATAGAATAATGGTTAAGGTTTACTGATACTTGTAGTTTGGTCAGTCCTTTTTTTGTTCTTAATGACTAAAGACATTTAAAAACTAACGTTTGTTTGACAGAAAAGTTAGTGCACAAAGGAAATCTTCAAAAACTTTTACCATACTTGTATATTTGAGTTTTATAACTATCTGAAATACAAATTCATTGAAAACTATACTAATCATAGTAATTTGAAGTATATATAAATACATTCAAAACCGTTTTCATCTAAATAACTTAAACATGTAATTCAAAACTGTGTCCATCACACACAGTATTTATTTTAATGACTGGGAATAGAAAAATATAAAGTACATTTAGCATTAGATAAAACTGTTTTTTAAACATTCACACAAGTTTTTATCGGATTTACGTAGTAAAACACGTTTCTTTTATTAACAACGTTTCACCAGGTAACGAACTAACCTTTAAACAAGCATAGGATGGAATATTTTGTCCTGTGCATTAATCAAAGCCTTGTTAACCCTTTACGGACTGATAAAATTATTGACCAATCTTATTAACCTAAAACTCAATGTACATAACTCAATAAAATGTGCCTCTGACAATTGCCTAAACACATTCCTTCATGGAATGCTGTTGCCACAGTTGTCCATTGAGATAACTTTAATATCACATGCATTACCACTGTATGAAGACGTTGAATTATTCCATAATTACGTAGAAGCTTTCTTTATGATGTCCTTAAAATAGTATCTCTACAAATGATTTGCCTTTCTACGTACGACAGCAAGGAAGTCGTGGTTCCTTTACGAGAGCTCTTTGTCTGGACTGACACACATGTATCTAGTATCTGCATCTGACACTCCTCTATCTAGTATTCATTATTTAAAGCTGACACTTCTGTACCTTATATCTGCATCTGGCACTCCTCTATCTAGTATTCATTATTTACATCTGACACTTCTGTACCTTATATCTGCATCTGACACTCCTATACATTGTATCTACATCTAACATCCCTGTATCTGGTATCTTGTATTTACATCTGACACTCCTGTATCTTGCATATCATATCTACATCTGACACTCCTGTATCTTATATCTCATATCTACATTTCACACTCTTGTATCTTGTATCAACATCTAACACTCCTGTACCTCGTATCCACATTTGGCACTCCAATACCTTGTATCTAGATCTGACACTCCTGTACTTAGTATCTTTAATCTACATCTGATACTCCTGTACCTAGTATCTTGTATCTACATCTTACATTCCTGTACCTTGTATCTACATCTGACATTCCTCTACCTTGTATTTTGTATCTACACCTAACACTCCTGTACCTTGTATCTACATCTGACATTCCTGTACCTTGTATCTACATCTGCCACTCCTGTACCTTGTATCTTGTATCTACATTTGATATTTCTGTACTTTGTATCTACATCTGATATTCCTGTACGTTGTATCTACATCTGAAATTCCTGTATCTTGTATCTACGTCCGACATTGCTGTATCTAGTATCTTGTACCTACGTCTGGCACTGCTGTATCTAGTATCTTGAATCTACATCTGACATTCCTGTATGTTGTATCTACATCTGACACTCCTCTACCTTGTATCTACATCTGATATTTTTGTATCTTGTATCTATATCTGACACTCCTGTACCTTGTATCTTGTATCTAAATCTGACACTCCTGTACCTTGTACCTTGTATCTACATCCGACATTCCTGTACCATGTATCTACATTTGATACTCGTGTATCTTTTATCTATATCTTACATCACTGTATCTTGTATCTAAATCACATTCCTGTACTTTGTTTCTATATTTGACACTCCTGTATCTTGTATCTAAATCACATTCCTGTACTTTGTTTCTATATTTGACACTCCTGTATCTTGTATCTAAATCACATTCCTGTACTTTGTTTCTATATTTGACACTCCTGTATCTTGTATCTAAATCACATTCCTGTACTTTGTTTCTATATTTGATACTCCTGTATCTTATATCTAAATCACATTCCTGTACTTTGTTTCTATATTTGACACTCCTGTATCTTGTATCTAAATCACATTCCTGTACTTTGTTTCTATATTTGACACTCCTGTATCTTGTATCTAAATCACATTCCTGTACTTTGTTTCTATATTTGATACTCCTGTATCTTATATCTAAATCACATTCCTGTACTTTGTTTCTATATTTGACACTCCTGTATCTTGTATCTAAATCACATTCCTGTACTTTGTTTCTATATTTGACACTCCTGTATCTTGTATCTAAATCACATTCCTGTACTTTGTTTCTATATTTGACACTCCTGTATCTTGTATCTAAATCACATTCCTGTACTTTGTTTCTATATTTGATACTCCTGTATCTTATATCTAAATCACATTCCTGTACTTTGTTTCTATATTTGACACTCCTGTATCTTATATCTAAATCACATTCCTGTACTTTGTTTCTATATTTGACACTCCTGTATCTTATATCTAAATCACATTCCTGTACTTTGTTTCTATATTTGACACTCCTGTATCTTGTATCTAAATCACATTCCTGTACTTTGTTTCAATATTTGACACTCCTGTATCTTGTATCTAAATCACATTCCTGTACTTTGTTTCTATATTTGACACTCCTGTATCTTGTATCTACATGCGACATTTCTTTACCTTGTATCTTATATCACTACTTTTCACCCAATACTATGGCTCATGAGCTTTGCCCATTGAGAAGTATGAACTATTGTAAGTTGATCATAAATAAAATAGTAAAAAATATCTTCTACAAATAAACTAATAAATAAAATCAACTACACACCAGTCGTTATGAAGATACGTAAGATAAATAAAATCAACTACCCACAAGTCGTTATGAAGATATGTAAGATAAATAAAATCAACTACACACCAGTTGTTATGAAGATACGTAAGATAAATAAAATCAACTACCCACAAGTCGTTATGAAGATATGTAAGATAAATAAAATCAACTACACACCAGTTGTTATGAAGATACGTAAGATAAATAAAATAACTTATAGCAGTGTCTAGGTGTTTGGGTTAGAAGTAATCCACATTGAGCTCTCTGCTCTGTAAATCGCGGGGTATGTAACACCGGATTTTAACGTTCTATGTCCGGAACTTACTGCTATCCCACCAGGGAACAAAGCAATGTCAAAAATGAGTAAACTCCAATACTTATGGGCCCTGCATGACCAGGTGGTTAAAATGCTCGTTTCACAATATGAGGGTAACGGGTTAGAATCTCCGCCTCACCAAACATGCTTGCTCTTTCATTCATGGGAGTTTTATAATGTGACGGTGAGTCTCGCTACTCGTTGATGAAGGAGTAACTGGTGATGGTGACTGGTTGCCTTCTCTATAGCATTTCGCTGCTTAATTTAGAAAAACTAACACAGATAATCCTCTTGTGTCTTTGCACGAAGGTCTGGCATGGCCAGGTAGTTAAGGCGCTCGACTCGTAATCCAAGGGTCGCGATTTCAAATCCCTGTCACACCAAACATGCTCATCCTTTCATCCGTGGGGGCGTTATAATGTTACACTATTCCACTATTCGTTGGTAAAAGATTAGCCCAATAGTTGGTGGTGTGTGGTGATAACTAGCTGCCTTCCCTCTAGTCTTACAGTGCTAAGTTAGAGACGGCTAGCACAGATAGCCCTTGAGTAGCTATACGCAAAATTGAAAACAAACAAACAAACAGTCCACAGGGTAGCTTTACGCTTAAAAAACGAACAATCCAAATCAAATATAGCATTTGAAGCTTTGTCTTAAAAATACAGCATGGTGGAGTACACGATAACTGCTGTAAACTAAATAAACTAACACTGAAAAGATCCTAAGAATAGAAAAATGCATACATATCGCTTATGGTATATTGGACTTAATAATACCATGTCGTTAAAATAATATGCATAAGTTCACTCGAAAAACTCAATATTTTAAAATTAGTTGTTTAAAGTTTATGACTTCGTCAATTTCTTCTCCATGTCGTGCCTAAGTTTTCAAAGACAATTTAAAAAAAAGTAAACTCACACTAGAGGGCGCTTTTATTAATAGTTGTTTTCCTCGACAAGGGATTAGTATCGGTATGATTAAATATTTATTGAAACAGAAAACGTTCCATTTGAAAAGCTGTTTACTGAAAATGCTTCACATTTATATTCTTTAAGATCCTTATGATGGCGGTTTGATCAACAACTGATTTGGGTGCTTAAATTATTAAAATTATTAAGACATTTACCAGTTGAACTAAATTTAAATTGCAACAACGTGGCAACATCTGTATTTCATGACTGTATCTTCAGTTATTTTAAAGACGTTTCGAGTGACATAGAACCAACAGTGTAGGTGTGTGTATTGAATAGAAAAGTGTGACGATAATACATATATTACTGTGATAGCCCTAATTATACACTCAAAGCATCTTTTGGCGTGTTTTTAGTACCTTATATAAACGATTTTGAAGCCTCACTATGTCGTTATAGTACGTGTCGCCACGTCCTGTCATATTTTATCTGACGACCGCACGTCTTGACAATAGCTCTTTCATTAGTTGTCGAGATTTAAGGATATTTGACTAAGAGATTTTTGTAAAGGGTAGTGTTAAGGGGTCAAAACGGGACAGTTGGGAATTGTTCCAAGAGCATGTTAACATTCTAATCTCTAGGATAAGCTAAAGAAATTTCATTCAGTAGAATCTTACATATATATATAAAATCACTCTCTATAGGAGAGGACCGTGAATTCTTTTTAAATACAGGTAATCCTCAGGAAATGAAGTAGAATAGAGCATATAGGTATTTCAGTCCTGGAGATTATGATGGATTATAATTGTATTTTGAAGTGCCTGTCATATGCTCCAGTGGCAGACTTGCACTCTTTTAAGATTCCTTCTCTGATTTTGGGTACAGAACAGCAGCTGTCACACTTGAGTTTGTACTAAAGCAGGCTTCTAATGGTGCCTGTCCTTTCCTAAGTTCGCCCCGTACTCTTGTGTCACTTCACTTTCACTGAGCGTGGAGAATATTCTCTCAGGGGTGACATTTGAATGAGTAAAGACGTTAGGGCCTTCTTCGGACCACATAAAGTAGGAAATCTTGGCTGACTTGTCATTTGTGAAACTTTCTCCCACTGTTTATTCAGCGTCTTCTCTTCAGAAGTGTATTTCATTTCCCTCCCTCGGTTGACAAACGCAATACAGTTTTCCGTTTTTATAGTAATAATGCATCACACGTATATTTGACGTCAATCACACTCGCAACATGTTGCACTAATCAAGCATGTAAGGAATAAAATGACCACCAGGTGGCGTGTCGTAGAACCAATATAAGATAGGAAATATATATATATATATACACGACATATACAGGGAGTAGGGATGGACAAAATGAAGTGACTTCCCTTGGCAATGTCGTTAATCTGTTATACATTGTATTGGATGACAGAAAAATATATAAAACTATAATTGTGAAGTTTTAAAAATATATCATAGAAATAAGAGAACAGGGGTTGTGGAATGGCCAGGTAAATCACATGATATCAATTTGATTGAAAATTTATGGCCTGGGTTAAACTAATTAACGAAGGATCATAAACCACACAGGGAAGATGAATTTAGTGAAGTACTCAAAGGAAGATGGAATTCAATCTCTCAGGAATATCTGTACAAACTATATCACGTCGATGTGAAGCAGTACTGAAATCCAAGGGATGCTGACTAAATATCAACTGATTTGTGTTATTTTGAGTTTCGTTTATACGTTCGATTATTGCAGAGAAACTTGTTTGATCATTTTGTAGAATAATTGGAACCAGAAGATCTAAGAAACTACACAGGTTTACAACACTTTTTATGACAAAAATGTAACTAAAATAATAAAAACTTTAGGTATTTATGAAAGTCAGTGGTAAAACTAGGGTATAAGATTATATATGAAGAAATTTTGTCGAGTGAATTCTGAAAACATATAGTTTTATATTTTTTATTATCTAATAAAAAATAAGACAAATTAAAAATATTTTCAAGGGGGGAGTTTTTGTCCACCCCATGTAGATGGAGCTACACCTAGATTAAGTAGGTCGAGGAAGGCGAATCTTTTTTTCTGGTCAAACGATTGGTCCTAAAAATAGAAGGGCTATTTTACAAGTATACCTGCAGTGCAACCTTCATTGCAAAAACCTCTGTCGTGAGGCTGTCATGGCCAAAGCACAACCCTCCTCCTTCATAATTTCCATAATTCATCTAATGTACAAAATGACGATTTCATTACACCCATTTTAATTGTCCTGTCGCACAGAAATACATAGGCGTTACGTCCGGCAACTTTGAGTTTGTCTTCATATGGAAAAGCATGAATATCCATTTTTATTTTTCAGCTGATTGAGCCATGAGCCATATAAACGGATATGTCGTGGAAGCAAATTGCGTACACGCAACTTGCGTAGATTTTCCAGACAGAAGTACTTCTTGATTATTTTGCCTAATGTCGTTGCCTGAGGCATGTTGACAAGTTTTACTATTGACTATTGTGTTAGTGAACTCTAGTCTGTTACAAAATATCAACTTTATTTACCATGGCTAGATTGCGACGTGTTGCAAATCTCTTTCTGGATGGTTCTGTTACCCCAGATTGATACACTTTCTTTAGTTCTGAAATGCCATTAAGTACAAAAGATAAAATTGTTTAGAAAATTATAAATTCTAGATTTTGACACTTTTTTATTATTTCAGTGGATAAATGTTTTACATTGGATAGGGCTGTAACATCCTTTCCAAAATCGATTAACTTTCGTTGGGCACCAAATTATATACAAGATTCCAAACAATGCCAAAATGTAATTTTGATACATCCCGTTCCAACACAACTTTATATTGCTCGTGGTTATATACTTGACTGGGGATTTGTAGATTCATAATTGTTTAATGTAACATCTGTATAGTCCATGAAGATTGATTGATATATGTTATAGTTTTCCCTATTACACAGTGGTATATTTGTGAGCTTACAACAGTAAAAGGTGGGTTCCCATACCCATGATGAGCAGAGCACAGATAGCCTATTTTGTAACTTTATGCTTAGATTAAACAAATATACATGTTGTATTATTTGTGATTTTTTCGCGGTTTTATTGTTTCAGTTTGTAATTGACTGTATACTTATGACACACACGCTGTAATAAAATTACTTTTATAACAGACCTGAATATACCTGTGGTGGTACAGCTACCAGCGAAACATTCTTATACATCCACATTTACGAGATGTGGGGTCTAAACTTGAATACGATAATACGGAGTAGTTTGTTGTTTTTTTTACGGTACTTTATCCTTTCAGCAGGGCCCGGCATATCCAGGTGGTTAAGGCACTCGACATGTAATCTGAGGGTTGCGGGTTCGAATCCCCGTCACACCAAACATGCTCGTCCTTTTAGCCGTAGGAGCTTTAAAATGTTACGGTCAATCCCACTATTGTTGGTAAAAGAGCAGCCCAAGAGATGGCGGTGGGTGGTGGTGACAAGTTGCCTTCCATCTAATATTACACTGCTAAATTAGGGACAGCTAGCGCAGATAGCTGTCGTGTAGCTTTGCGAGAAATTCGAAAAACAAACAATGTCATACCTCATATATTTCAGAGAGTACGTTAACAGTTTCTATGAAATAACACAATAAAAAACCGACATTATTACAGTAGCACATAAACTCACCTGAAGTGCCTACTGTAACAGCCACCATAAGGCTTATTTAAAGAGCCGTTTCTGAAGTTACACTCACTTTCTACTTTGACCCGTAACCCTAGAACTATGGTCCATAAAATACTTCTGTGGATAATGAAAACCATTTAATTAATCACGTGAAACATTGGGGAAGGACATTAAGAAATTGGTGTTGAAAAAGGGTAAAAGAAAGTGCCGCTAATTTTGCCGCTACCTCGTCCTACAAAGCCACATTGCACAGTATACCATGTGTTAGGTAGAAAGTTACTGATTTCTTCAACACCATTCAAAGCTGTTAGTAAAATAGTAATGAACACTGCAATAATGTGTTATTTATAAATAAATTATGTAAAAGTTAGAATGTTATTTATCATAGAGTCGGCCTTCACATTTTTAAGTTCATAACCCGGACAAAGGACGGACTCATCAGCTTGTAAAAAAATGTAACAACAAAAACAACTTAACCCTGACATGAAAATAGCTGAACTTTGTTATGTTTCACAAGTCAAGGGACAGCACCAAACTATGTAATTACTGCATGTATATATAGAAAAAGTAAAACCTGTCCTTCAGTTCTAGAGTTAGGTGAAGGCAAAAGGACGATTACAATTAAAGAAGCTTCAAAGTTAAGTTTGTTTCTTTGTATCAGATACTTGGGAAAAGCTACAAAATGGCGACCTTTGCTACCCGTCTCTAATAAAAGAGAAGGCATATTACTGTATTATAGAACCCTCCACCAACTCTTGGGCTACTCTAACTCAATACTGGAATTTTATTGCCGTCCTTATAACGCATCAACGACCCCCCATATGCGGAGCGCAATATTTTTTTTTCCAGTAATAAAACACAAATCATGGGCCTTCGATCACTAGCCCACACCTGCCCCAATGAGCTTTATGAATTAGATTATATAACAAATAGAGTTTATTATCACTGAAATGTCCACCAATATCGACAAAAGTCGTGTGCAACTTTTTTTTTTCTTTTAGAAAACATTCTTCCAACAGCATACAATAAATCTGTTGGATACATAATAAACCATGGTTGGACTGACAGCAGCTGCTCGTCTCACTATAATGATCACTCATTGTACAAGAAGAAGAGAGTTTTGTGAAACTCTTCAGACAAAAAGAGAGTCGACTCGTAATACGAGGGTCGCGGGTTCGAATTCCCGTCACACCAAACATGCTCGCCCTTTCAGCTGTGGGGACGTTAAAATGTCACGGTCAATCTCACTATTCGTTGGTAAAAGAGTGGCCCAAGAGTCGGCAGTGGGTGGTGATGACTAGCTGCCTTCCCTCTAGTCTTACACTGCTAAATTAGGGATGGCTAGCGCAGATAGTCCTCGTGTAGCTTCGCACGAAATTCGAAACAAACCAAACCAGAGAGAGAGAGAAAACGGGCGATCAGTATGGTGAATTAAGGGTTAATTAACGTCAAAATTACAAACACGTGGTTAGAAAACCTTCACTTAAACAGATCCAAAATTACAAATTTTTGATTTTTTTTCTTCATACCTTTGATGTAATGAGTCCAAACAGTACAAAATCTGAAACGGATTTGTATAAAACTTTCAAATCGGTTGTCAAAATTTTCTCATATTCTTCCACCTGTCATATTCTTCCACCATAATCTTTATAGCCACCTGTTGACAAATGAATATATTATATTTGCTGACATCATAATCCATGTATTTGTTAGACATAGCCAACGCTGCGTTAAAGATCTGAAGGTAATGTATGTAACAGATTTACTGTTAAACATTTATTTCAATATCTATGTCTGTTTCAGTTTAATGCATGTTTATTAATTTAACGTATATTGTTAAATGCGTATTGCCCAAGTTCCGCCTGCTCTCTAAATTTGTCGATTCCCGAGAATAAGAATCAACAATATATGTGTTAGGAAAAATATAGCGTATCTTCGAATATTGTTAAACTTTCTAGAATGTCGCTTTAAAGATTATAAATAAAGATCTAAAGTCAAATTTCCGGTTATTTGAAATTGTAATACGTAACGTACATAACACAATAAATCGGAGACTCGTCCAAGATAAATTATATGTAACACCTCTTCCATTGAGTAATAAATTTAGGACTTTAGTACGAAAATTCTGTCCCCCATTTGTATAGTGGTGAGTCTATTGATTTACAACGGTAAAATCAGGGGTTCGATTCCCATCGTTGGACTCAGTAGATAGTTCAATGTGGCCTTGCTATAAAAAAAACACACACACGAAAATTCTACTATAATTTTAGAGAAGTTTGTTTGTCCTCTAAATCCTTCTAGGCTTTTTTACTTGGACATGTCAAATATATTTTAATCAGTATACCAGACAATAGTTCACTCCAATGTTATTATACAGTTTAAATTTTTATTTAATTTTTAATTACTTTTTTGAAGACATCTTAGGCTTGTTTCAAAGCTAGAATATAATTAGGTAGGTAATTTGGTAATTACAGTTTGTATTTTTCAAGATGAGAAATTATACATAGTTGTATAAACATCGGCACTTTATTGCATAAAATTAGCATCTCATTAGAAAGAGATGATTCTATTTCAATATAACAGTCGTCAAACACATTTTTCAGTCCAATAAAAGAGACTACATTTTTTCAAAAAATGATTAGAAAATATATAAGCCATATTTATGTGAATTTTTTTTTTTCTGAAGATAAAACAAAACCTGTGACGAAAACATGTACAGGAAACTTAGAGCCCACGATTGAAATATCGTTCAAAAAAACATCTTGAATATTTATAAAAAAGTTAGAGAAATTTTGGTGATCGACTATATTTGATTACTGCATTCAAGTCTTATAATTTTTCACAAAGTATGCACATTATGCTTTATAAAAGTAACGCCAGGTTTTTTTCCAAAAATCTGTATTTATGAATTGGAATGCAGCATTAAAAGTTAGTTTATTTTAAAGCAAAAGTCAGTAATCATGGAGGTGAAACATTCTCCTGGATCCGGTTTACTCAACTAGGAATGACTCGGGATGTGTTACGAAGCTATTTTTCTTTTAAAAACACAGACTTCATAGCTCTAGTTATGGTTAAAACAGACCAGTTTCTGGGGGTGGACACTACGGGCAATGCTTCCTCTATTGTTAAATGGGGTATATACACAATCTATGTATCAGGTCATCCAATAAGTAATATCCGGAAATTTAATACAGAAAGTGCATCATCATTTCTGTCTTTGTAGAAGGTGTTATTGTTTGTTTGTTTGTTTTTGGAATTTCGCACAAAGCTACTCGAGGGCTATCTGTGCTAGCCGTCCCTAATTTAGCAGTGTAAGACTAGAGGGAAGGCAGCTAGTCATCACCACCCACCGCCAACTCTTGGGCTACTCTTTTACCAACTCTTTTTATGAATAGTGGTGTGACCGTAACATTATAACGCCCCCACTGCTGGGAGGGCGAGCATGTTTAGCGCGACGCGGGCGCGAACCCGCGACCCTCGGATGACGAGTAGCACGCCTTACGCGCTCGGCCATGCCAGGCCCGAGGTGTTAATATGTAGTAGGACGTGTATAAAAATGTTCAGACAAATAAAAGAAACTAACTCAACTCCACTTTTTCATATCATTAATTAAATAAACCCTTATAAACATGGATGTGTCTAAGGAGCGCATTAGGCATATAATGCTTTATGAGTTTAAAAAAGGCAAAGTGCAACAGAAACAACATAAAACATTCAAGGTGTTTATGGTGTGGAGTCTCTCAATGAAAGTAAATGTCGAAGGTGGTATCAGAAGTTCGGATCAGGTGACTACAGCTTAAGTGACGCACTACGTTCAGGTCGTCCTGTTGAGTTTGATGATGACTTGCTGCTGGATGCACTTGATGAAGATTGTGCTGTAGCAGTTGAAGAACTAGCATAGAAGTGCAATCTGATTATCATCTATTCCGAAGTTTGCAGAACTATCTTGATGGAAAAGAGCTTGGAACACATGAAGATGTCAAAACTGCCCTCTCTACATTCTTTTCCTCCAAACCCCAATAATTTTATAAAAGTGGCATTCAGAAGCTTGTGAATCATTGGCAGGAAGTAATTAATAATAATGGAACATAGATTATTGATTAAATAACACTAAAAGTATTTGAAGTCCTTTCTCTTTTTTCTGAACCTAAAATCGGACATTACTTAAGGGATGACCTGATACTTTCAATCATTAGTGGAATATTTAGAACAAAGAAAAACGAAACACTATCTACATTAATAACTAAAAAAACATTAATTCTAAAATTACATTTCGTTTCCAAATCACATCAATTACTTGAGGAAGTTCTTTCTATTTTCACATACTGTTTGTACTTATTTGCAAGATAAACAATTATATTAATTGAGATGTTTTAAGTCAAATATACTTACTGCTTTAAAAAAACAAAAAATAAAATAGCAGATAAAATGTTATTCAAATAATCAAGTCCAGTGAACGTAAATAATTATATTTTCATGTACTTTTAACCTTTATGTTAACGCTTGTATATTTATAAACAGTACAGTTTGGTTTGGTTTGTTTTGAATTTCGCGCAAATCTACGCGAGGGCTATCTGCGCTAGCCGTCCCTAATTTAGCAGTGTAAGACTAGAGGGAAAGCATTTAGTCATCACCACCCACCGCCTAACAGTACAAAAACAAGTTCATAGACCTCTCGCTGTTCATCGCCCAGGTACATCTACTGGTGACACAATTATTACATTGTAACTGTTCATATAATTCAGGAACGTAATAATATTAGAACAATACAGAAATGACCTAGCAGGCCACACGTGCTTCAAACTAGATGGCCGTGAAACAAGCCTGACAAGAACAAGTTCAAAGTGATTTATATAATCAAAGAAAATTCGATTTTACTACGTCCGTTTTGTTTTATGTGTGTACGAGAGTAGCAGACCTTGTTTTTGTATGTAGAAAAGTATACTGTGATATATGTTTCTTGTGTTATTTTAGGTATATCATGTGTGTTTTTTATGATAGTATACCTGTTTTAATGTGTATATAAGATACCCCCATAATTATGATTTACAAGGTTATAACTTTGGTAATTATTATACACCTTTTCCTGTTCGTTTAGTCTCATGTTTAAACTTAAAGACACATTCAAGAGTTTTTAACTTGACTCACCAACTGTAGCGGTTTGAACTGTTTAAAATAACTTGTAATCATAAGGGAGTTAATCAATTAGTTTAATTGGCAGAAGTAGTAGAATTCTGAGTTAAAGCCAGAGCACGGGTCTCGTTTGTTTGTAGGACGAACCTTATTTGGGTATAGGACAAGCCTTGTCTGTGTGCAGGACGAGACTTGTTTGTGTGTAGACGAGACTTGTTTGAGTGTAAGACGGGTCTCGTTTGTTTATAGAACGAGACTCGTTTATGTGTATGACGTAACTTATTCGTGTGTAGGACGAGCCTTGTTTGTGTGTATGACAGGTCTCGTTTGTTCGTAGAACAAGCCTTGTTGGTGTGTAGGACGAGACTTGTTTGTGAGAAGGGAAGATCTCAATATTTTGAGTTGTTAAAGAAATGTTTCAATCAGGCGGTTGAGACACATCCATATTGGATATGTCGTTAACCCGCTGCCACTATCGTAATTATCTAACAAATTACAGAGATTTGCTTTTAGAACATAAATACCGTGTTTTATATAACATGGCATATACTCTGGAAACGTTCATGTGCATAAAAAATGTTTACATACGGTAATTAACATTTGAAAGCCAAACAAAGTGCACACCAAGTATATGGTGAAGGTGTCATTCACACACTTAGTGAAATATTTCTCTACTCTGATGTCTGTGAAAACAAACGTTTTTATTACACATAATTCCTCTAGTCACTTTCCTTGGTCTTCTCTCTTTCGAGGAAACTCTTTAGTAGATAAAATATAAAACTTAAACTTATAAGAAAAGAAATGATTTTGTTTATTTGTTTCTTGTTAAGAACAGAGTTATAAAGTGGGCTATCTATGCCGTACTCAGTGTGAGTATTGAAACCCAATTTTTTTTAACTCCAGTGACTTTCCAGTAGTCACAGGGCTAAGGAGGAGGGGATTAGAAGAAACTGAGCTGTAAAACTCAAAACTATCTTCAACTGCACTTGTTGGAATTTAATGTTACACTGAAAAGTAAAAATGTAAGAAAAAGAAATTAACAACATACTTTAATATTTAGAGTACATAGAAAAGGATTGTTTATGAAACTGATTTAGTATAATGTTCCAGTAAAAAGAAATTAACAACGTCCTCTGAACTAATCTGTAAGAAGACCTGTGCAGCAAGGATTGGTTTCATTAGCTATATCCGGACCCATGTATGAACTTGGAGTGCCGTCTTCCTCGACCTTGAGGTATCGCCACGACGACGACTAAAAACGTTATAATGGGAGGGGTTTCATGTTGAGAACAGTGAGTTGTTGAAAACTGTTAGCAATTAGTTGTACCGCATAAACTCTGCGTTTGTTTTTTGAATTTCCCACAAAGTTATCTGTCTGGACGACCGTAATTTAGAAGTAAAATATATTAGAGGGAAGGCAGCAAGTCGAAGAAACTCAACTCTTGGATTACCCTTTACCAAAGAAAAGTGAGATTCTCCGACATATATAACGCCCTCACTGCTGAAAGGTCGGATATATTTGATGATGGGAATCGAACCCAAGACCCACATGTTGCGTGCGAGTCCAGCGCCCCTAACCATCACATCAAACATGCTCTTCTTTGAAACTTGATAAATAGTTTTAGCAAGTTATATAATTCTCTAACTCATAAGTTTTATTAGGGGATAATCATCCCACATGGTTAATTACCAGGATCTACCAGACGTGATAATTATTGTAATTAACAAAGAAATGAAGACCGTTTAATTTAAAAGTTACGACGGTTTTCTATGGTTAATTATGTTACTTATAAGTTTTAATAACATGACCACTAAGTTGTGATTAGATTATTTTGTAATCTGTTGTCAATTTCTCACTTAACTCCATAAAGATTGTCCCTATTACCTTACAGATTATTTCTGAAACATGTTAAACTCCTGATCACAAGCTGAGTGATTCGTCTAATAAAAAATATTCTAAAAACTTGTGAGTAAAAGCAACGCACAATATGTTAACCACGTGACATCGACCATACCTAGTGCTGAACGAAAGTCAAAATTAACGAGGGTTAAAAATAATAAAAAAAGATTGGAACTTCACGAAATTGAATAAAATGAACAAAAAAAAACCTAACCCAGTAATAAACACAGCTAGTTAAACAGATGTTTTTTTTATGTTTTCACTTATAAAGATTAAAACGGATCGCTTCATCAGTTGGGTATCCATCCTGTTAACGATATTTTCGTACGTAATCCCATCAGTTTCTCGCGAGGTTCCAGGAAGTTAGGAATTTTCGTTTTTAATTTTCTAAATACGTATATTAAAATACAACTGCAAAACTGGGTCTAAAATAAATGCAATAATATAATATAATATATGATTAAAATTTAATACAATCTTCTTTCGTCAGTTCTGGGTGATGTATAACTTTGCGTCCTTTAGAATATGATCTTATATCGTCAGAAACGGATAATAAAATAATTAAGTTAACACTTTGAAATGTGATAACTTTCGAAAATAATATGTATACAATAGGTTTTATTTAAAATAAACAAGTTAGCACCATGAGAGGTGACAACTTTCAAAACTAGTATATATACAGCAGGGGGGTTACTAAAATGTGCTTTAATTTCATAGAACAGACAAAAGCTCGTTGTTAAAGGATTGGCTCGAGTGACACTCTCAGAAAGGCTACGTTACCGTAAGTCTTCTAAATAAATACGTACTGGTGTCACTTTAAGTCGTAACTTTCAGAAAAAATCTGTGGATCGTCATCTCGGTTGTGTGTTTAGACGGAATCAAACTCTAATGTGTTTCCTGTCCTATCTCGTCATTACAGTGTTTATTGAACATTACAAAACACACATTTTTCATTTCAGCCAAATATGTATCTTTATGGAACGTGTTAAAATTACTGGCAACTCTGTGATTAAAGTAAAGCAACAGCGATATTTTTATGGAGAGAAGCGAAGATTATTTAATACGTTATACTTTAATAGTGACGACATTTGAATGCAAACATGAATTTTTAAAAATTTACATCATGACGTTAATTAAACTGAACTTTCGTCCTTAAACGTAAGGCTACAGTACCAGATTACGGCGGATCAAAGCCATCCTCTGTCGTACAAAGAAGGCTGACTCGGTCAGGTCGTCCACATTCAACCATACTTAAAATTGTTGCTGCGTTACTACGCTAGGTGAGCTTAAGTTTATTTCAACAGACTCGATCATTAATCTTTGTCATCGTTAGGTGACAGGTCCTTCTGTGTAGTCAACAGACGATGATCCTCATTTGTCATTTTGGCCTGACACGTTAGCATTGATATAAAACAACTTTATGAGTAAGAAGTTATTTTTTTGTTAAAGAAGGACGAGGTCCAGGTTTATGTTTAGGAAACTTGCACGCTGAAGTCTGCACGTGTTCTGCACGTAGTCGTTATAACTTTTCAAACTCGCCTCCATGCCAGTTTGTGGACTGTGTATTTGTAATATGCGATGCAGCCACTCACTGTTTATCATGAATTGAGTTTCGTTTTAATTTACTTTTAACGAAAGGAAAGACCTATCGCGGTCCAGTGGTTTAGTGTGATAGACTGTAGAAGTGGGGTTAAAGGATTCGAGTCCAGTTATTCTTTAAAATAGGAAAATAAATAAAATGATTGCATTTTAGAATTGTGGTTGTTTTAAAGGATGATGGACAATTTCAATCGTTCGGATTATAGGAGTGGCCTAAGAGTTGGCGATGGGTGGTTTTTGTCTAGCTGCTTTCCCTCCAGTGCACTTCTTCAAAATAAAGGATGGCTAATAGTGATAGCCCTCGCGTAGCTTTGTGAAAAATGGAAGAAACAAAAAATAGTAAAAAATAACTTAAAATTGGGCTATTTTGAAGGAAATAAAAAATAACTGATCGATTTTCAAAATATTTCCAAATTATTTTTGTTTTAGCACTTGAAGCTCTTTTTTTTTTTTTAGCCGCGACAAAATGGCTCATAGAACCCTATCTGCCTTGAACGACCCTAATTTAGAAGTGGTATATTAGATGGAAGACAGCTAGTCGAGAAAACTCAACTCTTGGACTGTCCTTTACCAACGAAAAGTGAGATTCTGCGACATATATAACACCCTCACTGCTGAAAAAACGAATATATTCGATGATGGGAATCGAACCCATGACCTATATGTTGCGAATCGAGTACCCCCTAGCCAGCATATCAAGTATGTTTCTCCTTGAAACTGGGTGAATATTTGTAGCAAGTTACTGATAAGTGTGTGATTAAATACATCAATGAAAAGGGTTTGACCTCCTAAACCCAAAACTGTAATTATATCTCAAATCGGTCAAGAGATGACAGAGCTACGAGTTAAAAGTTTGTACTTGAAAAAAACAACAACAAATTAGTTCACAGCCGTTTTATGAGCAGTTATGCCGCGGCTAAAAAAAAACAAATGAATCAATCAATGGTAATTACTTCAGATCTAATAAGCTTTTGCCTGTCTGACTTAGAGCTGAAACTATACTTAATTTGTTTAATTATATATTTTTCATTCAATATATTTTCATAATAAATCATACTTAAGTAACTATTTTGTTTTAATTTTCTACCGCATTAGTTGTGACAATTCCATTCTTGTGTTCTTTTTGTCACAAGTTTTACCATGTAATAAACAACACACCAGTCAAGATTCACCCCTAACGAGACTAAAAGTTTTAATGAAATACCCTGCAAGATTAATTTTTGTACTGCAACTAAGATATTTATGAAAATGGGAATTTTAATTATATGTATTGAACAGTTTGTTGTTGTTATAAAATCGAAACCTTAACTGAGACTGGACATTAAAAAGTTCATCTCTAAGGTAATCATATTGTACATAAACCTCAATGAAAACAAAAATTGATACTGGGTAGTAGTTTTTACTCGGCTGCAGTGTAGAATAAAGTGCTTAGTTTGTACACTGTTTTCTGTTGTTGTGGTTTAAATGTAAGTTATGATATTCACTCATCCGTTTTTCACAGAAGCCTAATAAAACCAGTTTTCTGAGTTAGTAAAGCCATCGTTGACCCACTGGAAGACTGTTTTGAGAATGAATGTATGAAAAGTTTCATAACAATAATATTAGAGGGTGTGTTTGAATATCTACATATAAAAAAATAACCAACACTTTATTTGGTCCTGTATGTTGTGAACAGTCGCCATAAGAAAGAAGTGCAGTTTTAAACTGCACTAGAAAGTTTCAGAAATAAATACGGTGTTTGTGTTTATGTATATATACATATATATATATATGGTTTATATGTGTGTGCATATATATTACAATATAGCTTTGTCCAAAACTCGGATCTCTGAAACTACAGCACCAATCATTACCTATCACTGCTGGTAATATTATTATAACTTGACGACAGTATGTTTATAGACGAGCAATATATAATATATTAGAAGATATTCACATAAAAATTACATGTTTTAGATTTAACCAATAAAAATTAGAAACAAAAAAGTAAGTTTCTTATTCAATTAATAAAAATTACAAGCAAAAAGGAGTAAATTTCAGATTTAACCAATAAAAATTACAAAGAAAAAGAAGTTTCAGATTGAACCAATAAAAATTACAAACACAAATGAGTAAGTTTCAGATTTAATCAATACAAATTACAAGCAAATAGTAGTATGTTTCAGATTTAACCAATAAAAATTACAAACAAAAAAGTAGGTTTCAAACTTAACCAGTAAAAATTAGAAGCAGAAAAGAGTAAGTTTGAAATATATAAAAATAAAAAATTATATGTTTTACTTTAGTGAAAATCTCATGAGTGTAGCAACATAAAAACAAGGCACTTTCATTAATAACTGTGTATACAAAGAAACACTTCAATAAAATCTACTCTGTGATATAATGCTGTAAAGATAGCTCATTTTTAAACTAAAATTTCAATAAAATAATATTATCATAGATGTTAAACATTGCTGAATGTCAAGTATAAGTACATTGTTGTATACCTGCCAGACAATTTCAGAAAGGGTCATAGGCCTAATAACCCTCAGCAGGAACAAACAGTTCCTGGGAAGGAGAGTATTTCTGCTAACTCTAGTAATAAGAGCTAAATATTCTGTACAGAACAAATTTTTGAAATTACAAATGAGAAAGAAAAACACAACTCTAGAACTAGAAATTTTAACATACATACTAGGAATATAATCTTTATTAGTTGGATAAATATGAATTGTTACAGTATAATATAAACCTTAGTAAGTGTATGGATATAGATTGTTACAGTATAATATAAATTTTATTAGATGTTTCAATATAGGTTTTATAGTATAATATAAACCTTATTAGGTGTATAAATATAGCTTGTTGCAGTATAACATAAGCCTTATAAGGTATGTAAATATGGATTGTTACAGTATAATATAAACCTTATTAGATGTATAGATATAGATTGTTACAGTAATATAATATAAACTTTATCAGGTGTATAAGTTCCTACGTTATAATAAGTTTAGCTCTGGTGCCACTGACAAGTTTCAACTGTTAGATATGTTTATGCAAGGTTCTGTCGGTTCTTCTATCTTACTCGATGATGCCAAATAAACTTAGACATTATGAACAAATGTTTTTCTCCATACAGTCGATAATACCTTGAAAATTATATTTACAAACAAAATTGTGAGAGGAACAGTTATCGTTCCTGTTACTTTCTGAAACAAAACGTTACACATCACCACGAAGCTAAGTAAGTAACTTGTAACATGTGACTGTCGTAACCGAGAAGGGACCGTTTGTTTAGTGTGTTGTGTGAATTATCCAAATAGTATGAGAATGATTTGTTTCTTTCCTTCTCGTATCGTTTATTTTCATTAATTTATAATCTATACCTATGTATGGGAACGTATAATCTACGCTTTCGTGGAGGGTAGCAATATCAAGGCTTTTTCCGAACAATCACATAATGCATGATAATAACGGATACTAACAAAAGTGGCGCGTTTTTGAAAGGCTTGAGCCTTGGTCGCTTTGATTGATGACTATGGAGTATGGCAGTAATGCAAATAGATGAACCAGAGGAATGAAGGACCGAAAGACAAGGAAGAATAAAATGGAAATTCCTGTCTGGAACATGACAGAAGAGATTCATGTCCCACCATTTATCATGAGATAACGACAGCCGCCTCTACGTGCTTCCTGAATGTAAGAAGACCTATGACGTTTACTAAGACCTAAATATACAGCCACACCTTTAACTAGTATCAACGCTTAACCCAAAGGGCTTGTTTGTTGATTGTTTGTTTTTTAATACATTTATAATGAATCGTGTAAACTAGGAATAGCTGGAATTCTAATCTAACATCATTCACTGGCTAGCAGTTTACAGCTTAGCCGCTAGATTGAGACACAAGTTACAAATATTTAGGAATAAAACGAAGTATTATTATTTTTTTAATTTCTAAAGCTAATTATTATTATAGGTTAGCATGAGTTAATATTTATCTTTTCTCTGAATATAAAATAAGACGAATTAATACGATGATGAAATTAGCAAATCACAAAACAAGGACACGCCCTGATTTTGAAATCTTAGAGCTGTGGCTCCCTCTTTTAAAATAAAAATTATCTACAATTAATCATTAAAGTATTATTAAATATCATCGAATCAAAAGGTATTACCACACGTACCTTTCTGATGAGTTGATGGTTTCGGACAACTTCTTGTCGTAAATATATTGAGCAACTGTTTTGCATTTTTATCTCTGAGTTACTTGAAACAAATGTTTCAATGTCTTTCAAATCAAACATCGTCTGTGAACAGCAGCTACCATTTGTATTCACCTGTTTCTCTTTGTTTTGGCAAGTGCTAAATCACGTGCTTAGTGACTTCATTTAATTTCTGCAGACCACATAATAGCCAACTTCAGAGGGAGCAGCAAAAGCTGTTTTGAGGCTATTTTTTTCTTTGCGTAAAGTTACACAATAGACTAGCTGCGATTTGTTCACTGCTGAGAAACGATTTGTTTGTTTTTTTAATTTCGTGCAAAGCTGCAGGAAGGCTATCTGCACTAACCGTCCCTAATTTAGTGGTGTAAGATTAGAGGGAAGGCAGCTAGTCATCACCACCCACCGCCAATTCTTGGGCTACTTTTTTACCAACGAATAGTGAGATTGACCGTAACATTATAACGCCCCACGGCTGAAAGGGCGAGCATGTTTGGTGTGACGGGGATTCGAACCCGCGACCCTCAGATTACGAGTCAAACACCTTAACCTACCTAGCCATACTGAGAAACGAGCTCTAGATTTTAACATTGTAAGTTAGTAACTTTCTCACTTGAGGACAATGCTGTTTCTTTTAAGCTATGTGATAATTTTCCTACTAAGTTAAAAACAAACCTGTTGACTTACGACAATCAGAGGTTTGAAGTTACAGATTACTGAGAGAAATTAAAACGGAGGTATGCTATCACTTCTATCCCATCTTCTAAAATGTATGGGACAACGTTCCAAAACCTTAATGATGAAACTCGAACATATGGTTTCCCTGAGATTAAACTCTTGAAAATCTCCAGATTTCTAGCCTAAGTTCCTTTCTGCCATTTGTCTGAAAAAACAACAAACAACAATACAAAATAACAAAATAAACTGCACATAATTCTTATATAAATGAACAGATTGCGAAAGTGTCTCTACAGTCCAGGTCAATATATAAAAGTTTCACGTTATCTGTTTGTACATGGCTTGGTCTGTAGTCAGGGATCTTCGACTGTGAATCTGAGGGTTTATTGTTCGCTCGAACTTGGGGCTGATAGGGCGCTACAAGAGCGACAGTTGTTATGTATTACAATTTGAAATAGTCTGAAATTTAAATTTAGAAGTTAATTAAATGTCGAGATGAATCAGAATTATAATATTTGTTAACAAGATTGATGCACACATTTTTCTTTCTTATTAGAAATATATTTTAGTATACATACAAGAATACGATTTATAATGACGGTTATTACAAATAATAATTTATATATAAAAGTTTTACAAACTTACAAACAATATTAAGTCTTCTATCCTATCTGGAACTTCTTTGATATCCTATCGAAAGTTCACGATGAGCGAATTAATTTCGAGTTGATATCGGTATAATTCGCTTAACGGGAGCAAGCTACCTCTTCGCTGCTCACACGTGAATTTTTCACAGCTGAAGTTATATAATGTCTTCGTAAAAGTACTAACATCTGATGTTAATCCGTTGAAGTTAAACGGTTTGTAGTGTTCGGAATGTGAAAACGTTCCTGGTAAAACACCTGAAGTTTGCGATTAATAAGCGTTAATCACAGTTATAGCTTTCGAGGTTTATAGTATATCAACTGTAGCAAACAAATAATATATACTGTCTCTTAGCGCGTTGCATTGGTTACGTTTTTTAAGCGTGAGACGAATTTCTAGAAATTTCAGCCTGCACAACAATAATGACAGTCACTATTATTTACATATACACATAGTACATTGTTGATTCTTACACTCGAGAACATTCTATTACTTTAGTAGATAGGCGGGAATTTCGCAATACTAATTTAGTAGTATAAGTTATGTACATTTCTAAATATGTGTTTAACTTAAACTAGCATTGATATTAAAATACCTATATCATAGTAAATCCTCAACATGGTCAAATTGTACTTTTTGTTCAGATAGGAATAGGGCAAGAACTGACAGTGAGTGCTATTGACTATCTGCCTTCTCTTCAGTGTATCACCTCAAAAAGTACAGCTGTGCAAATATTTTTTTGTGTAGGTTTACGTGAATATTATTTAAAATTGTTTTAGCCGCGGCATAGTGGCTTATAGAACGTCTCTAGTTGTTCTGTTGTTCCTTCTTCAAATACAAACTTTTAGCTCATAGTTTTGTCATCTCTTGATCGATCTGAGATATAATTACAGTTCTAGAATCAAGACGTCCAAAACTTTCCATTGATGTATTTGACTACGTTCAAGGTTTCGTAGATTAATTTATTATAATTGTTTCTAAAAAAATCATTTTGAGGGTAGATTGGCAGAGATCCTGATGTGTAATAAATTCTAATCCAGTACACACATGACAAACCTATGGGTATTGCTGGCGGACAGACATATAGTCACTAAATAAGGACGGGAAAAAGATCTAATGGGCTAATTTACTCTATTTCTGCCTAAAAGAAATGTAAGCGCCGCAACTATTGAGTTTTCCACTTGTTTTTGCTATCTAGTTTTTTATTTGTACTAACTACAAATTTATTTGGTTGTATTATCAAAACTAAAACTTTAGGGTTTCAAACGGACCTCTCAAAACTTACAGAGAGTCAAATCCCATAAAACAAAGACGAAATAGAAAACACAACCGAATGTACGGAGGTAAAAAAGGAACAAGCTAAGTCAATACAGTAGCCATGGACCTAAAAATAATAGTAATAATAATTCAGGTAAAATGAATAAATAAATATTATTAGTGATAAAAAGTTTGATGTTAATTAAAGCCATAAACCTAATTATGATGTGTGACGAACTGAACAAAATTCATAAACATTACAGTTAACAAACCTAATTAATTAATTGTACTTCACACCAAAACAACTCTTCTTTAAGCACATAAAGATACAAAAAAGATTAGAATTTAGACTATTACCATGTCTGTAATATCTCAGCTAGTATCATGAGCCTTGATATTGGGTGGAAAGCCTCGTTACCACTGGATACAGTAAATATGGTTACATTCTTCTTTACTTCCATAATCAGGTGGTTACGACATTCGACTCGTAATCTGAGAGTCGTGAGTTCGAATCCCCTTGACACTAAACGTACTCACCCTTTCAGCTCTGGAAGCGTTTTAATGTGACAGCCAATTCCACTATTCTTTGGTAAAAGAAAGTAACACAACAGTTGGTGGTGGGTGGTGATGAATAGCTAACTGCCTTCTCTCTTTAGTCATTCAGTTCACGTGCTTTTTTATCCTCACGAAATTTCAGATTACTGAAAGAAAAACAAACCTATAATAACAATATCGTATCGATACTTAAACCGTATATGTTCATTTTAAGGAAACTATATATATATATATATATATAATTTCTGGATATTTTTCAGTCTTTAAGTTATTTTAAAAGAGTTGATAATATAATACGTTTCTATCTCCAGGTAGCTTTTTTTCTTCTCTTCTTTTCCGTGATTTATTTCCAGTCTCTAAATACAGCTCGACTGATTTGACTGATGATGATGAACATCTAGCGGCAAGTGCTGATGAAGAAAATGTTAATTTTCTTGTCACGAGAGTATAATGATGATGTAGAAATCGACTATATATAGTTTGGCGTCTAAAAACAAGTTTGCACTAACCCATCAGAAGAGACCGAGACGCCTTCATAGATAATGTTTTTATATACTGCAGAAGATGCTATATAAAATTTAACTAGTGCAATTGACACCAATAAGCGTTGAGCGCGAGACATTACTTTAGTGTGAGCAAGACAAAGTATACTGAGTTACGATGTCAGTTAACTTTTATTTTTTTATGTAGTTACAATAATGTTATCGAAGGTTTCGCATACATTTAATTTTTTTTTGTAATCTGTTCACACAAAGCTACAAATTGGGCTATTTGCGATGCACCACATTGTGGGATCAAAACCCGTTTGTTAGCGTTACAACCCTTTTGACTTGCCGCTGAACCACTGCGGCATGGGACGAGGTTTCGTTCAATGTTAAGGAATGCTAAACTGTAATAGTTTCTCTTTTATAACTCTCACATATAACTCTTTATTACGGTCCTATTTCAGTAAAGTACATCTACACTCTCCCCAATGCGGTATATCTGCGGACTCACTCCGAGAGAAACCGGATTTCGATACCCGTGATGGGCAGAGCACAGATAGCCCATTGTGTAGCTTTGCGCTTAATTTCAAAACAAGCAATCAAAACATACACCTACACATTACGCGTGCTCAAATAGATTGATAGACAAAAAAATAATTCACAAAGTGGTCTGGCTGATGGTTATTGGCTATTCCTTTCAATCGTGTAGATTCGAACTAAATTGAAACCAAACAAATAATTTCCCATTAGTTTCAGTAGTCTTTCATGTCATGAAACAGAAAATACTTCGTTTAGTGTATATATACATATATAAGTTTATTTTTTTGTGTTTTTTATTTGTTTTTGAATTTCGCACAAAGCTACTCGAGGGCTATCTGTGCCAGCCGTCCCTAATTTAGCAGTGTAAGACTAGAGGGAAGGCAACTAGTCATCACCACCCACCGCCAACTCTTGGGCTACTCTTTTACCAACGAATAGTGGGATTGACCGTCACATTATAATGCCCCCACGGCTGAAAGGGCGAGCATGTTTGACGCGATAGGGATGCGAACCCGCGACCCTCAGATTACGAGTCGCACGCCTTAACACGCTTGGCCATGCCGGGCCAATTTTTTTTTTTTTTGTGAAATATCAGTTCCAGCATAACATTCAGTCGGATTATGAAGCCTAAGTACGTGTAAAGATACATGATGTTGGATAACAAAGGTAATATTTAGACGAGAGACATAAAAGGTTGATCTCGATAGAACCCGTCAGATTGACAGTATCAACACTCCAACCTTTGATTGTGAAACCAGAACTATTGAAACGTAAAAGAAATTCCAACATTATAACTGGCTATAAGTAGAACTGCTGCCCATGGTTGAGGTTTGTTTGTAGATTCACTAATTTACTATGGTTCTCGATGACCCTTTTATTACTTCGGGTTTATTCCACTTCACAATATCTCTAGCATTTAACTTGGCTGTAACATCTTGGAGTTAACGTTAATTTTCATTAAGATCTTGGAAAAATGTTCTTGGAATTTCATATTTCTAACCTTGGACTAAATCTCTTGCATTGTTTTTCCTTTGCTCATGATATTCGTTCTTAAACACGATCTATGCAATGGACACAGGGTGCACTCGCTTTATTCAAGAGAAACTCTGTCACTTTGCTTTCCCTGGCACTCGTGACAGACATTCTAAGACGTTAATCATGCAGTGGACAGGGAATATATTCATGTTTTCTTCGTCACACGTAGTGGCAATGGTTATTGAAAAGCTCCTCTTATTACGTTTCGTCAAAAAACTTTATTTCAAGCAGTTCTCCTGTTATTATTACATGGAATCGTGAAACCAAAGTAGAGTATGACCTTTAGTAGAAATTTTACTAACATTTACGATTTACACCACTCCTTTCTTTATTGTAGTCAACACCCTTAAATATCGTAACAAAGAGGAGCATGGAGTCTCTCCAACAAGTGTTAAAGCATGACGTCTCTCCAACAAGTGTGTCTCTCCGACAAGTGTTAAAGACCACGGAGTCTCTCCGACAAGTGTTAAAGAGCATGGTGTCTTTCCAACAAGTGTTAAAGACCATGGAGTCTCTCCAACAAGTGTTAAAGAGCTCGGAGTCTCTCCAACAAGTGTTAAAGAGCACGGAGTCTCTCCGACAAGTTTTAAAGAGCACGGAGTCTCTCAAACAAGTGTTAAAGAGCACGGAGTCTCTCAAACAAGTGTTAAAGAGCATGGAGTCTCTCTGGCAAGTGTTAAAGAGCATGGAGTGCCTCCACCAAGTATTGTGGAACATGTAGTTTCCTGTTAGATCTATTGATTATCGAAAACTTCAGACTTAAAAGTTTTGGAGCTATAGAGAGTCTAAAGTATAATTTTCATCTGTCCGCCCAAAAGCTGGACTTTGCCTCTAATCAGTTTAAAATATACATATGGCCGTGTTTTATACAAGGGGAAAACTACTGGAACCTACAAGAGATGTATTTCAAGGGGTTCAGCAAGCCTCATTATAACAAAAACAAAGAAATGAAAATGTATCGAATTGGTTGTTAATACACGTGTATATATCTTATGTGAATAAGGAACCGTATTGGTACTATTCTGATAGATTGAGAACTACTTATTATGTGTCATGTTGTAAAGGAAGTTAAAGAAACCTAGATTTAATTATTTATTTGTTACAACTTGGCCCAATTATATATACAAAATACGTAAATTTTATTACGAAAAATAAATCAATGATCGTATTGCATTTGATGTGTAATTCGAAACCCTGCAGCCCACTTCCGTTAACATGGGCTACCCTCTTTTGGGAAAGTGCAACTATTCCATAGATTACTTGAGAGTAACTTGCAAAGTCAACAACTCGTTGTAATACAATCTGCTATTTCGTTAATGTAATTTAGTTCCCCGTAATCAGATAACGCGTTGCATGACAAATAAGCACGACCACGTGCTGTTGTTTTTCCATATAGTCGTTTTATTAACTGATAAAATAGTAATTCTTTTGTCCTACAAATATAAGTAAAATGGGAAAGTCACGTGGTTTTCTTTGACCAACTAAGATTGATTCTTTCGGTTACACTCCTAATAAAGGGCACACCAAACATGCTCGTCCTTTCACCCGTGGGGGCGTTATAATATTTCAGTCAATCCCACTATTCGTTGGTAAAAAAGTAGCCCAAAATTTGGCGGTGGGTGGTGATGACTAGCTGCCTTCCCTCTAGTCATATACTGCTAAATTAGGGACGGCTAGCTCATATAGCCATCGAAATAGTTTTAAATAGTTTTTTGAATTTCGCACAAAGCTACTAGCCGTCCCTAATTTTGCAGTGTAAGACTAGAGGGAAGGCAGCTAGTCATCACCACCCACCGCCAACTCTTGGGCTACTCTTTTACCAACGAATAGTGGGATTGACCGTCACATTATACGCCCCCACGGCTGGGAGGGCGAACATGTTTAGCGCGACGCGGGCGCGAACCAGCGACCCTCGGATTACGAATCGCACGCCTTACGCGCTTGGCCATGCCAGGCCCATAGCCATCGAATTGCTTTGCGCAAAATTCAAAAGAAACCAAAACTAAAAAAAGTATATATTTACTGAAATACGTAAAATAATTTACTTTTTTACATTTATGAGAATATTTTATTTACCTTAATACTCACTATTCAACAAATACAATTAAAGAACCTGGAACTTCAGCAAAATCTTAAGTTGAGAAATTAGTTTCATGTACGTTTTAAAAACAGCGTTATCTTTGCAACAGTTTAGTTAACGTGTTCGCATTACCACTTGTTGAATCTTTATTTTAGACGAATTAGTTAAAATACACGCCGCTGCTGTGTGTCTTAATGATTATACTAGAACCTGAAGAATACGTATTAAATATAAGGCATGATTTATATATTCAATTTCGGAATACATTTTTTTGATACTAGATATAATGTAAAATATTGAAAAACCTTTCTGAGGTATGAAGAAATGTCGGGTTTCGAACAACGATGGTGTTCATGCATAGCACCTTATCAATAACAGTGACAATTAATACAAACTTACGGAACATATATACAAAATCTGATCAAACATTTCTAAGATTTATTCTGTTACAGGTGCCAGTACAGAGACAGTGAGCTTTACTGAGATGTGTACAAAGTATAAATAGTGATCTATCCCACGAACAAGTCATTTCTACAGACCTTATACTCGTGTTGTGAAAAATGTGTTCAAAGACAGACGTATCTCTTGTTCTCGTTGTAATAAAAATGGACAGAAAAGATGAGCAACGTGTTTGCATCAAATTTTGTGTGAAAGATGGTAAAGGAGGAACAGAAATCCTGGAGATGTTAAGAACTGCCTTTAGTGAAGACTGTTTAAGTAAGGCTGTCGTTTATCAGTGGATAAAACGCTTCCAAGATGGCTGGGAATCGATCAAAGATGACCCACATTCTGGGCAACTTTTGACATCGTCCACTGATGAAACAAACGGTCACTAAAGTGAAAGAAAAATTCGAAGTGATCGACGATTAAGTATCCGCGAAATTTCACGTGTAGCTTTGCGCGAAATTAAAAAACAAACAAAAACAAATCCTTTTTTCATTATGACAACGCACCTTCACACACTGATATGTCTGTTCAAGAATGTTTTGGCAGAAAAAAACAAACATTCCTCTAATATCACACCCCTCGTATTCTCCCGATCTTGCCTCGTGTGATTGTTTTTTTCTGTTACCAAAAATAAAAATTAAGTTGAAAGGAAAAATATTTGACGACATAACAACCATCCATAATAATGTTAAAACAGAACTTAGTTATATAGCAGTTGAAGACTCCAAGCATTGCTTCTGAAAATGGTAGGAACGTTGAAACAAGTGTGTATCATCTGGGGAAGGTTACTTTGAAGGAGATAGCGTATAATATTAATGTATGTACATTATTCTCTGGAATAAAAATGAAGTTTTAGAACATTTTTGATCACATCTCGTATATGTGTGTGTATTCTGAGTTATTTTCTGTTCTCTCAAACTTTTACTAATAAAACAGAGAACACCGTTTTGACCTTCTTAGAACACCTTCAGGTTAACAAAGAGAGAGTTTGCAAACCTGAAGATGACCTAAGACGGTCGAAACTGTTTTCTGCTTTATTAGTAAAACTGTTAATACCCATACCAACCGTCCTGAGATACATACCCTCAAACTTTGATAGTTAGGGAGGTTAAAAGATAAAACTTTTAATTAGGAATACTGAATATTTGAAAGGTCTTGCAACGTTTACTTGTTCCATAACAACACAAACAACTAACTCGAAATAATCTTTATAATTATGAATTTAATATTCTTATTGGTCTCCGGTAACTAACACGCCTTTGAAATAATGTGTGTAAATCCTACCATAGCTCAATCAATGAAAAATTTTAAACGCTCGATATTAAAAATAAGACATTGTCATAATTAATTGAAACCGCTTAGTCATACTTGAAAAAACGATTTATTAAAGCAGTAAGTTGAAGAAAGGGAGTTACGAGTTGGGGAAGCAAACAATATCAGTAACTTGATGGAAACTATCATGGGTGATGATGGATGATTTACAGCGTGGTGAAAAAACGTTTCACCCAATCGAAGAAATGTCGGGTTTCGAACAACGATGGTGTTCATGCATAGCACCTTATCAATAACAGTGACAATTAATACAAACTTACGGAACATATATACAAAATCTGATCAAACATTTCTAAGATTTATTCTGTTACAGGTGCCAGTACAGAGACAGTGAGCTTTACTGAGATGTGTACAAAGTATAAATAGTGATCTATCCCACGAACAAGTCATTTCTACAGACCTTATACTCGTGTTGTGAAAAATGTGTTCAAAGACAGACGTATCTCTTGTTCTCGTTGTAATAAAAATGGACAGAAAAGATGAGCAACGTGTTTGCATCAAATTTTGTGTGAAAGATGGTAAAGGAGGAACAGAAATCCTGGAGATGTTAAGAACTGCCTTTAGTGAAGACTGTTTAAGTAAGGCTGTCGTTTATCAGTGGATAAAACGCTTCCAAGATGGCTGGGAATCGATCAAAGATGACCCACATTCTGGGCAACTTTTGACATCGTCCACTGATGAAACAAACGGTCACTAAAGTGAAAGAAAAATTCGAAGTGATCGACGATTAAGTATCCGCGAAATTTCACGTGTAGCTTTGCGCGAAATTAAAAAACAAACAAAAACAAATCCTTTTTTCATTATGACAACGCACCTTCACACACTGATATGTCTGTTCAAGAATGTTTTGGCAGAAAAAAACAAACATTCCTCTAATATCACACCCCTCGTATTCTCCCGATCTTGCCTCGTGTGATTGTTTTTTTCTGTTACCAAAAATAAAAATTAAGTTGAAAGGAAAAATATTTGACGACATAACAACCATCCATAATAATGTTAAAACAGAACTTAGTTATATAGCAGTTGAAGACTCCCAGCATTGCTTCTGAAAATGGTAGGAACGTTGAAACAAGTGTGTATCATCTGGGGAAGGTTACTTTGAAGGAGATAGCGTATAATATTAATGTATGTACATTATTCTCTGGAATAAAAATGAAGTTTTAGAACATTTTGATCACATCTCGTATATGTGTGTGTATTCTGAGTTATTTTCTGTTCTCTCAAACTTTTACTAATAAAACAGAGAACACCGTTTTGACCTTCTTAGAACACCTTCAGGTTAACAAAGAGAGAGTTTGCAAACCTGAAGATGACCTAAGACGGTCGAAACTGTTTTCTGCTTTATTAGTAAAACTGTTAATACCCATACCAACCGTCCTGAGATACATACCCTCAAACTTTGATAGTTAGGGAGGTTAAAAGATAAAACTTTTAATTAGGAATACTGAATATTTGAAAGGTCTTGCAACGTTTACTTGTTCCATAACAACACAAACAACTAACTCGAAATAATCTTTATAATTATGAATTTAATATTCTTATTGGTCTCCGGTAACTAACACGCCTTTGAAATAATGTGTGTAAATCCTACCATAGCTCAATCAATGAAAAATTTTAAACGCTCGATATTAAAAATAAGACATTGTCATAATTAATTGAAACCGCTTAGTCATACTTGAAAAAACGATTTATTAAAGCAGTAAGTTGAAGAAAGGGAGTTACGAGTTGGGGAAGCAAACAATATCAGTAACTTGATGGAAACTATCATGGCTGATGATGGATGATTTACAGCGTGGTGAAAAAACGTTTCACCCAATCGACGCAAGCGCCGTTGATACGTTTTTCTTGAAGAATGGCTGAGAAAGGTCTTGGGGTTAGCCAAACGTATTTTCACGTACACTGATTTCTTGTCTTATATTTTTCAATAATCGAAGGACAAAAAGCAACGTTTTTTGTCACTTTTTGGATGAGAGATTTAGAGACACTTAGATGTTCAAGGGAGAAAAAGTGTTGTTTATAGATCACATAATATTAGCTTTCGAGCACTCACTAGAACAACGGCCCCCTAGCGGCACGTCTTCGAACTCTCACTGCTAAAAACCAGGTTTCGATACCCATGGTGGGCAGAACATAGATAGCTCATTGTGTAGCTTTGTGCTTAGTTCTAAATAATCAGTCAATAGAACAATGATAGCTTGTGGCCTTTTTCGTAAATGTTCATTCTTGTGCATAGACGGTGCTGTACGTAGGACAGTTATGGATTTTAACGGCGTAGTGCTGGACTTTGGACAATTATAGATGTTAATCGGTTGGTGTTGGACTTTGGACAGTTTCAGGTGATCAGCTCTTGGTGTTGGACTTTGAGCAGCTATAGGGGCCTTTAATTCTGAACTACTGACACACACATAAAGTAAACGGTCAGCTAAGAGGCCTTTAATTCTGAACTACTGACACACACATAAAGTAAACGGTCAGCTAAGAGGCCTTTAATTTTGA
The DNA here is from genome assembly GCF_004210375.1 of Tachypleus tridentatus. Lineage (NCBI taxonomy): Eukaryota > Metazoa > Arthropoda > Merostomata > Xiphosura > Limulidae > Tachypleus > Tachypleus tridentatus. The sequence continues at coordinate 73,500,032 of NC_134836.1, read as the reverse complement.
GCTAGAGACACACACGAAGTAAACGGTCAGCGAAGAGCCCTTTAATTCTGAGTTAGTGACACACACGAAGTAAACGGTCAGCTTAGAAGCTTTTAATATTGAATTGCTGAAGGCAGCTATCTAGCAGCACCTGCCGCGAAAATGGCCGTATCTGTTTTTTTTTAACTAGTGCTTGTACTGACTGTCACTTTTATAAAGCACACAGAGCTGAAAGCGCGAAGGGATTTAACGGCATAAAGGGTAAAACTCGTACTTTTGACAAGAAGCGTTTGCTCGAACCGTTAAATTAAATTAATCTGTATCTGTATATAATTTGAAACTTTAAATTCTGCTCTCGAGCACGCATAGTCGCAACACAAAATTTAGACAGATAATGTTAATTCGCTCCTTTGTTTTTAAATTTCGTGCAAAGTTCCACGAGGACTATTTGCGCTAGCTGTCCCTAATTTATCATTGTAAGACTAGATGGAAGGCGTTTAGTCATCACCATCCACCGCCAACTCCTGTGCTACTCTTTTACCAAAGAATAGCGGGATCAACCGTCACATTATAACGTCCCCACGGCTAAAAGAGTGAACATGTTTGGTGGGAGGGATTCGAACCTGCGACCCTGAGATTAGGGGTCGAGTACCTTAACCACCTGGCTATGCCGGACCTCTCTAATGCATTCTTAGCTCTAATTGTCATTTACAAAGTAAGATATCTTTACTCTTATGCATTTCATTGGAGGCGTTTATGAGTGTACAAGAAACAGACTTTAAACCAAGGCATTTATGATATTGTTTTAAACACGAACTTTATTAGTAGTATTTTTTATCGCCCGGTTCTTTCTAGTTTTATAATATGTTTATTATTTCCTTAATATGATGTAAATTGAGATGTGTCTGTACTTGGCAGCATGCCAATTATTTTATGTCCTGCTTCCATCTCAGTTTGCTGTTTCTGACATGGGAACATAGAACGAACAATAGGCAGGAAAACCTAAACCTAAACCAATTCTCGGGCAAACTAAGACGCGGCATATTTTATAAGTGCTTTGTGAGGTAAACGAGGACTGCGTGATATAATACGATGATGCAGGTCTTTAGTGGTTTGGTAAGATTCGTTTGTCTTTGTCAATCATTTCAATGGTTGTTTGCACATGGAAACGTGTGGACTTGTGTGTAAATTGAATTATTCTTCAAATTTGTTTTTTAATTAATGTCTTTAAGTATAAAAAAGGCTTATTTATTTAACTTGATGCGTTCATTGTTTTCAGAGCGCGCTCTCGTGACAAACTAATTTTTACCCTTTGTTTTCTTTAATAAAGGTGTAGAAGTTGAAACCTTTTCCATGCTTGTGGTAACGCTTTTCTATTTTTATATTAATTTGTTTGTATTCTATGGCATTATGGTAAAAGAAAAGGCACCAGAGGGCGAAACGTGTCAGCAAAAATGTGATTTTGTGAATGAGGTAATTTAATTATTTTGTTCTATATGCTATCGCTTCCAGTTCAGGAATAATTTTTGTTATGGCATTCTGAGTTCCCTAATTTTCCATTTACAAACATTATTTTTTCATTGCAAACGTCGTACTGGACTCTCCATTTAGCGAGGCTTAATATCATATATATATAAAGAATGTCCACTTGGGACAGCGGTAAGTCTATGCCTTTACAATGCTACGATCCGGGGTTCGATTTCTGCTATGGACACAGCAACGAGGCACTTGTGGCTTTTTTCGAAAAAACAATCAAAGAATCTTCACAAGGGCACCTGGCGTTCGTTATATGTATTTCAGTTTTTTTTTCTTCAAGTAACCAATTGTTAATGATTATTTAGAAACCAAGATGTTGTTTTCCGGGTGTTGCGAAACGTTATACTTCCAGCAATTGAATAGCTAGTCTTATTTCATATGATGTGATGATGTGGAAACAAAATTAAAAATAACGAAGTAATTGCTAGACAGGATGTGAGAGTTTTAATGTTCACGTAGGTATATAACGGTTTCACACGTAACATAGTGAGATTATTAGTGTGATACTTCAAGGTTACAGTTTCACACGTAACATGGTGATATTATTAGTGTGATACTTCAATGTTACAGTTTCACACGTAACATGGTGAGATTATTACAGTGTGATATTTCAAGGTTACCGTTTCACACGTAACATAGTGAGATTATTACAGTGTGATACTTCAAGGTTACAGTTTCACACGTAACATTGTGAGATTATTGTAGTGTGATACTTCAAGGTTACCGTTTCACACGTAACAAGGTGAGATCTTTTCAGCGTGTGAGTTCTTAGGTTATACTTTCACACGTAACAGGGTGATATCTTTTAGTTACCTTTCAAGAATGCAGTTTCACATACGAGTTATTGGGATGATTACATATCCAACTGTAGAATTAAAGACGGTCGAAATATTTTTATAAGATTTAGGCACTTTCCGAGATATTGACTAAAGTTGTGTACAAGAATATTTTAACGGATTTACTAAGTTTCTGTTTAAAAATATCATGACACTGAAATATTATTGGAGTGGTCGTAATTAGATTTACATTAAAAACAAAAAAGCCTCTCCAGTTGGTTTCACGAATTATTGATAAACCAGTTTCATTAAATTTAAGTGGAAGTGGGGAACTTCTCTAAGATCGATTCTAAACGGATAAGTGTTTGGACAAACGATTCGACTTTGGTTTGCAAGCTGTTCAAGGTTACTGCCTTATTAATACAGCGAATTATAATTAGGGCTTAGCTAAGAGAAATGAGGGTCAGTAACAACATACGTTAAGCTGACACTAAAAGAAAGTGAAATTTAATACATTTTCACCAAACGAACAGAAGCATATGCCATCGTTTCGAATACTGAATACGTCCATGTTTATATAACAACTTTTATGTCTGTTATTGTCGAATACCGTTGTTAATCATATAAACCTATTTTGATGTACTGCTGTGTTAATAACTTTGTGTTATGGTAAGTTGCTGGGACACTGGTCATAGAATTTTTAGGTAGAAACTGAGACACTTGACCAGAGAATCTTTAGATAGAAAATGAGACATTTACCAGAAAACATTTAAGCAGAAACTGAGACACTGACCAGAAAACTTTAGGCAGAAACTGAGACGTTTGACTAGAGACTCCTTAGGTGGAAACTGAGACACTGACCAGAAAACGTTTAGGTAAAAACTGAGACATTTGACTAGAGAACCTTGAGTTATAAACTCAAACATCTGACTAGATAACTCTTAGATAGAAACTGAGACACTTGACCAGAGAACCTTTAGGTAGGAATATATAAGTAATATAGGTGGCCAGCAATCTTGATTAGTTATGTTGCTTGAACACGCAATCGGTGGTGCACATTCACGTTTCGATTTCCACAATAGACGTAGCACAGTTATCTCAAAGTTCAACTGAAAGAAACTGTGAAGAACGAATGGTATGATACTGACTTTTGTGTACACTTACAGAGCTCGTGAGCTCTACAAAGTGTGTCACGTGACTGAATGTACCACGTGACCAAGTGTGCAATGCCATCCAGTTTCTAACCATCTTGTGTGTTTTGCTTTTTCCAAATTCAGTTTCTGTGGTCATCAGAACTAATATTTGGAGCTTTGTTTTTACTAGCTGGATCGTACAATTACCTAAATATTTGTCCCTCCCTCAGGTGAAACAGCAGTAACTTTACACCATTACAACACTAAGATTCAGGGTTCCACTTCCCGTGGGGGATGCAGCAGATAGCCCAATATTGTTTTACTCTGAAACAAACAAACCAAACTAACTTTTACGCTGTATTTTGAGTTCGTATGCCAGGTGAATAATTTAGTTTCTGTAATTTCTATAGAAAATCATTTTTAATATTCTAGAACACTAGTAGAATTAAAATAATTCTTATTTTTGTTTCATGAAATTTATTAGGAACTGCAGCAAAAAAAAACAACAACAAAAACCTCGTGTAGGAACAAAGTACCAATCACTTATGCAAGATGTGTTGGATAATGTTGATAAAACTGCGCTTCGTGTAGTTTATTAAACTAAATAAAAGGTATTATAATAAAGTATATTAAGATAAGGACCTTTATCTACTTCTTTCCACGTTCAATCTGTTCCTAAGTCGAACAGAATAATGAGTGTGTGCACCAAGTTACGGACACGAATCACGAAGTGCAACAAACCTCCTCAGTCACGCAGGTCTGGCAGAAGCTTTGAAATATTATGGTAATGATGTAAATGTTCATCGTCGGGACGACCTAGTGACTTGATGAGTTTAAAATTATAAAGTTTCATGTGTATGTCGAGGTGAATTTTTTAAAATTAAAGATAGGAATGAGAGGTAATTGGAATCATTAACCTCAACGACACCTTATGCTCACGTGGGCTAATCGACCAGGTCAGAGATTTATGAAATTAGTAGAGATCTTCTTGACTTTCAACTACTAGCCATGGAGGGGTAACCATACAAAAGCATCCATCGCTATAAAGGATATGTCTGTCTCTTTGTAATTGAGTATCAGGACTGGGTGTCACATATGTCTATATATATATATATAATTGTGAGCGTATATAAGTGTGTATATGTATAAATATATAATTTGTTATTTTAATTCAAAAACAAGCCGAAACAAAACCAAATTAAACAAAAAACGTTGCATAAGAGTATTTCTTATACGAGACTGGCGAATGGAGGTTAATTTTGATAGATGGTGTATTCCCATCGCTATGTAGATCCTACCTCCGAGTCACCTCCAAAACCTAGGGTTCATTTTATAATCCCACATTATAGCTTGTACACTGGGATCTTTTCAGTTGATGCAGCGTTTTTTGTTTAATTTGTTTTTGTGTTAAAATAACAAATTATACAATTAGTGAGAGGTTTGAATTTGTTGTTTTTAACGCTGTCCTTTGTTATGGTGTTACTTATTATACTTGATTAAAACGTAGTTGTTTTCACTGTGTGTATATATATAAATAATACACTCACAGTTAAGGCCCGGCATAGCCAGATGGTTAAGGCACTCGAATCGTAATCCGAGGGTCGCGGGCTCGAATCCCCATTACACCAAACATGCTCGCCCTTTCAGCCGTGAGGGCATTATAAAGCGACGGTCAATTCCACTATTCGTTTGTAAAAGAGTAGCCCAAGAGTTGGCGGTGGGTGGTGATGACTAGCTGCCTTTCCTCTAGTTTTACACTGCAAACGTAGGGACGGGTGGCGCAGATAGCCCTCGTGTAGCTTTGCGCGAAATGCGAAACAAACCAAACCACTCATAACTAAAAGTATATTTAGAAAGAGTAGGTCTCGAATCCTAAACACTAAGATTCTCAACCTGAAACGTTAATCATTAATAACAAACAAACAAACCACTACTGTGTCTGTTGTATCCCAACCAATCTAATGACTTCTGGTATTGGGCAAAAGGCGTATTTGACAGTGACTATGACATGCAATAAATGGTTTTTTTGTATGTTTTCATCCCCTTCATCTCCCCTCCCTGATGGTCCAGCGCAAGGTCCTCGAACTCGCGGTGGCCCAACATAGATAGTTTATTGTGCTTGCTTATTAACAAACAAAGTTCTCACTCACAAATATCCTATAGCCAGAAGTAGTGAGGCGTAACAACAAGTTAACATGTGGCGGACTGGTAGCACAAAACACGTTTTTGAGGTTAGAGTTTGCAATCTTGGATAAATAATACAAAGAAGGAAAAAAGGTTTTTACCATGATCGTTCTCGTGGTCAACAAGCATCTTACTGTCACCGCTTTCTTTAAACTGTTTGTAATTTATTATACCAATATATTACCTTCGTAAGGAGTCTGTTCTTTCGTTTTTGACAAGAAAACTCAATAGTCATCAACGTTTTATATCTAACCCTAAAATTCGGTTAAGAAATATATCCGTTTCAATACAACGCACGTGGAGAAACCGAAAAATACATAAAACGGACCAATTAGTTTTATAATAATTTTACGTAATTCACATAAATAACAAATAAAAACTATGCGTAAAAGTGACGGGTTAATAGGATAATAAATCATAACTGAAATTACTGACGTAACTAAGTGACCTGAGCGCATGCTCTGAATAACAAGTAGTAATAATATTTCTCTCTGCTTCATTTTAAATACACAGATTTTCGTATTGTTTATGTATAAATCGTTAATAAATAAAACAAAACGACAGCATATGACATAATTCTGCTGCTATGCGCATATAGTTTCAAGAGATCCTACAGGAGTGCCATCTCAGAAAAAAACAATATTTGTATTTTGAAAATTACAAATATTAACGTTTTCAAAATACAATTGCTCCCTCCAGTGACATAGCGACGTATCTACGAACTTCCAACGCTAGAATCCGGGTTTCGATATCCGTAGTAGGTGGAGCACAGATAGCCCCTTGTGCAGCTTTGTGTTTAATTACAAACAACAACAAATACAATTATTATGTCTTACTTTACCTTTATTTGTATACGTATGCACAGGCCTCGGAAAAGGGGACGGACGGAAACCCCTCATCTCCAAAACAGGAAGGAAGTATTTTGGTTCAGAATAAAGATTCATCGTAAAAAGGTTAAAGTTCAAACTAACTTATCATCCCGAATTAAAGAATTACAAAGCCAAAGTGAACAAAATCAAGGTGGAAAATAGGGGGTAATGTATATTTTAAACTGTTTATTTTAATGTTACTTTAATTTGTATCTTTACCATGATTTTAACATATTACTGCACCAAACCGTTCGTGTACAGTAGCTGGAGAAAAAGGCACTCTGTACTTGGGGATTATCAGTACATTATAAGAGTAACAGTCAGTCCCATTCTTCTGTTTGATCAGACAAGAGCATCTTAAGAATTGGCGATGAGCTGCTACCTTTTTACTCTATCAGTTTAAAACTGAGAATGGCTGTTCACAGATAACCCTCATTACATTAAGTTCTTACACGTTTTTCACGTGAAGTTTATGTCCTTGGAGTGATTAATGCAATGACATACTACTGATGGGAATGGTACTTTCATGGTGTTCTGCTGATGCACCTTGTCTGATTGGTTTGAAAACAACCGACAACAGCGTAAACTATCAACTCCTGTTAGTCACGCAGCTTATTAACAGTTTCTAATACAATTTAAATATTCTCCAACTGAGACACAGGTATTGAGATATACTAAACACGTGTGTGTGCTGCTTTGTACAGACTGACACATCCTAACAAAAAACAATCCACGAGGGAACGTGTTATTTTGAAGCCCTTACGTAGAACTCTTTTAACACTCTGGTGACAACCAGTAATTTCTTAGTGATATATAGCTTCAATCCCCTGACAAAATCAGTGGCAAACATTCCCGCAGACAACTATCGCAGGAGGCAGCCACACCCTCTTAACGTGTTTCCAGATGTCTGTTTATAATGACTGTACTGGTAACCACTAAAGGGGGTATTTCGATTTGTTTATCGTTTTTAATTCGACGAAATAAAACTAATAACTGAGCATCCAAGATAGTTATGTGTTTCTTGGTAATTATATACACAAATATACCCTGGTATTTTACTAAGACATTCGGCCAAAACAATCTACAGAACACACTGGGTGTTATTAACAAAAGCAATGGTTTAGCGATATTCCACTTTTTGTAACTCAGATTGTGGGCATTCAAACTATCACATAATTTCAGTTTGTATGATCCTTACTTCACATACCAAATTGCAAGGTAATTCCTTAAGAAATACACGAGATATACAATTTTCAATTTTGATTTATTCTTTTATTTTTTCTTCGCACCGCAAATTTTATTTAATAGAAAAAATATGCTTAACTTCCAAAGATTTTTTTTTCAAATCTCGTACACTGATAGCTTTTTAAAATCCATTATTAGTTATCAACTTTGGACTAAATATAAGCCACATGCGCGAAGTTACTCAACTAAAACCGCTTACTTTTGATCTTTTTTTTTTTTTGCGCACACGTACGCGAAAAGTCGTGAAAGTTATTGGTCTTACATTTTTAATACAGCTTCACCTAAGACTAAAAACTGGACCCTTTTGGTTTTTTATCATTCGGATTCAAGACGAATGATTTAGAGCAGCAAAACTATAGAACGAATGCACGTGTGTATACGTAATTATTGGTTAGGCGAAGCAGACTAGATTGACAGTTTCTTGCTCAATTTGTCAAAAGAATCACATGGATGGACAGTTATTATTCTATATTCATTACCAACATTTATATACAAATTTGCTGAACTTTATGAAATTCTCCTGATTAAAGAACGTTTAGATTCACCTTATATTAACTTAATCATTTGGCGTAAATAGTAATGCATGATACAGCTGTACCGAATGTATGTTGTTGATGACAAAAAAACAATTAATCTAGAATCCACAGCGTTACTATAAAGAAAGTTATTAACACTGTTTTAGAGAGAAAAAGCTATCATCGTATGTTTTAAACAATCTGGTTGGTCTCGTGTGGAAAGAATTTTCAACGGTTCTAACACGCTTGTTATGAGGCACTGAGAAGTGAACAATTCCATTTGGTCACAAAACAAAGATGTGATCTACGGCTTGCCTTCTCTGTTATTTAACTTTGGAGTTTAGAAGGAAAACATCACAATCTCAGCTTCAAGTTCTTCTCTTCTTAGTAAATTTCATGACGAGCGCCACCTGGTGAACCTTAGATTAAAATGTTTCTGTTGATTTTCATCAAATTTTGTTTCTCATTCAATAATGGTTTGTTCCCCCTTTTTAGAGCTATAACAGCCAGACTTCTCTACAAGGTTTATTTGTTTTAAATTTTTGTGCAAAGCTACACACAAGTCTATCTTAAGACAGCTGTCCTTAATTTTGATGTACAAGAGCACTCATCGGTTATGAAACGTGTTGACCTGTTAACATGTAATTAAAAAAAAATCCCAACAGCCCATGGAATAAAAAGAAGTATATGCTATATTTATACACCAGAAGATTCGACTGTCACTCCTACAACGCATACACGGCACCAAATAATACAGTGCATTTTCGTAGCGGGACGCGAACAACAAAATTTCGTGCACACACACTCCTAGAATGCTAAACACTGGATCATTAAGTAAAATAATAAAACAGAAATGAATAGTCTTGAGAATAATTTAAGAAGAAAACATCCCTCAGTGGGTAGTGGTACGTGTTTACAGAATTACAACACTACAAACGTAGTGGACACAGCAAATAATTTAATGTGGCTTTAATCTAAATAAAAAAAATACAAGAAGAAAAGTTTCAATAAAGAATTAAGTATTTAAAATTGATTGATCTGATATGGTTTTAGTGGCAGCTAGGAAGGCAGCTGGTCATCACCACCCACAGCCAATTCTTGGGATACTCTTTCACCAACGTAGTAAAATTTATTGTAAAATTATAATGTCTTCAAGACTGAAAGGGCGAGTATTTTTGGTGTGACAGGGATTCGCACTCGTAAACCTCAGATTATGTGTCAAGTGCCATAACCACCTGACCATGCCGGCCCTCCATGTTATGTAATATAGAAGTGACCTATGGAATGACAGCACTAGGGTGTTTAAATAAATCTAGTATCATAAGCTATCGAACCTCAGATTAGGAGTCGAGCTCCCTAATCACCTGGTTATGCCGGGCCAACTATAACCTGAAGTGTCTTCCTTACATACGTTTAACTCCCATTAGTTATAAGTGTCTGTCAGAAATATCTTGCTTGGTCAATACGTTTTCTATGAATAACAAAAATTAAAACGAGAATTTTTTCGTTATACGTCAATTAGAACCATGTAAGTCTATTTTTTGCTTACAAAATCTTCTTCGTTCATGGTAGTTTTGAGTTTAAAATGTTTATGGTCTAAAGTTGAGATTTGTACAAGCGTGCAGTTGCAATAAGCAAGTTTTATTTAAGTTTAACACAGATAAAAAATTACTTAACTGGTCACCAAATACGATTGCTTTTGCATGTGGGTTAAGTTAGGTATCTGAATTTCCAAAGTGTATCTTTCAAAATTGTTTTCTCACATTAGCTATCGTTAACTCGGACTTATCTGGAGTTACCTATCCAGAGTATTAACGTGGTTATTCATTTATTAGTGAACTACAAGAAAGATCGTTACTTTCAGAGGTCAACTGATTGCCAATGAAGAATAATGCTTGCATAACTCAACTTACTATTGCTGAACTTACAATTAGTTTTCCCATGAGAAGATAACGTGCTGCTATTAGTGAATGACGTCGTACAATGAGAAGCTAAAGTGAAAGGAACTTAATGACATTCTTGACCAAATTGGTTTGAAAATAAAATAATAATACCCAGTTTTATAAATGTTTATATTAATACGGGGATATAAAACATACAAAGTGTATTATACATAATACTTGTTAAAAATATTCATTTCTGATGCTAGTGTTTGTTTGTTTCAAATTAGATGTGAGCGGTACCTCGAAAAACTTTGAAGAAAAAGTACTAAAAAGCCTAAAATGTTTAAAGAAACAGCGATCTAAATGAATGTAATATTATGCTTACTTTCAGTTCTTTCAACGTCATATTTCATTTCTAATAAAACCCCATCTTGAATTATAAAACTATTCTACCATTTAGTCATGAAAACCAGAAGATGATCGCTCTACTACCACATTTTGTAAAGATGTAAAGAACAGAACCAGAACACTGATTTCCTCGTTGCCCATCTCTCTATATTATTATACAGATATTTGTTTATGTTCCATAAGTACAGTTAATCTTGAATTATATAAAGCTAATGGGGTTTGTTGGTGAACTGTATATTATATTGTTCACTAGGTTGGGAATTAGATATTCCATTACGTTAAATTCTGCAACAGGTATTTGGAAATTTACAGGACTGCTGCTATACATATACCCTTAGAAGTCATGAATCATGAATAATGGTTAAGGCCTGGGTCAAAGAAGATTATCTTCACCCATACAGAAAATAAAATGTATTTTATGCCTACTATACCCATAAGACGTCATGAATCATGGCTTGGGACATTGAAGGTACTTTCCTCTCCAAGAATGGAGTAGCATTTTTACTAAACCTGTTGTTATCATTAGAAGTCATGAAACGGGCAATAGACCAGGCTTGTGGCATTGAAAGTCCTACTCATGCAAACACGCAGCAGTAGGTGTTCTAAGCTTGCTACAGCGTCACTAGAATTCATGAATCACGTGCAACAGTTAAGGTTTGGGACGACAGAGGCCTTCCTTATCCAGAAACGAAACAATACGTGTTTACAGAATTACAACACTACAAACGTAGTGGACACAGCAAATAATTTAATGTGGCTTTAATCTAAATAAAAAAAATACAAGAAGAAAAGTTTCAATAAAGAATTAAGTATTTAAAATTGATTGATCTGATATGGTTTTAGTGGCAGCTAGGAAGGCAGCTGGTCATCACCACCCACAGCCAATTCTTGGGATACTCTTTCACCAACGTAGTAAAATTTATTGTAAAATTATAATGTCTTCAAGACTGAAAGGGCGAGTATTTTTGGTGTGACAGGGATTCGCACTCGTAAACCTCAGATTATGTGTCAAGTGCCATAACCACCTGACCATGCCGGCCCTCCATGTTATGTAATATAGAAGTGACCTATGGAATGACAGCACTAGGGTGTTTAAATAAATCTAGTATCATAAGCTATCGAACCTCAGATTAGGAGTCGAGCTCCCTAATCACCTGGTTATGCCGGGCCAACTATAACCTGAAGTGTCTTCCTTACATACGTTTAACTCCCATTAGTTATAAGTGTCTGTCAGAAATATCTTGCTTGGTCAATACGTTTTCTATGAATAACAAAAATTAAAACGAGAATTTTTTCGTTATACGTCAATTAGAACCATGTAAGTCTATTTTTTTGCTTACAAAATCTTCTTCGTTCATGGTAGTTTTGAGTTTAAAATGTTTATGGTCTAAAGTTGAGATTTGTACAAGCGTGCAGTTGCAATAAGCAAGTTTTATTTAAGTTTAACACAGATAAAAAATTACTTAACTGGTCACCAAATACGATTGCTTTTGCATGTGGGTTAAGTTAGGTATCTGAATTTCCAAAGTGTATCTTTCAAAATTGTTTTCTCACATTAGCTATCGTTAACTCGGACTTATCTGGAGTTACCTATCCAGAGTATTAACGTGGTTATTCATTTATTAGTGAACTACAAGAAAGATCGTTACTTTCAGAGGTCAACTGATTGCCAATGAAGAATAATGCTTGCATAACTCAACTTACTATTGCTGAACTTACAATTAGTTTTCCCATGAGAAGATAACGTGCTGCTATTAGTGAATGACGTCGTACAATGAGAAGCTAAAGTGAAAGGAACTTAATGACATTCTTGACCAAATTGGTTTGAAAATAAAATAATAATACCCAGTTTTATAAATGTTTATATTAATACGGGGATATAAAACATACAAAGTGTATTATACATAATACTTGTTAAAAATATTCATTTCTGATGCTAGTGTTTGTTTGTTTCAAATTAGATGTGAGCGGTACCTCGAAAACTTTGAAGAAAAAGTACTAAAAGCCTAAAATGTTTAAAGAAACAGCGATCTAAATGAATGTAATATTATGCTTACTTTCAGTTCTTTCAACGTCATATTTCATTTCTAATAAAACCCCATCTTGAATTATAAAACTATTCTACCATTTAGTCATGAAAACCAGAAGATGATCGCTCTACTACCACATTTTGTAAAGATGTAAAGAACAGAACCAGAACACTGATTTCCTCGTTGCCCATCTCTCTATATTATTATACAGATATTTGTTTATGTTCCATAAGTACAGTTAATCTTGAATTATATAAAGCTAATGGGGTTTGTTGGTGAACTGTATATTATATTGTTCACTAGGTTGGGAATTAGATATTCCATTACGTTAAATTCTGCAACAGGTATTTGGAAATTTACAGGACTGCTGCTATACATATACCCTTAGAAGTCATGAATCATGAATAATGGTTAAGGCCTGGGTCAAAGAAGATTATCTTCACCCATACAGAAAATAAAATGTATTTTATGCCTACTATACCCATAAGACGTCATGAATCATGGCTTGGGACATTGAAGGTACTTTCCTCTCCAAGAATGGAGTAGCATTTTTACTAAACCTGTTGTTATCATTAGAAGTCATGAAACGGGCAATAGACCAGGCTTGTGGCATTGAAAGTCCTACTCATGCAAACACGCAGCAGTAGGTGTTCTAAGCTTGCTACAGCGTCACTAGAATTCATGAATCACGTGCAACAGTTAAGGTTTGGGACGACAGAGGCCTTCCTTATCCAGAAACGAAACAATACGCGTGTTAAATCTACTTTTCTCAACCTCTTCGACTTCATGACCTACCTAAGAAGTGAGGCAATTCTGTTTATCTGTGGAGGGTAATAACTGCTCTAATATATTTCACTATAATTCTTATTTTGTTTTATTTATTAAATATAAATTACGATCTTTATTTTGTAAAATAATTTTAAAATAAAAGTATGTTTATTTTTTAGTATATCACGAATGTGATTCATTTCAACTCTTGCTTCTCATCAGGAGGTCGTGACCTACAATTTGGGCACCACTGTCCCAAGCTAAATTAATCGTCAGCTAGCATTTATCACTTTATATGTCAACTACGGAATTAATCTCTTCCCAATGAGAGGTCAGCGGATTATCTCACTCTGTTGTTCCTTTCACAAGGAAAGTTTAGTATTTACGTGGGGGGTAACTGGTTAAACAAGTAGTTAATGCCATCATCAATCAATTTGTTTAGAAGAGAATTCCAGGAGGTTGGACTCAGCGCTATAACATACAGATACTACTTTTTTAGCTCGGTAAATTTTTAACAACAAGACATAACTCTTTCGTTTAAAATATCAAAGGTTAACTCCAAACTTCTAGTTGAAAAATAAACCAAACGTTTATTGCTCAGGACCGTGTTGTTGTTTTTTATAACAAGTCATTTATCACAAAACTGCTGTTAGAAGTTCTACTACAAGTCCTCGCTGTATTCATATGTCAGCAACGAGTGCCAGCAAAATATAAACGCGTTAGAAACAATAAGTAGGATGTTGCTTTGTCAGAAAACACGTTGTAGAACAAAGTCGCGTTCACGATTTGGGTGTTACAAAAATCGGTCCCAATGCACCAGTGTTAAGCAACAAAAGATTAAATGAAACAATCATTAAATCATGAAGCAAGTAACTAATGCATTCTTCTAACTGTTTGTACGCAATCAGCCGAGAATAACCACAAAAAGTGTGTTTTAATAAGTACACCAAAATAATAAAACTTAAATGGTAAAAGGTAAGATAACAAATGTTAAATAATAAAGCTACACACTGTGCTGCTGTGCTCTCTCTGCACCACGGGTATTGAAACGCGATTTCTAGCATCGTAAATCCGCAGACATGCTGCTGTGACACTGGAGTGGGGATTCGAAACACTGTCTTCTTATTTGAGTTTATTTTTTTTACCAGAAAGCGTAAATTAAAAAAAATATATTTAAGAATTATTATCAGTTGTATCTAGAACGGTGAACATGAGTATTATAATTTATTTTCGCAAATGCAAGAATTTGTACCTGTATCGTTTGTTTGTTTGTTTTTTTATAGAGAGCACGAAAGGTTGTTACGTACACTTCCCAAGCGCATGGTTTATGTACCTCCTCTTTAAACCATCTAATTTGAAACGAAGCAGTTTACCGTTTACTGTTTATTGTTTTTAGTTAAGAGCATGACTCATTTGTTCCAGTCCAAACAGGACGTGACGAACTGCTTGGTACTGGACTAGGCAGTCGAGAGTCTCGGTTTCATTCAAACAAACATGCCTCGCACTTTCAATCTTGGGTACGTTATAGTAGAAACAGTCAATACCGCTCCTCGGTTAAAAGGAGTCTCTGCTCGGTTCGTTGAGTTTATTGTGTTCATAAAGTGTCATTCGAGAGAAATAACAAAGAGCCATGCCCTAGAAACAAAAAAAAAACAATTTACTTTACGAAAGACACATCTTCAGAACACTGACGAAAATGAAATAAGAACTTCATTTATTTTGGTGAGAAAACTGACTTTCAGTTCGGTTTCTAAGGTAAATATTGACAGTTCGTTACTATATTACCATGGAGTGTAATGACATATTTATAAGTTAAACTATAACTTTCTCATGTATGTCTGGTGTGTGAATTCGCACTTTGGGACCATGAGTGCGTTTTATCAAAAAGTGACGGTCATATTCCACTATCTGTCCACTACTAGGTGAGAAAAGAGTATCCTAAGAGTTGGTAGTAAGTGTAGTTGATTGGTTGTTTCTCACTTTGGTGTCTGAGTTCAAAATTAGGGACATATCTAAAACGAGCACTTTGTGGACGAAGACGTTGCATCAAATTAGCTGATAGTGTGGTTCGGAAACCGTTGTCGACTTTGATGTTTTGTTGTGCGAAGTTTCCCCTTTTCTAAGATTATTTAAAATAACGTCCTTTACCGTTACATAATTTTAAAATTTCTCTAAATGAAACCCTTCTTCAGAAGTGTGTGTGACGAAATAAACTCGAGCCCTATGGTTATCTACGAAGAAGTGATGAATGAATGACCATAAGGAAATTCGCCATGTACTAAATATGTCGGTTTTAACCACGACGTCCACAGCGTTACGTCTCCAAACTGCTGAAACTTCAATATTTATTTATATAATCTATGGAGTTTAATTGTGCAAAGTGTGATTAACCTCAATACAGTTACTATGTAACGTTTAAGATTGAGCTGAAATTCTAAAAGCGCCTCCTGCAAAATAACTGTTTTAGTTTCATGAGCAACATTTTTTTAATACAAAAATTGATCATGGTAGCCATGTTAGTCTTAAAAATGCATGCATAACTATTGCATTAAACTAGTGAAATGTTTCCTAATAACTTAGGAGAAAACTTGAGAGATTATAAGTGAAATTACTTAAGCCTAATGTCGATGCTTGTGCTTTGAATGTTTTCATTATACACGAATGCTATTTGATAATAAAATAAATGCCACCTTTTATATACAAAACAAATTATTTACACTGCACGTGATAGTCTCGTTGATTTATTATCTCTTAAAACTAGAGGAAAACCGAATACAAATTTAAAATGAAAAATAATAACAATAGCGTAAATGAATCGTTATACTGTTGTTTTGTGTTACATTTATGTTTTATTTCACAAAATAAAAATAAATTAGAAACAATCACTTTAAGACTGTTCTGTAGCGACTATTATCCTATTGGCTTATTTGTTTATTGTTATTAAGAATATTTGGTTTGGTTTGAATTTCACGCAAAGCTACACGAGTGCTATCTGCGCTAGCCGTCCCTAATTTAGCAGTGTAAGACTAGAGGGAAAGCAGCTAGTCATCATCACTCACCGCCAAGTCTTGGGCTACTCTTTTGCCAACAAATAATGGTATTATGGTATTGAGCGTCACGTTATAATGCCCCCACGGCTGAAAGGGCGAGCACGCTTAATGTAACAGGAATTCGAACCCATGAAACGCAGAAACACTCATAAAAACAGCGACATGCAAAGTTGAAAATCTGTGTGTATTTCCCCATTAACCTAATGAGCCTCCATATCAATTTTGATGAAGATCCATCCACACCTTGCAAAGTACTTACATGGACATGCAAAAGACAGTACTGTAAACGGTGCCAGAACATTAGATCTGCGTGTGACGTATTCATGATGTTATATGAATGGAGAAAAATCATGTTCTCCGTGACGGGAAACAAAAGGGAAACGGAAATCTACGTGAATACAGGATAAAAATTTAGCGGAGTTGGGGATTGCACATGGTGTAATAAAAAGGTTTTTCCAGTATCATATAAGCAAGAGTTCTATTATTGTGTGATGTCCTATTAGGTATGCAGGCTTGACTTTCACGTTATCTGTATTATAAAAAAAAAGTATTTAGCTTAAGCTTGATTTAAACTCTGTTCAAGTATATGTAATGAACTTAGAAGTAAGCTTGCTGTATTGAAAATAATACAATAAAAGTCTAGAGAAGGTTTTTCTCAACAACAACATTTCTTTTAGAAAAGTCATGTTAACTTTCTTTCCTCTGAAGAAAGTGGAGAGTGAAGTAAGTACAACACTAGATGGTTGTTAAACAGCTATTATATTTATATTTGTATCACGAAGCAGAATTAAACAGCTAGACGCTAAAATGACGTCACATAAGAGACGTTTAACGTTACATTTTCGTGATGTCACTAAAACGTGCGTATGCCACGAATTACGAGAATAATTATGCACCTTGTAGGCTACAACACACGAATTTCAAAGGCAACAAATAAAAAAACAACATTTGTTGCACGTAATTCTGGTTTTATTCACTTTGAAGCAGAATATTTTTGGGGACCCTGTTGAAGTACGTCTGGTATTAATATCACGAACTGGTTGATAAACAGTTACAGTGTTTTTGTTAACATCACAAAATAGTTATTAAAGAGCTGTTGTTTATGTTATACATTAAACAAGTTATTATTTGTTTCAGAGTTTCAAGTAAATCTCTACAAAGGACGATTTAATAGTTATCCCTAATTTCAAGTAAAGTTGTTCCTAATTTTGAACTGATAGATTAGTGAGAAGGCAGCTCATCAATAGAGCCGACCTTTAACTTTCTTGTTTGACTGAACAGTAAGATATGACAGTTACTCTAATAAGGCAACCTTGGCCTCAAAGTACGGAGTGCATTCTTTAATGTACTGAGTCGAAGTCAGTGTTGTTCGTTTGTTGAATGTCGCGCAAACAACCCGAGGCTTAACTGAAGCCAACATTTTTAGGCTAATAGTCTCACACCAAACGCTGAGATTTGACTGTTACACTTATAATGCACAGAGTGCCTCGTGAATGTTTTAATAGTATCGGTACATGAACTATAGAGACCTAGTTTCACAGCAATGTACCATGCTCGGCTCTTTCGAACAAAGAATTTTCGAATTCATAGTCCAGGCACGCTAACCGTTAGGCCATACCTAACTTGATCAAATTACCAATGAGGACTTTTGCACCGATACATCTTTATAATCCAGTAAAAATGTTTAAAATAAGAAAGGAAAGTTCGAAAGGAAATCTCTTATCAAAAATGATATGCCTTCCATTGGCACAGCAATATATCTTCGGGTTTCAAACGCTAAAAACTGGGTTTTAATATCAGTGGAGGGCAGAGCATTGTTAGACCACTGTGTAGCTTTGTGCCTAATTCTAAACGCCAGAATAAGATGTGGGCTATATTTAATAACATGAATGATGATGGAAACTACCATGAATAACTTTTACATCAAATACTTTAATAAAATGACATCAGTGACCATCAATTACTGTGTTCACATACCCTATTTCTCTTCTTTCTTTCTTTTTTTCGTCAAACATTTGTCAGAAAATCTCTTACCTTGGAAAAGTTACGATACGTTTTTGCTGTTTTTTCAGTTACCTTATTTTACCTTATTTTATTTAGGTGTTCTAGTCAACCCTTCTTTGCTGTCTACAACCTACAAATTAGCTTGCTTGTTCGTTTGTCGAGCTTCGACCAAAGCTACACGAGAACTGTCCCTAATATAGCAGTGTAAGACTAAAGGGAAGGCAGCTAGTCATCACACCCACCGTCAACTCTCGGGCTACTCTTTTACGAACGAATAGTAGGATTGACCTTAACGTTATAACGCCCTCATGGCTAAAAGGGCGAGCATGTTCAGCGGGATTGGAACCCACGACCCTCAAATTGCGAGTCAAGCATTCTTCACCACTTAGCCATGCGGGGCCTCAGAAGACAACATTCTCTTTGCTTTAATCATTTCTTCTACGTGACTGTACAAAGGTAATTTATGGGTTACTGGATATCACATTAATTATATTGTTTACTGTTCAATTACTTTGCTTTAAAAAAAACAAACAAACAAATCTTACCCGCTCCGCAGCTGTAAATCCATGCAAAATTTCAGTGTCACGAATAACATTTTTCTCAGGGGAAACCTCAGACTCTGGGGATGGCGTCCCTAAACCACTTCTGTGTTATTACGACTGTTTGTGTGTGTAACTGGAACTGTGATTTATAACTTTTGTTAACAAGGTTACACCAACTAGATATCAGTTATTGTGTCTTTGTGTGTGTATGTATATATATCTGTATATATGAATGCTGAGCATTTAATGTGCCCTAGATGGACCCCATAAGATCTCTTTTGATTCATAAATCATGTTGAGCGCGACACAAATCGCATTAACGTGTCACGAAGGGCATTGTTAAGCTCTATGAGACAATATAATACGCGCTGCTTTTCTTGATTTAGTGCTTTTACGAGCCATCATTCCCCTCACAGTCGACTGTTTTCTCTACGGCTTGATAGCCAATAACTTCACATTTACTACCATCATTGTTTGAAGCCAACATAGCCTTCTGAAGAGGTTCTTCGACCAAGGTATGGCAAGGGGATAGAAATTACCACTAATATTAGTTGCCAAGTTGTGTAATGCGTCTTGAGAAACGTGTTTTTCCTAGTAGTATTTGTTTTATTATAGGTAATATAATCCATATCTAGGGTTAAGATACCGAGGAAACATATTGTCTTAACAAAATACAAGTTAAGAAAGCACTTAAAAACGATTACCCGATGAGAACTCATTGGCACAGTTTCTCTTTCTACGTTAACGCCAACATAATATTTGTTAAAATGTTTTCTACTTTCTTTATTCGTTTTCTTAGGTCTTACGCCCTTTTTAATCATTGTATTATCGTATTTACAGTATTTTTCTATCTTTGTTCTTAAAATGAGAACATTCTAGAAACTCCACTAAACCAAACTTTCTTTAGCACTAATGAAGTATGGAAAAAATATTTATTTTTGCTTTCACTTTAACTGTTTCATGTGGAATTTTTATTTTAAGAAATGGTACAGTTCAGAGTGAAATGTAAATACTTGCATACATACAAAGTTTGAACATTTAGATGTACGCCACCAAACGTGTGCACCATTTGATCAATTCCAGTTGAAGAAACCCACCTGGATCAGACTCGGTTTCCTTACAGCCATCTCTGATCCTAGAATAATATATTGTGTTTGTTTTGAATATCTGAGTAAAGCTACATAAGATCTATGTTATCAGCACATCCTTAAAAATGGAATAAAACGAAGACAGACAGCCATTCTCACTAAGCCTTAAGTTGCTGTATATAAATGATTTGATTTGGTCCTCAGTTTTATAACGCACAGCGTTATTTGATTTTTGCGGTCAAAGGGTCTCTCATCCAAAGTCCGACAAGCCCGATACAATAAACCAAACAAAAATTGTTTTACAAAGCAATAAAACGGTGCAATTGTCGTAAATATACAAATATACCAACCTTTTCTTGTTATTGTACCAATACTCTTTTAGAGATGCTGATAATTGTAATTGTTAAGTTTAAATAATTCTTATCATAAGGAATTCATCGGTGGACTCAGCAGATAGCCCGATTTGATTTTGTTATAAGAAAACACACGCACTCATAAGAAGTGGCCTGGCATGGCCGAGCGCGTAAGGCGTGCGACTCGTAATCCGAGGGTCGCGGGTTCGCGCCCGCGTCGCGCTAAACATGCTCGCCCTCCCAGCCGTGGGGGTGTATAATGTGACGGTCAATCCCACTTTTCGTTGGTAAAAGAGTAGCCCAAGAGTTGGCGGTGGGTGGTGATGACTAGCTGCCTTCCCTCTAGTCTTACACTGCTAAATTAGGGACGGCTAGCACAGATAGCCCTCGAGTAGCTTTGTGCGAAATTCCAAAACAAACAAACAAAACATAAGAAGTACTGTATCCATAAAATTATAAAATATAACAAGTACAGAAGCAGAACAAGCTACTGAAGATCTCAGGTTTTCAATCTGGTAAGGTTGTTGAAACAAGATGGAATCATCCTACATTTGAGGCGGCTCTATTTAGATCTTAAAAAAAAGAAAAGTGAACTCTCAATAGCCGCAGCTGTAATTAGATCTCCAATCTGTCAAAATGTAGAGCTATGAGCTAAAAGTTTGTGCTAGAGAAAAAACAGAAAATAAAAGGGAACTTTCAATAGCCGCAGCATAATTGGATCTAAAATCGGTCAAGAGGTGGAATTATGGACTAAAAGTTTGGAGTTGAAAAACAAAACAAAGCTCAGAGCTATTTTATAAGACGCTGTGTCGTGGCAAAACTGTAAAAATAAACTAAACCTGAAAATACAAGTTGAAGAAAACTGCAACAACACACACACACTTAAAAACAGAAGAAAAAAAAAGACGTAGAAGGACAGAGATATTTTGTATTTCCTAAAGACTTTGTAATATTATCTTTGAAAAAGTGAATGCTAACCCTGATCTATTAAATTGTGATATTAATAATTGGATGTCTTAACGAACTTGATTTTAATAGGCTGTAATATAAGTAATTAGTCCTAGGATGTCATTGCAATATTTTGAAGGTGCTAACTAGCTTCACGAAAAGGTAAAATATGAAGGAAAAGATGCAATGATTTAAGTATGCAAGTAAACAGCATATATATAAACGTTTCAAGATTTTCCACTTTCGGTGACGTGTTTTATAGTACTGATGTCGCATTACCTAGCATCAATGTCTAGAAACCCTTGTTTCGGTCCACAGAATTTGTTAGATTTCATTGGCTGTTAAGAAAATTGGTCCTTAGGCGTATAACGAGTTTTAAAACAAGTGATAAGATGATTATATTGTTTTTAGGACAATGTGGCTCTTTTGAGTGCAGGTAAAAAGCGGGATTCTTAGTCCCTAAAACCTTGAAACTTTTACAAATTAAAGTCAGTAATTTACTAAACACTGGTGTTCACTAAGGTGGACAAAGGAAGCTTTTCAGGTTGAGTAAAAATTGATCTGATTACTAGTTCCTTTAAGGAAGATATAAAAACTAAGTATTTCTCTACGAAATAAACAGTTAAGCACAAATACAGTGAACTGTTCTATTTGGCACAACATTTAAGCCTGACTAAGAGGCTGACCGCCTAATTAAAGTTTGAATGTATCAGGATATCGCTATAACTGATATAAGCCTGCACATTTCCATTTCTCTCTTCCACAGAACAGATCAGTACTTACCCTCTACTTGTTTTTAATTAAAATCGCTACTTTCCTATATTAAAAAAAAAACACTATTTACGTTGAAAAGCAGGTGCTTTCATAGACGTAGTTGCTGTATGTGTTATGAGATTGAGGACAGATACACTTTACGATAATTTTGGAGCCAAATAAATACATAATATTTACGTTCGATTAAAAAATCAACTAAAGGATAAAAATGTGTATGTCTCTCAGTGGTGCAGAGGTATGTCTGAGGACTAAAACGTTAAAAATCAGAATTTGATACCCGTGGTGAGCACAGCATAGATATCTCACTGTGTATCTTTGTGCATAACTATAAATTAACAAACAATAACTTGTACAAAACAAAACTAATATTATCTGATAAAATTACCTTTAATTTGAATGAGCATAATTCCTAACCAAATCACTTTCACAAACATGACACTTCTGATCAACAAAATTATCTAGACTACACCACAAAGATGACACTTCTCATAATCAAATTATCTAGACTAAACCACAAACATGACACTTCTCATCAAACCAAATTATTTAGACTACACCACAAACATGACACTTCTCATCAACCAAACTATTTAGACTACACCACAAACATAACACTTCTCATCAAACAAATTATTTAGACTACACCACAAACATAACACTTCTCATCAAACAAATTATTTAGACTACACCACAAACATAACACTTCTCATCAAACAAACTATTTAGACTACACCACAAACATGACACTTCTCATCAACCAAACTATTTAGACTACACCACAAACATGACACTTCTCATCAAACAAATTATTCAGACTACACCACAAACACACTTCTCATCAAACAAATTATTTAGACTACACCACAAACATGACACTTCTCATCAACCAAACTATTTAGACTACACCACAAACATAACACTTCTCATCAACCAAACTATTTAGACTACACCACAAACATAACACTTCTCATCAAACAAATTATTTAGACTACACCACAAACATAACACTTCTCATCAAACAAATTATTTAGACTACACCACAAACATAACACTTCTCATCAACCAAACTATTTAGACTAAACCACAAACATAACACTTCTCATCAAACAAATTATTTAGACTACACCACAAACATAACACTTCTCATCAACCAAACTATTTAGACTACACCACAAACATAACACTTCTCATCAACCAAATTATTTAGACTACACCACAAACATGACACTTCTCATCAACCAAACTATTTAGACTACACCACAAACATAACACTTCTCATCAACCAAACTATTTAGACTACACCACAAACATGACACTTCTCATCAACCAAACTATTTAGACTACACCACAAACATAACACTTCTCATCAACCAAACTATTTAGACTACACCACAAACATGACACTTCTCATCAACCAAACTATTTAGACTACACCACAAACATGACACTTCTCATCAAACAAACTATTTAGACTACACCACAAACATGACACTTCTCATCAACCAAACTATTTAGACTACACCACAAACATGACACTTCTCATCAACCAAACTATTTAGACTACACCACAAACATGACACTTCTCATCAACCAAACTATTTAGACTACACCACAAACATGACACTTCTCATCAACCAAACTATTTGACTACACCACAAACATGACACTTCTCATCAACCAAACTATTTGACTACACCACAAACATGACACTTCTCATCAACCAAACTATTTGACTACACCACAAACATGACACTTCTCATCAACCAAACTATTTAGACTACACCACAAACATGACACTTCTCATCAAC
Source organism: Tachypleus tridentatus (assembly GCF_004210375.1). Classification (NCBI taxonomy): domain Eukaryota; kingdom Metazoa; phylum Arthropoda; class Merostomata; order Xiphosura; family Limulidae; genus Tachypleus; species Tachypleus tridentatus. The sequence goes on along the minus strand of NC_134836.1, from coordinate 73,476,139 downwards.
CAAACTATTTAGACTACACCACAAACATGACACTTCTCATCAACCAAACTATTTAGACTACACCACAAACATGACACTTCTCATCAACCAAACTATTTAGACTACACCACAAACATGACAATTCTCATCAACCAAACTATTTTGACTACACCACAAACATGACACTTCTCATCAACCAAACTATTTGACTACACCACAAACATGACACTTCTCATCAACCAAACTATTTGACTACACCACAAACATGACACTTCTCATCAACCAAACTATTTGACTACACCACAAACATGACACTTCTCATCAACCAAACTATTTGACTACACCACAAACATGACAATTCTCATCAACCAAACTATTTAGACAACACCACAAACATGACACTTCTTATTAACCAAACACTCTAGACTACACCACAACATAACATCTCTTATGAACCAAACTATCTACACTATATCACAAACATGATACTTCTCATAAAGAAATTATCTAGACTACACCACAAATGTGACACTTCTCATCAACCAAATTTTATAGGCTACACCACAAACATGACATTTCTCATCAATTTAATTATTTAGATTAGACCACAAACATAACACTCCTCATCAATCAAACTATCTAGACGATGCCACAAGTATAACCTTTGAGATTTGATCCCCGTAGTGGACACAACACAGATAACTCATTGTGTGTATGTTTGCATTTAATAATAAATAAATATTTGAAACTTTATTGAATGATTTAATTGTACGCTAAATAACAAGGTTATATTTTTGTTTGTTAAGTATAAAGTTACACAACTGAATCTGGGTTTTAGCGTTATAAGCCATCAGACTTACCGATGAGCTACTGATGAGAGAGAGAGTGGACAGCAAGTAATGAGTCATGGGTATTATAATAATTAATTATTATATATTTGCCATCATCATGCTCTAGCAACTCTTACTGCTGTATTGACGGAAACCAGGCGAGCAGAAGACAAGAAAGGACATGATCTGAAATTTTTTTATGAAAGTTCGTCACTTTCAAATAATCGTATATTATCTTATTACCAACACTAAGAGCTAGGCGTAGCTTCATCGAAGTGACATTTTCTTGGTCGGTGGGTTCCCTTTTGTAACCATAGCTTTGACTTTAAGGTTGAGGACATTGTCTCAGGTTGGCTTGTCGTTTCAAAACCTTCTATACTGAATACTATACTGTGCGAGTTTGTCTGCGTCTATAAAGAACTTTAAAGCCTTCTGTTTTCCAAATGTTGTGCTTTTTACCGCTATCTTATTAAAACTCTCTCTCTGTCTGTCTGTCTCTCTCTCTCTATATATATATATGCCCTATTGGCCTAACTATAAGACGAAGTTTTTTATTAATTAGGCTGTAAACTCCATAGTTACCTTCTATTTGCGAATGACAACAAGCTCCTTCCCCCTACTCAAACCTATCGCATTCCTAGATGTTCAGATAACACCAGTCTACACAGCACACCAGATGTTTGCTCCAGGTCATCGCTAATTCTCGCAACTAATCCAAATGCAGGCTGTTTAGTTATAGTATTAATTTTGCGGAACTAAAAAAAAAAGACGTGATGACATTCAACTATTTCTTTCCCATGGTTTATGAAAATTGGGGTCGCCGTATATTCGAGATTGCCCTATAATCAGGCCAATAAGGTAATAACCGAATGTTTGTCTGTTGCGCTCTGTACCACCTAAATGATTAACCATAGGAAAAAATTATATATATACATTTATGTTAAAATAGTTCTTTTTAAGAGTACATTAGAAGAAAATGATTCATTTCTTGCAATTCCTAAAACTTCATATCGATATCAACATCAATCCATCAGTCCTCGTATGTGGTGAACAATCAATTTGAGAAAAAAATTATTATGAACAAAAATGTTTCCTTTTGTGATGGAATTTCATGAAGAAACGGGACTTCCTCCGTCAACTGATTGAGAGAAATATTTCGAAATATGAGTTTAAATGAAAATGAAAAAGCATGAAGAGGGGGAGATTGTTTGAATATATATTTGCTGTTGCTCAGTTTGTATATATTTTAATGTCAGTGTTATATACATGCATGATTTTATTGTACCATGTCGAAAAAATATATTTCAATCGAATATCTTCCCTTTGACATTTCTCATAGAAATGACGACTGTCAAAAATGTTTACTAAACATTTTTACCAACAGTGCATTTGAAATAACACACGGAATTACAAAAAGAGGGTTATTAACGGCCTACTAGACAATCATATTGCATATACATTGTTATGAAAGGCACTGGATTGATTACACATAAAATAACTTTACTAATCACTATCTGTGTTCAATTTACCTTTGAAAAGTTTTAACAGAAATCTGCTAGCCTTCCTATAATATCCATCTCGGGAAAAAATGTTGAGCAAACACCTCGAAACATAAAACATCCTCGGTGACACTACTCATTAGAATATGTAAGTGCTTAATATGTGGCCATGGTTGACGCATACAAATCATTTTTATAATTAAGTATGTTTGGTAGAGAATATTCTCTATTTGTTTGGTTTTTGAGAGGTGCGATCACAGTTCACATATACTGTAAAGGACGTATTTTGAAGTAAAGAGAAGTTAACAGATGGAGGTGCGATCACAGTTCACATATACTGTAAAGGACGTATTTTGAAGTAAAGAGAAGTTAACAGATGGAGGTGCGATCACAGTTCACATATACTGTAAAGGACGTATTTTGAAGTAAAGAGAAGTTAACAGATGGAGGTGCGATCACAGTTCACATATACTGTAAAGGACGTATTTTGAAGTAAAGAGAAGTTAACAGATGGAGGTGCGATCACAGTTCACATATACTGTAAAGGACGTATTTTGAAGTAAAGAGAAGTTAACAGATGGAGGTGCGATCACAGTTCACATATACTGTAAAGGACGTATTTTGAAGTAAAGAGAAGTTAACAGATGGAGGTGCGATCACAGTTCACATATACTGTAAAGGACGTATTTTGAAGTAAAGAGGAGTTAACAGATGGAGGTGCGATCACAGTTCACATATACTGTAAAGGACGTATTTTGAAGTAAAGAGAAGTTAACAGATGGAGGTGCGATCACAGTTCACATATACTGTAAAGGACGTATTTTGAAGTAAAGAGAAGTTAACAGATGGTTCTTTCTTTTCGACGACTCTTTCTTCAGGAGGGACAAGAAAAAGTTCATTGCAGGCAAACAAAATGTAATCAATAAAGTGACTGAACAAAGCCAATAAATTACCAAGGAGGTAGCGTAAACTACTTACTATGTTCAGAAAACAGGCGAGTTTTGCTTTAGCTTGAAAGTTTAGGAAACCTCTGAGGTAAGCACCAGTAAAATATTGTTTGAAATACAGGCAATTCGCATAAATATCGTTTCAAACAGCACTAACTCATAAAAATATTATTTCAAAAAGCGAATGCCAACAGAAATATTGTTTCAAACAGCAGGCGCCAATAGAAATATTGTTTTAAACAGCGAGTTCCAACAGAAATATTGGTTAAAACATCAGATGCCAGCAGAAATATTGTTTCAAACAGCAGGTGCCAACAGAAATATCGTTACAAGCAGCAGGCGCCAACAGAAATATTATTTCAAGCAGCAGGCGCCAATAGAAATATTGTTTTAAACAGCGGGTTCCAACAGAAATATTGGTTAAAACATCAGATGCCAACAGAAATATTGTTTCAAACAGCAGGTGCCAACAGAAATATCGTTACAAGCAGCAGGCGCCAACAGAAATATTATTTGAAGCAGCAGGCGCCAATAGAAATATCGTTTCAAACAACGGGTAGTAACAGAAATATTGTTTCAAACAGAAAGCGCCAATAGAAATATCGTTTCAAATAGCAGGTGCCAACAGAAATATCATTTCAAACAACAGGTGCCAACAGAAATATTGTTTCAAGTAGCAGGCGCCAATAGAAATATTGTTTTAAACAGCGGGTTCCAACAGAAATATCGGTTAAAACATCAGATGCCAACAGAAATATTGTTTCAAACAGCAGGTGCCAACAGAAATATCGTTACAAGCAGCAGGCGCCAACAGAAATATTATTTCAAGCAGCAGGCGCCAATAGAAATATTGTTTTAAACAGCGGGTTCCAACAGAAATATTGGTTAAAACATCAGATGCCAACAGAAATATTGTTTCAAACAGCAGGTGCCAACAGAAATATCGTTACAAGCAGCAGGCGCCAACAGAAATATTATTTGAAGCAGCAGGCGCCAATAGAAATATCGTTTCAAACAACAGATACTAACAGAAATATTGTTTCAAACAGGAGGCACCAATAGAAATATTGTTTTAAACAGCGGGTTCCAACAGAAATATTGGTTAAATCATCAGATACCAACAGAAATATTGTTTCAAACAACAGGTGCCAACAGAAATATCGTTTCAAACAGTAGGTGCTGAAATATTGTTTCAAACAGCACGCTCCAATAGAAATATCGTTACAAACAGCAGTTGCTCACAAGTATCACCTTAACATTTCATAACCTTAACATAGTGTATCTTTTTTAAAATATTTGTTTTTTTTATTGATGCTAATAGAAACACAAGTTTAAATATTTAATTGAGTTTATATTTTTTACATATGACTTACTGTTTGAAATAACATTAAGGTTTGTTTTGAATTTTGCGCAAAGCTTAACGAGAGGTACATACACTAGTCTTCCCTAATTTAGCAGGGTTAGACTAGAGGGTAGGCAGCTTGTCAGCACCAACAATCACCAACTCTTGGGCTACTCTTTTACCAATGAATAGTGGGATTGACGATCATAGAATTGACTCCTCGGCTGAAGGGCAAGTATGTGGAATTCGAACTCGTGACCCCCACATTACGAGTCAAGCCCCTAACCACCTGGCTACGCAGAGCTTTATAAATGAAGTATTGAGGTTTGTTGTTTAGAATTCAGTACAAAACTCCCTAGTAGGTTATGTGAGCACTGCCCTTCACTAGTAGTAAAAGTCCATAGACATATTACTGTGTTACTAGGGGATATATTAAATACTTTTAAGATTTGTGTGGACCAGTGCAGGATTACCTTACTATAATTCACTAATAAAGCTTCATTAAGAAAGCAATTAAATTACGAACATAAAGTACACTGTTATTTCGAGAATGTTATATCTGATCATTTGGATAAAACATTTCCATCTAGAGCAACTGCAATTTCATTCAAAAACTTCTTAAAATCATTTATTTATTATTTCCCATAAAATAGGCTTATCAACTTCATGCTTGACTCTCCCGCCATCTGTGAGTTTTTTAATTTCAAAAGCTTATTTATTTATTTTCATTTTCACGTTAAACGAGTTCTCTGACCATAGTTGCCTCTTATCTTGAACAGACAGACAAGAGTAGAAACAGTTAAATCAATTTAAAGTTGTGCACTCTTTTTCCTTATTTCTTCTCTTCCTCATGATTTAGCTTGGGATAATTTCTCTTTAGTAACTAGCGTTTGTATAAACAGAATATTTGTTCGAAAACAATCTGAAAGAATACGGATTTATGTCAAGGAAACCAAATATGGATCACTTTCTAACAAAACATGGTTTGTAAAAATCAGTCCTTAAAAATGCACACATCTAATCTCGTTTATTAGATCTAAGATAAAAGAACATCACTCGTAAATTCTTCAAATTATTAATGTAATTTTCTCCCGTTGCGCTGTTTGCCATTTCTTCTAAAAGTTAATTCAAATCAAATATACTCCAGTCCATTACATGGCATAATTTTCACACTATACTCCAGTTCATTATATGACATTACTGTAACACTATACTCCAGCTCATTACATGGCATTATTCTTACATTGTACCCTAGCCCATTATATAGCATTACTTTCAATATAAACATCATTTCAATTGAACATAATTTCAGGACAGACAATAACAACAAAATGAAACAAACAATTAGCCATTTGTTTTCTTATAATTTTTGTAACTATATAAATACTTGTTCACTTTAAAGTTACCTTACATCTAGGAACGTTCATCCCATAATTCCATTTTTCTTTTCCAGTAATGCCTATGTCTGAAGTTATGATCGTAGTGACCTAAAATACACATTTTATGCAAATATCTCAAGGTTGGGTTTAGAAAACACAGTAACTTTAAAGGTCCAATTCAATTTTTGAAATATCTTTCCTTCGATTGACTTGCTATTTCTTTTAAAATGCATTTTTAACTCATTGAGCTTTATCACCAATAATCCATTAAAGTTCTTGTCTCGCTCTTTAGAAAATGGTCCTTTAAACAAGATGCTATTTGAAAAATGGTCCTATAAACAAAAGTGCTCTTTGGAATTTATTCTTTGAACAAAATACCATTTGAAAGATGGTTCTTTAAACAAAGACATTATTTGAAAGATGATCCTATAAACAAAGATACTATTTGGAAGATAGTCCTTTAAATAAAAATACTAGTTGAAAGGTGATCCTTTAAACAAAGATTTTATTTGAAAGATGGTGGTCCTTAATCAAAGATGATATTTGGAAAATGGTCGTTTAAAAGAAGATATGCTACATTTAAACTCTGTATATTTTCTAAAAAACAAACAAGCGTGGTCAAAAACAAAGCGTCTGATTGAAAAAAAGGTCAAAGACTCTGTTAAATTTCTAAGGGCCATTGCTTCTCTCTCACTCTCTTTAATTTAAGTGTCTCCTTTTGCATACCGAGAGAAATTGGAAACACGTGACACAGTGTTTCTTTCTACAGTAAACACTAGGCTGTAAATTACATTTCTACCCATTAAATTCGAAGAAAGTCCTACTACGTAGAGACAAAAAGAATACACGCACGATGTTCGGTTTTACGACCCTAAGTTGACTTTTTCATTAGGGAATATATTTTGAACACGTCACATAACTCTTTCTTGGAATTGTCGTGTCTTGTGAAGACGATGCACCTGGTGGTAAAAACAAACACTAACCGCTGCAGCCTGGAAACAATCTACAAACTTTACAGCGCTCGTGACTCTATATCATATCTAAAGAAAGCTTGACTGACTCAGTTGCAGCTATGGTTGTAACTATGTGGGCCAGCGAACTTCAGTTATGGTGTAAGTAAAAGAAAACAAGAATGGATCCTTGATAGCTACAGCACGTGAAATATTTTTAGGTAGGATTAAAGTAAATCAATTTATGAGATTTTGGACACTGCCCAATAATCAATCCAAAGGGTCTGACCGCCTGAATTTAAAGCTGCAATTAGATTTCAAATCAGTTAAGAAATGATGGTGAAAGAGTATACTTGAAGAAAACACCAACAACGAGAAAAAATTGAGAGTCGTTCTACGAGCCACTATGCCGCGGCTAAAAAAAGTCAAAGACTACATCTTCGCACATAAAATAAGCTGACTTTCTTTGCACGACTAATAATTGAACATATTTATTAACTTAACCAATCTATAACTCTAGCGTCATAAATACCACAAGAGCCAATGTACGGTAACTTCTAGTTCTGGCATATCACTGGAACTCTGTAGAACACCAGTGGTACAATGACCTACTGAACAACAGAATGCATGATATTGGTTCATTATTTCGCCTAAGTTTCATTGAAGTTGTATATTTTATGTTTCTTACAATACAAGAATTTTTTGTTTCCCCTTCTTCTTATATGAGTATTTTACATTCTTAAGTTTCATGTTCAAACACAGAGAAAATAAGTGAACAACAAAAAACCAGACGAAATCCTATTTCATCATTAATGTTCTAATAAATCATAGTTTTATGTAACATTACTTGTATTCTGTATTGACCAATAATCACATCACCATATTCCAAATAAACAGTACAGTACAAGGTAATCACCATATCCCAAACAGACAGTAGAGTACAATGTAATCACCATAACCCAAACAGACAGTAGAGTACAATGTAATCATCATATCCCAAACAGACAGTGGAGTACAAGGTAATCACCATATCCCAAACAGACAGTAAAATGCAAGGTAATCACTTCACCACATCATAAACAGACAGTACAGTACAAAGTAATCACTTCACCTCATCACAAACAGACAGTACAGTACAAAATAATCACTTCACCCCATCACAAACAGACGGTACAGTACAAAATAATCCCTTCAACACTTTATAAACAGACAGTACAGTACAAAATAATCCCTTCATCCCATCACAAACAGACGGTACAGTACAAGATATTCGCTTCATAAACAGACATTATTGTACAAGGTTTGTTTTACATTATACACCCACCATGTAGTCCTTACATACTTTGGTTTACATTATACATGCTCGTAGGGCATGGGGGTCAGGGGGCTCATTTGACTTCCCACTTCGGAGAAAATCGTACGGAGGGAGATCGAGGTAAAAAAATGGAAAGAAAAGAAAAGCGGGAAAGAAAAGGAAAGAAAATAAAAAACGAGAGGAAAAAAACATGGAAGAAATATGGATGTGATGGAAACATCACCGTAAAGATATTGAGATTATTTTTTGGTTTTTGTTTTTCTTCACTCGTTTTTTTATCGTCAGAACGCGAGTGCGAGCATGTCAATAAACAATTGAACAGTAAATCAAGTGAGATTATGCAATGACCAATGCAATTGTGTATCAATTTTATTTTTACGTCTCATTATGATTGAATAATGAATATATAAAGATTTTTTTTCTGTTTTCATAATTAATATTTATCGGATGATGTCTCATCACATCGTGACTTTTATGGACTGTATAAGAATCAATTATCTTCAGAAAGAAAGATTGTGGTCGGTCTTATCGATCAAGAAAACCGAAATCCACATTTGTCTTCTGGACATAGTTTGTCAAAATGGATTAACGAGAATGACATCTTTCAAATCCTTCCAATTCATTCTCAGTTGGTGGAAATATTCATCACTGTTCCAGCCACATCCTGTTCTGCTCAAAAATCAATCTCTGCTTTACATCGAATCAAAACTTACTTACTTTCTACTACTGGACAAGAAAGACTGTCTCATGTCGCCATTTCGTTTGTTTATTTTTTAATTTCGCGCAAAGCTACTCGAGAACTATCTGCGTTAGCCGTCCATAATTTTGCAGTGTAAGACTAGAGGGAAGGCAGCTAGTCATCACCACCCGCTGCCAACTATTTGGCTACTCTTTTACAAACGAATAATGAGATTGACTGTAACAAAATTACGCCCCCACGGCTGAAAGGACGAGAATGTTTGGTGTAACGGATATTCGAACCCGCGACTCTCAAATTAATAGTCGAGTGCTTTAACCACCTGGTCATGCTGGGCCATCGCCAATTTGGATATCGAATGGAAAATAAATTTTTTGATGGAGAACAAAATGGATAAGATTAATGCTTTTGCTCATCAGAAGAATCGTGTAAACGTATTGCTTATTTGAATTATATTTGGTCATAAACGTTATATGCATTAGACAAGTAAAAACACCAGCTATAATGGAAAATTTGTTTACGGTTTTTGATTGTTTTGAATTTCGCGCAAAACTACTCGAGGGCTATCTGCGCTAGCCGTCCCTAATTTAGCAATGTAAGACTAGAGGGAAGGCAGCTAGTCCTCACCATTCTCCGCCAAACCGTTGGAATACTCTTTATGAACGAATAGTGGGATTGGCCGTAAGTTTATAACGCCCCCACAGCTGAAAGAACGACCATGTTTAGTGTGACGGGGATTCGAACCCTCGATTCTCAGGTTACGAGTCGAGTTCCTTAACCACTTGGCCATACCGGGCTTTTGAATGTTAATAACAAGGACATGATGTTAACTTTTTCGGTGGATTCAGGGTACTGATCCCCAATTGGGAAATCTGCACTGCGAGCCTGATGTTAGTTTAGTTATATTTTTCCATTTTTAATAGAGTTAAAGCAATATCTAGTTGATTATAAAACGTTTTCCAAGACACGTAAATTCATTTTTCCATTTGAAAAAAAGAAAAAATTACACAATTGCTGTAACAAAGTTTATACAAAATGTGTTTTTTTTTCGGTGAAATAGAAAATATTTTGTTCGTGTTTATTTACAAACAAAAGTGAGCATATTACAACGTAATATTTGGAAAAATATATATTAAAACATAGTAAATTTAAATATAAAATATTTCTGGATGTCAATAGTATTCCATCATAACATCTTTGAACATTAACTTATTATTCTCCCAATACACATATAAATTAATTTTTTACTAATAAATAAAACGTTTTTATTTTAAGATCTCACTGCCTGAAGTAAGCCAGGCTTATACAAATAATTTAAGATAGAGAAATTTATTTATGCATTTACAAGTATTCATATTTCTGCATCATTTACTACTAACATACATTAATACTGAATATTCTATAGATCATCTTCATGGATATTAAATGATTTACGTTTTGTTATCCATGCTAATGAAGATATATAACCACAAAGATTAAAATGCTGTCCAGGGTTTGAGTCCCTACAATGCACAAAGGTTGACAGCTTAATGGGGAACTCTGCACTGAAACAAGTTTATTTCCATAGAATACTTAATGCCATTATTATCTTTTGTGCTTCAAATATCATTGAAACAAAATTTGCACATACCATATGTATAACTTGGTTAAAAAAAAAAACTTAAATAAAACTTAAGTCTTCTTCTGAAACAAAGCCAGTTTTCCGAAGTCAAAAAATAATAACAAAAAGACATAATATATTCTTTGGTCATTTTTGTAGGCTATTATATACTAGAATTAAATTCATTATTAATGTTATCTAAATACCTGAAATAAAAACACATTGGAATGATGGTTAGTAACACAAATAAAAGGGTACGTGCAATATATTATATAATCAGTGATGACGAGAAACCCACTTGTTGAAAAATTTATATGCCCACCCTGTACTCCTCATACTTTGGTTTACATTATACACACACCCTGTAGTTCTCATACTTTGGTTTACATTATACACCCATCTCATACTTTGGTTTACATTATACACACACCCTCTAGTCTTCATACTTTGGTTTACATTATACAGCCACCCTGTAGTTCTCGTACTTTGGTTTACATTATACACCCATCTCATACTTTGGTTTACATTATACACACCCCCTCTAGTCTTCATACTTTGGTTTACATTATATACCCACCCTGTAGTCCTCATACTTTGGTTTACATTATACACCCATCTCATACTTTGGTTTACATTATACACACGTCCGGTAGTTCTCATACTTTGGTTTACGTTATACACCCATCTCATACTTTGGTTTATATTATACACCCGAAGAAGGTCGAAACGTTGTTCGCACTTCTATGTAAAAGTGTTTTCTCAGCCCAAACGAGCCGTTTTTGCATATAAATATATTATATACTTTCAAGCAACATCTAGAATGACAACTAATTTTCACTTCATTTTTATGGACTGTATAAGAATCAATTATCTTCAGAAAGAAAGATTGTGGTCGGTCTTATCGATCAAGAAAAACGAAATCCACATTTTTCTTCTGGACATAGTTCGTCAAAATGGATTTACGAGAATGACATCTCTCAACTCCTTTCAGTTTATTCTCAGTTGGTGCAAATATTCATCACTGTTCCAGCCACATCCTGTTCTGCTGAAAAATCATTCTGTAATTTACGTCGAATCAAAAATTACTTTCTACCATTGGACAAGAAAGACTGTTTCATGTCGCCATTTTATTTGTTTATTTTTGAATTTCGCGCAAAGCTAAACGAGGGTTATCTGCGCTATCCGTCAATGATTTAGCCGTGTAAGACTAGAAGGAAAACAGCTAGTCATCAACATCCACCGCCAACTATTTGGCTACTCTTTTACAAACAAATAATGAGATTGACCGTAACAATATTACGCCCCCACGGCTGAAAGGGCGAGAATGTTTGGTGTGATGGAGATTCGAACCCGCGACCCTCAGATTAATAGTCGAGTGCTTTAACCACCTGGTCACGCCGAGCCGTCGCCAATTTGAATATTGAACGAGAAATAAATTTTTTGATGGAGAACAAAATGAAAAAGATGATCAATGCTTTTGTTCATCAGAAGAATCGTGAAAACTTATTGCTTATTTGAATTATATTTGGTCTTATTTGGTCTTATGTTATATGCGTTAGACAAGTAAAAACGGTTGTTTATTCTTAAAAGCAAATATATATTGTTACTTCTTCGGATCAGTCAGATAACAAAGACATGATGTTAAGATTTATGTTTACGTTTTATATTCTTAATAACAGAGATATGATGTTAACATTTTCTACTTTGGGATCATTAGTACTGACTCATACCTGGTTTACAAAATCTGCTCTGAGTTCTCATACTTTGGTTTACATTATACACCCATCTCTACATTATATACCCACCCTGTAGTCCTCATACTTTGGTTTACATTATACACCCATCTCATACTTTGGTTTACATTATACACACCCCCTCTAGTCTTCATACTTTGGTTTACATTATATACCCACCCTGTAGTCCTCATACTTTGGTTTACATTATACACCCATCTCATACTTTGGTTTACATTATACACACACCCTGTAGTTCTCATACTTTGGTTTACGTTATACACCCATCTCGTACTTTGGTTTACATTATACACCCATCTCATACTTTGGTTTACATTATACACACACCCTCTAGTCTTCATACTTTGGTTTACATTATATACCCACCCTGTAGTCCTCATACTTTGGTTTACATTATACACCCACCCTGTAGTTCTCATACTTTGGTTTACATTATACACCCATCTCATACTTTGGTTTACATTATACACCCATCTCATACTTTGGTTTACATTATACACCCCCCCTGTAGTTCTCATACTTTGGTTTACATTATACACCCACCCTGTAGATCTCATACTTTGGTTTACATTATACACCCACCCTGTAGTTCTCATACTTTGGTTTACGTTATACACTCATCTTATACTTTGGTTTACATTATACACACACCCGGTAGTTCTCATACTTTGGTTTACGTTATACACTCATCTCATACTTTGGTTTACATTATACACCCACCCTGTAGTTCTCATACTTTGGTTTACGTTATACACTCATCTCATACTTTGGTTTACATTATAATTATACCCCCACCCTGTAGTCCTCACACTTTGGTTTACATTATACACCCACCCTGTAGTTCTCATACTTTGGTTTACGTTATACACCCATCCTGTAGTCCTCATACCTTGGATTATATCACACATCCTTGTTATGGATATCGAACTTGACGTTACATTATATATCTTCTTTGTGGAAATCGTACTTCGATATACGTTACACATTTTCCTAGATGTCTACATTATACATTTTCCCTCTGGTTCATGTTTTAAGCATCACTGTTATCCCTATACTTACGATAGTAACGTTTTAATAATATCATCAGCATTCTAATTGTTAACGTTTCATTCTAGTCTATTACTTCAACACTCACTTCAAGTAATGTTAGGTTTGTGCGAAAAATACACCAGTGGTATTGATATGTGTGTCATGTGACTCCTAACAAAAACATCAATGATCTTGATATTTGTATAACAAGTGGTTATTAACAAAAACACCAGTAGTCTTGATGTGTGTGTCAAGTGACTCCTAACAAAATTACCAGTGGTCTTGATGTTTGTGTGTCAAGTTACTATTAACCAAAACACAAGTGGTCTTGATGTGTGTGTGTCAAGTGCCTATTAACAAAAACCAGTGGTCTTGATGTGTGTGTGTCAAGTGACTACTAACAAAAACCAGTGGTCTTGATGTGTGTGTGTCAAGTGACTACTAACAAAAACCAGTGGTCTTGATGTGTGTGTGTCAAGTGACTACTAACAAAAACCAGTGGTCTTGAGGTGTGTGTTAAGTGACACCTCAGTTTCAGCTTCCCAAGACTGCAGATGATTTAACAAAACACAAGAAACTTCAGTTTTATTTCTCCAGTTCTTGTGTTTTTATGACCATGTTGCTGTTGTAAGGACCATAATAATGTTAGCATAATGTCTGTTTTTCTTGTAAAACAAAGTTAATGCGTGATAGTAATACAATATAAACAACACTAGAAACGTCTTATCACACTCATTGTCTAACTACAACTAACCAACACGAAGAGAACGTTTCTATGTTCGTCTCAGCTTGCTGTAAAGCGTACAACTTCTATCTTTCACGCAGGCGCATAACTAAGTAGTAAATCATGCAGATAACGTCTTTTGTTTTCCTTTCAAATATTCCCACAAAACTATACAAAGGATTATCTCCGTACAGTCATTGTTAATTTTGATTTGTTGTACTAGAGGGGGGTGGGCAGGTAGGGAACAGTACCCACCGCCAACTTGTAGACTAATCTTCTCCGAATGAAAATGTTTGTTTGTTTCTGAATCTTACGGGAAGCTACACGAAAGCTCTTTGCGCTAGCCATCCCTAATTTAGCAGTGTTAGACCAGAGGGAAGGCAGCTTGTAATCACTACCCAACGCCAACTCTGGGCCTACTCTTTTATCAACGAAGAAAGGTATTGACCGTCACATTAGAACCCTCATACGGCTGAAAGGACGAGCATGTTTGGTGGGACGGGGTTTCAAACTCGCGTCCCTGAGATTGCGAATCGAGAACCCTTACCCACATGGACATGTCGGACCCAATACTATTTGAATGTTTATGTCAAAATATTCCCTTGTGTAATAAAATAAATAAACAAATGATAAAGTTTGTTTGTAAAACAAAGCCAAATTAGGCTATTTGCTGGGACCCAGCAAGGTCACGTGGTTAGTGTGCTTGACTCGTACTCTGACGATCGAGGGTTCAAATAATGTCACACCAAACATGCTCGTCCTTTTAGCCGTGGAGCCATTATAATGTTGTCAATCCCACTATTCTTTGATAAAAGAGTAGCCCAAGATTTTGCGGTGGGTGTTAATGACTAGCTGCCTTCCCTCTAGTCTTACACTAATAAATTAAGGACGGCTAGTTTGCACAGCACTCGTGTAGCTTTAATCGAAATTAAAAACAAACTAAAGTTATTTGCCGTGTTTATTGCAGGGAAACGAGCCCCGGATTATAACGCAAACTTATCGCTGTCCAACCGATGAACGAAAATAAATAGATGGAATCATAAAGACATCACAGTATATTCCTTTTATATGTGCTTGAGCTGCTAACGAAGAGGTCATTCCGTCAGTGAGGTTTAGTTCATAACATGTGTACTGCTATGATGTTTATTACACATTAGTGACGTCAAAGGAGCCGACCGTAGCCGTGTTCCATTCTTCACTCTACGCTGACAGTCACTTAAAGAAAGTTCTGAGTGGAAGTTATCAGTAGATCAAGGACGACAAGCCGAATGACAACATTAACAACTTGACAAGTTGTTTTCATTCTCGATATCGCTAGCATGACATCCGAAAGGAGCTCCGTGTCAAAAGGTGTCTGATTTTACGGCAGTGCCATCTTCAAATAGGTTGAAGATAACAGGAAAACCGCCCACAAACTGAAATAAAAGTTCTAGTTCAAGAACTGCTCTAGCCTCTATACAGCCGGGGACCGTCTCATAAAAAAATTGTACAAACAAGTACGTTTTTCATCATTAAATCAGATGGTGAGAGTATTTGAAATATTTGAAACGTTTGCTGTACTAAAACCATGGTCCCTCAGATGCCGGTTTTAGGTATTTATTTATTAGTATGACTGCTAAGACTTCCTCAGCAGTTATTTGTATGTAGTGGGATTAGTAATGGTAATGTCAAGGTTAACATTCAGCATTTATCGAACTGCAGAAAGGATACGAAAATCACAACAGCTTTCTTCTGTGGCACAGCGGTATGTATGAATACTTACAACGCTAGAAACTGAGTTTCGATGGCTGCGGTGGGCAAAGCACAGATAGCCCATTGTGTAACTTTATGCTTAAAGTCAAAGAAACAGAATATCCTGGGGTGAATCTACAAAGGATATGAATGTATAAGAACTACAGTTATATCAATCACTTAGCAAAATGTTAAGGTAAACAAAGCTCCAAAACGACTGTCAATAAATAATCTAGTAATGTATTCATGCGACGGGGGATCGAAGCTTAATGATGAACAACGGGATGATGACTGTAACAACGAATACTTGACATGTGTATGTTCAGTAACAAACATTTAATTCTTGGATGTTTCAGAACGTACATATTTCATGTTCAGCAAACTATATTGAACATGATTCATAATTAGGTGTTATAAAGTTTAGACACTCTATAACAGTTATTAAAATACAATATAAAAGTATAAAATAGATTAATAGACTATCAAATAAACAGAGAATAGAATAATGCAATTATATTGTTCAGGTATTTAGAACAGATTTATTTCTTGTGAAGTTGTGTTGTTGTTAAAATTTGGGAGTTTGTGTTAAAAAACAAAACACTTTATTTAATTTTTAATTTAAAGTTACCTTATCTGCATCATCCAATATTGAACTTTTATATATTAAATAAATCTTGGAGCAAGTTGCCAATGATAAGATGAAAACCTCTGGAAATTTCTCTCGAGTTTGTTGGAAGGGTGTTACCATTAGTTGACTGTCTTTGACTAAACATATAGCAGTAACTGATATATATGCTTTAATATTGTAACTAATTTAACATATCTTACTGACTAGAATTGTGCAGTAATACAAAAGAAAAGCTTATAAGGATTAGAATTCATTAAGCTAACAGTTGGGTGTCCTCCTTGTTAACGATAGTTTCGGTCATAATTCCAATAAAATCTCACGAGGTTCAATCAACTTAAGATATTTAGGTTAGTCCTAAATCTATATACTAAGCTAGAAATGCAAAATAAATATTATAATAAAAATAAATAATCTTCATTGCTAATTTTCGTAATTACTTAAGAACACTTCAATTTGTTTATATGCAAAAGGATAGTCTTTCATCAAAATGTCACTTGGAATTTATTCCGTTACTAAACTCGCTTCCAATATAAGAGCATAAGGTAAGATTATTCATTCCTAAATATGATGGGAAAAAAATCCAATAATTTCTTTGGTTAAAGTTCCAGATTGTAAAATCGTTATTCCTCATTTTAGGGTTGTGGGTGTGCTATAAGAGAGATACCAGGAGGTGTCTTTAAATTTAAAATACGGCATCTGGTACAGAGTTAGATTCTCAAGTTTTCACTCGTAGTGATCAATCAGAACTTCTGGAAGTTAAGCCTAACCATCAACCCTTGTAAGAATGAAATTCTGGGTTGAGTAGTAAAAAGTCTGAAAGCCTAATATTTCAATGAAAGAATTATTATCGTACGATGTCAATATCTAGTGCATTAAAAAACACGAAATAGCATTAAACTAACTCAGAAATGGGGCTAAAAACTTCTTTTTACAGAATCAAGACCCGAAAAAAACCTTTAAAACGCTTCTGATATATTATAAATACCATTAAGGAAATATTTGGGCAAGCTGTAGCGAAACCAGCTTGAACATAAAACAGTTGGCTAAAATCTTTCTTTTGGTTAATTAATTTACTGTGCTAATTGTGATTTATTATTTTTTTCGTATTTCATTGTTTGCACAGTATAAATTATGACATCTATGGTAATTATGTATATTATTAGACCTATGTATAGATAGCTGAATGATTTTGGCTAACTTTAAACATACATATAATAAATAACATCCTTACAAACAAAACACAGTTCGAGAGACAGTTTACTTTGTTGTGAAACTGTATTTTAGGTTGCGTATAGAGAAATATTGAATATAAATCTAAAGAGGCTGTATATTCATTGTACGGGTCGCTGGTTTGGCCAAATTTGAAATATTGTGTTCAGTTTTGTGCGTCTTACCTTAGGGAAGACATAGAATTGTTGGAAGTGGTTCAGAAAAGAATTACTAGAATGGTGCATAGGACAGAGGGGTTCTCATACAAGGAGATGATGAAAACTCTCAACGTGTTTTCTCTTGAAAAAATAAGAGTTGAGGGCATCTAGTTGAAGTGTTTAAGATTTAAAGAGGGGATCAAGCTGAAGTGTTTAAGATTGAAAGAGGGGATCAAGCTGAAGTGTTTAAGATTGAAAGAGGGGATCAAGCTGAAGTGTTTAAGTTTGTAGGAGGAAATCTAGTTGAAGTGTTTAATACTGTAAGAGGGGATCTAATGGAAATGTTTCAGAATATAAGAGAGGATTTAGCTGAAGTGTTTAACATTGTAAGAGGGGATCTAGCTGAAGTGTTTAAAATTGTAAGAGGGAATGTAGTTGAAGTGTTTAAGATTGAAAGAGAGGATCTAGCTGAAGTGTTTAAGATTGTAGGAAAGGATCTAGTTGAAGTGTTTAAGATTGTAGGAAAGGATCTAGTTGAAATGTTTAAGATTGTAGGAGGAGATCTAGAAGTGTCTATATTGTAAGAGGGGATCTAGTGGAAATGTTTCAGAATATAAAAAGGGATTTAGTTGAAGTGTTTAACATTGTAAGAGGGGATCTAGTTGACGTTTTTAAGATTGTAAGAGGGAATGTAGTTGAAGTGTTTAAGATTGAAAGAGGATCTAGCTGAAGTGTTTAAGATTGAAAGATGGGATCTAGTTAAAGTGTTTAAGATTGTAAGAGGGGATCTAGTTGAAGTGTTTAAGATTGTAAGAGGGGTCTAGTTGAAGTGTTTAAGATTGTAAGAGGGGATCTAGTTGAAGTGTTTAACATTGTAAGAGGTGATCTAGTTAAAGTGTTTAAGATTGTAAGAGGGGATCTAGTTGAAGTGTTTAAGACTATAAAAGGAGATCTTGTTGAAGTGTTCTAGATTGAAAGAGAAAAGCTAGTCGAAGTTTTTTAAAATTGAAAGAGGGGATCAAGCTGAAGTGTTTAAGTTTGTAGGAGGAAATCTAGTTGAAGTGTTTAATACTGTAAGAGGGGATCTAATGGAAATGTTTCAGAATATAAGAGAGGATTTAGCTGAAGTGTTTAACATTGTAAGAGGGGATCTAGCTGAAGTGTTTAAAATTGTAAGAGGGAATGTAGTTGAAGTGTTTAAGATTGAAAGAGGGGATCTAGTTAAAGTGTTTAAGATTGAAAAAGGGGATCTAGCTGAAGTGTTTAAGATTGTAGGAAAGGATCTAGTTGAAGTGTTTAAGATTGTAGGAAAGGATCTAGTTGAAATGTTTAAGATTGTAGGAGGAGATCTAGAAGTGTCTATATTGTAAGAGGGGATCTAGTGGAAATGTTTCAGAATATAAGAAGGGATTTAGTTGAAGTGTTTAACATTGTAAGAGGGGATCTAGTTGACGTTTTTAAGATTGTAAGAGGGAATGTAGTTGAAGTGTTTAAGATTGAAAGAGGGGATCTAGCTGAAGTGTTTAAGATTGAAAGATGGGATCTAGTTAAAGTGTTTAAGATTGTAAGAGGGGATCTAGTTGAAGTGTTTAAGATTGTAAGAGGGGTCTAGTTGAAGTGTTTAGGATTGTAAGAGAGGATCTAGTTGAAGTGTTTAACATTGTAAGAGGTGATCTAGTTAAAGTGTTTAAGATTGTAAGAGGGGATTTAGTTGAAGTGTTTAAGACTATAAAAGGAGATCTTGTTGAAGTGTTCTAGATTGAAAGAGAAAAGCTAGTCGAAGTTTTTTAAAATTGAAAGAGAGGATCTAGCTGAAGTGTTTAAGATTGTAAGAGGGAATCTAGTTGAAGTGTTTAAGATTGTAAGAGGGGATCTAGTTGAAGTGTTTAAGATTGTAAGAGGGGATCTAGTTGAAGTGTTTAAGATTGTAAGAAGAGGTCTAGTTGAAGTGTTTGAGATTGTAAGAGGGAATCTAGTTGAAGTGTTTAAGATTGTAAGAGGGGATCTTGTTAAGGTGTTTAAGATTATAAAGGGAACTGGTAATGTCGATGCTTCATTTTTTCATAGTTAATGGTGGTAATAGCAGGATTGGGTGATAGAAATGTACATTTTAGTAAGGTAGTAGTCATCTTCAGCTAAGACAGTTTCATTTTTCTAACTGGGTGGTTAACATGTGGAATGGGTTGCCTACAGATGTTGTAGAGAAAGTAAATTAAAGTTGATTTAAGAAAAACGTTCTACGTATAAGATGATAAAGGCTTGTTTAAGGGTTTTTGGTTTTAATTATTTTAATTTAGTTTAGAGAATGAAACAACCGAGGTGAACCTATAGGTACTGTGTTGTCTCAAAACATAATGTTATGTCATATAAAAAACTTTCAAACAGGATAATTATAATTTAAAAAACAAAATGTTACCAACTGTCTTGTTTGTTTTGCAATGAACGAGCGAGACGTAAAAGAGAGGAGGATATTTACGACCAAGTCTATAAAAATTATACAAAGTTAAGAAACAAAGTTCATTTCTTTAATTATAATTTAATATAACGAGAAACCTGTTTTAACAACTGGAACCTGTCACTGTTATCAAGTAATCTAAACATGGTTTTAATATTTATGTACAAGAATTAATACAATGTTGCTTTGTTGGAAGAATAGGTGTGGTTTCTGCGAGACCTTATAACTCGCATCTTATTCAACGATTACATCAGAACACTTGTGCTTACCTAGAATAAAGTGGTAGCCACAAAAACAAACATATATGTATATATATATACACGTATAAATTAGTGCCCTACGGTACACCTGTCTACTCTGATATATGGCATAATTATGTGTCATATAAATACTTAGATACAACGAAGTCGTGCCAGTTTTCATGTCTTCTCCAAATCAGCATCGGTTACGTTTGGCACCGTGTCTTTAGGTCGCTGAGGACACTGGGGAGTCATGCATATTTTTTACCTCTTCCTATTTTCTGAACTAGTGATTTAAGAACTGTCAGATCCAACTGATAGTGTTTGAAAACAACACACTGATTCAACTTCTTCGTCTTTTCAGATCCGTGACCTTGAATATAATGCAAGTAGCATTTAATCTAATTTTAACTTTATTGCTTCATTTGGTCACTGACACTTGCAAACAGTTCCTACGTAGCGTTTCGCTCTATTTGATTGTGTAAGTTCCGAAGTCAAATTGTACTTGTTCGCAAGAGATATTTACCAGCGCGTAGGTATACATAAAACATTATTTTAACTGCAATGATGGCATCTAGCTCTTAGTAAAATAATTCCAACGTCTAGTGCAGGTGGTCTTATTTCTAACGAATAAATTTAATGATGGGCGAGAGGCACTTAGTCCTATTAACATCATGTGTGAGATAGCGATCTATTAATTATTACTTTGAATATCGCTGTAATTTTTCCAACTGGTTGTTAAACGCACTTCACCAAACAAACAAATAGGAAGTGTGACGTAAAAAAAGATTGGCTTATAACCAAAAGAAGGTTATTCAAGTGGCGATACTGTCTTAGAATATTTTTATTTATAAGTTTCCAAGTAAAACACTTAGAAACTTAACTTTAACTTTAATTCTCGATCACATTGAAACTTCTTATAATGGATAGACAATATGGTTCTTTCAGGTTGTTGGTAATAAATAAGTAAAGTGTGATTGGATTAAAACCGAACATCAGACGCACATTGAAACCAAAAGTCCAAACAACTGCTGTGGACGAAGATTTACCTATACAGTTTCTCTGTGTTGAGCTACTAAACATATGAAATCATCACCATTTAATATGATACTGTGTGTTAGTGATGTTTTCTTTGTTGTTCTTACTATTGAAGTGGTTTCATTTTTAAAACAATTTTCTGTGTGTGATGTATTTTAGACAGATGTTTCTTTATTCTAAAGAGTACGAAACTTTATTGGTCATATTGCTATATGAGATAATTACTTTTTCTTTTCTTTTTTTGTCTTCAACATAATGCCTAGTTTGTAGCCAAGTGGTTATCGTGTTCAGACTGTGGGACCTTTGCGACCAAAGCTCCACTATAAAAGAAAACAGTAGAATTCAATATTCGATCTTATAAGAGTAGTCTAAGAGTTGTCAGTGAGCACTGTTAACTGGTTGTCTTCATTTTAGTGTATCTGTTCAAAATTAAGGACGGCTTTGTGAAGACTGCTTTTTGTCTAGCCTTACGCGAAAACAAATAATTCGACAGAATCCCATACTGTAAAGCCATTATTTTATAAGTTATTTTCTGATACGATAATAATAAAAAAGTGTTGTTATTATTTCCTATTCACGTGAAGTTCAGATTAAAGATACTGTAGGAACATAAACATTGCCCAAATTATGTATGCATGTCCAAGCTCCAACAACATACAAATAGGCACTAAAATATGCCAACATGTTTAGTAGGATGTGACCAGGTAAAAGAATAAATAATCGCCACTAGCTATTCAATAGATATCGTTCAATCATAATGAAAAGGTTATTGTTGAGTATAGTGTAATATCGCTTGTTCTGTTTTGTACCACTTATCTGATGGGTTTTTTATGAATGTATGATGTCCATTGAATATCGAAACACCACACAGTTATTTCTTAATTACTAAGATACTGAATGGGGTTTTTGTTGCTTATTTTAGCAGAATTTACGTTTCAATTTATTTATGTATCCTTCCTCACAAATTACATTTTACACTTTCCATCTCATCAACATTTTTTTAATATTTCCTTTTGAAATTTCTCTCTTTTTTTCCCCACATACAAATAAAGTTTAAACAAATTACTAAGAGTAAAATAACACATTACTTATATTTGGTAAATAATCAAGACGACACCATGGTTGTGCTGTCTTGTTCACTACTCATGATAAGTTTTGTTGTTGCTGATATTAAGACCAACAGAGCAACTCGTTTCGCTGAAAACTAACAGGCCCGGCATGGCCAGGTGGTTAGGGCGCTTGACTCGCAATCCGAAAATCGCGGGTTCGAATCCCCGTTGCACCAAACATGCTTGCACTTTCAGTACAAACTTTTAGCTCATAGTTCCTTCATCCCTTGACCGATTTGAAATTGAATTGCAGTTATGGTTTCAGGAGAGCAAACCCTTTCGTTTGATATGTTTGATTAGCTTACTGCAATTCTGCGTAAAAGAATTTCAGTTTGAGGATAGTTTGTTAGAGGTTATGATGAGTAATAAAATCGAATTGGGTATGTGCAGATCCCACTTTTGGTATTTTTGACGCACAAAAATATGGCTAATAAAAATTCATATAAGAAAATGCAACTAAAATCGAGGATCGTGGGTTCATATCCCCGTCACACCAAACATGTTTGCCTTTTCGCCCTTGAGGGCGTTATAACGTTACCGTCAATCCCACTATTTGTTGGTAAAATAGTCCAAGAGTTGTTGGTGGGTGGTGATGACTAGCTGTCTTCCCTCTTGTCTTACACTTCTAAATTAGGGACAGCTAGCGCAGATAGCCCTCGTGTAGCTTTGTGCGAAATTCAAAACAAACCAAATCAAACCAAACTAAAAACTTAGATGGGAAGTACGATTATGATTGTGGGTTACGAAAATCACTAAAGACAAAGAAAATGTTAGTTACTGATGGTTAATAAAGGTTAAGGGAGGTTTGTACTTTTACTACAGAGGTTCAGTACATTATTTTAATATGATTGTAGAGCTTCACCACATCACTACAATCTGTGTCGCCACGACCAGTTATGCTCTTATCTGACGACTGTACATCTCGACAATAGTTCGACTACATAATTTCTATTGCAGAACGCACCGTTTTTGAAGCTTTCCCGTCGAAAGCAATAACTCTTCCACGCACGTTCTCTACGATAATATATTTAGTGCACGAGGACGATGATTATCACGTACCTTTCAATCGTCTGATCGCATAGAAATATACAGGTGCTGTGGTATATCTTTGTACGTAATAGCACGAATACTCAACCTTCTTAGGTCATCTTCAGGTTAATAATAACAACAACAACGAAAAAAAAAACAACCTGAAGAAGACCTAAGATCAAAACATTGTTCTCTACTTCATTTTAGTAAAAGTTTTAGTACCTATACCAGCCATCTTGAGCTACATATCTAGATTTTTCTGTGAGTAAAAAGGCTTAGACAATATGTAGAAGTATATTTTACTCCCTATCAGGTCCAGCATGGCCAGGTGGTTTAGGCACTCGACTCGTGATCTAAGGGTTCAATCCCAATCACACCAAACATACTCACCCTTTCAACCGTGTGGGTGTTATAATGTTACGGTCAATCCCACTATTTGTTGGTAAAAGGGTTGGTGATGACTAGCTGCCTTTCCCTCTAGTCTTATACTGCTAAATTAGGGACGACTAAAGCAGATAGCCCTCGTGCAGCATTGCGCGAAATTCAAAAAACAAAATAACTTATTCCCTACCATAATGTGTTTATATTTTGGAAGGATGAGAATGACAATACGAGATGGTCAGGGCAGAACAGAGGTGTTTCTAACAGTGTACAACGTGACTGGCATTTTTCGTTTAAATTAAACTGCTTTCTTTACCCGGAAAATTTTGTTTCCTGACGTTAAAAAATAGAGATTATGGACTTTGTTGGAGATAAACAAGACGTTGTTGCGTCAGAGAGAACCTAACTAAAGACGGTGTTTTTATCACACTCCTTATTAATAAGATTTACATTTTACAACGCCAGGTGCACCTTGACATACCACCTGGTTACAGTACTTATTATTCATTAATTCAAACCAACGTTCCAGATTTATCGTATTTCTCATTACACGTCTATTCTTTATTTTTATGTCTTTAATAACTTCCCAAAGTTCTATAGCTTTTTGTTCCTTGTTTAGATTAGGATAAATAATGAAGTTTTAAGTCGACTGTAGCGCATAAGCACGTCATCCACTAAAGGCGTGGCTTTCAATCATTTCGCTTTGATTACTTGCCTATAAATACTACCGTGAGTAGGGCGTTTTTAAAAGTGTATTATTAGGCTAACGGCTCTGTTTCAATTAGTATGACTTAGCGACAGTTTGCGACTGCGCTGTGATGCAGCCGTAGTGACTGTTTTGTGATCTAAGCAACAATCCGAGTTCGATTTCCAATTTGAACAAAGCGAAAATATGCCTGCACAAAATTTATAATTGGATAGGCAACATTTATATTAGTGCCACAGGAAAATTGTCAAATAACTTTGTTCGAATTACTGCAATGTTCCATAGGGGGTTAGCTGGGCTACCTGCTGTACCTACTTTGGGGATGGAACCCTGAACTTTAGGGTTATAAGCTCCTCACTCTTAACGCTAAGTTATCTGAGAGCTCACGGGTGGGTGACAGACCGCAGATTTCGTTGTGAACATAAATATTTAAACGGCACTAGAATAGTTTTAACATCATAAATTCGTTAACACTAAATACATTATTATTTTATAAGTGTCACAAGACATACTGAAGCTCTACAGTAGGCAAAGTACAAAGTTCATAAACGTGATTAGCTTGAAGTTCCACTTATTGAAGTGATTATATCTAACATTTTACAGTTTGTTTTTTGAATTTCGCGCAAAGCTGCACGAGGGCTACCTGCACCAACCGTCCCTAATTCACCAGTGCAAAATAAGAGGAAAGTTAGCTAGTAATCACCGCCAACTCTCGGGCTACTCTATTACCAAAGAATAGTGGGATTGATCATCACGTTATAACGCCCCCATAAGTATGTTTGGTTGGTGAGGGATTCGAATCCGCGACCCTTCAGGTTTCGAGTCGAGCGCCCTAACTACCCAGTCAAAGTTTTATAGAAAAAAACACAATAATAAACCAGTTTGAAGAGGTACAGGTTTTTAATTCTATTGTCCTGGTGGATTAATTCAGAACTAAAACAAACTCTTAAACTCACCCATGTTTGTCATAGCAGTCTGATATTCGTTATAACTTATCAATTGGTATTTGTTTTGTTCTTAAGAAACTTAACTATCGCAAACTTGTCATAATAACACTTTAAATCGAGACTTGTTTTTTTTTAATGTATTGCTGTAACATCCCATCCCATGGCTAATATATTGAATATAATGTCTACTACACAACAAATCATCTGCTTGGAAACGATTAAGTCTTGTAAGCGCCGACGCTGCTTTTAGATGTTATCGGATTGTCTTGGTTGACTCTGAGATTTGAGCTGCCCTCTAGTGTTTATATACTTGATTCTGGGCAGTCTTGATAATCTATAAAGTCTGTTCTATCTTATACAGGTTGACTGGACAACATTTTCAACACTACATCAAAATGGGCAACATTTTTCACTTATTAGTAATTTATTCCAAACTTTCCTCGTGGACCGGATGTTGCGTCATTAAAGTTCCTGTTAATCTCAAAACTAAACATCAAGATGATGAGAGAAGTTATAAAATTAGTTCTAAACACAGTCATACAGATATGCTTCGAATAACTTCAAAGACCTGTTCTTTTCTCAAACTGTAGGAAATAGACCATTCTGTTTCAGGTGTCTTAGAATAATATAGTTATGATGTTTATATCGCAGTATCGCTAAAATAAAAAGAAAGAAAACCTATGTTACACTTGATAGAATCAACACTGCTTGTTTACCACGTGCGATGACGTGATATGAAGAACTGAATTCGGAGTATAGGCATATATTATTGAGAAAACAATAATAAAATCAAACACCTGGACGCTCTACAAAAGGTGAACCGGTAGGTCGCTTGAAACACGCAAAGTTATAATGGCAAATTTTTAACAACAATTTTCGAGAGAGACAAATAAATAGACGGTAAGAATATCTGATTTACGACCTTTGATTGTTGCCAAATCCTACAAAAAAAAAAAATCTAAGCACACTTGGCACGATTCCTTACGATTACGTTAATTTAACAGCTTCCATAATCCGTGGACACGCTCTCTCAATTGGCACAGCACATGACTTTAATTACTCTAAAGTAAGGAGCTCAATGCAGGACATTAATCATATATACTGCCACAAATAGTCCTAATGCGCTTACAACACGATGAATAAAACGTGTGCGTTGCAGTAAATTCCCTCACATATGTGATCACGTCAGATTAGAGTCGTCATGAATATGGCTGTAGAATGTCCTAGAATAATGATTAATTAGCTCTGCATTATTTTACAGTGACTACACTAGTTTATGGACATTCTTAAATTAGATTAGTTGACGCATACAATTGAAATACACACATAGTAAAACGCATTTATTCGGATCCCGAAAGCATGTCGTGACTGACTCGTGAAAAATTATAATTATAATTAAACACGATTTATAAGTTCGTTCTCATACCAATGTGGCTTTTTTCTAAGTCTTGTAATTTCGTCTCCTCGCTTCAAAGTTATTAGCTTATTTCAAAGGCGTATTCCTGTCTAGTTAGGCCTACTTTATGCAGCCTTTAAGAACCACAAGTTTTCACGTATTTCCCGTCCATTTGAAAACGTCGTAAAAATATGTTTATGCTTCTCTGAGAGAAAAAATTCACTTACTCTAGTTCACATCGTTGCGGTTGATGATGTAAATTGAGCTTACACCCCTGCTATGCTCGTCGTATTCCATCTGCCCTGATGATTTCTGGTACTCACGAAAAGCCTCGTCGGCTCTGGATGTGAAATATAAGGGGTGGAACAAGCAGTTCCCGCGAAGCTAGGGAACCTGGTGTGGTCTTTGTATCAGGGCTCCTGAACTGTTTGTTCCGCTACTGTGAAAAATATAGTGTGTTTGGCATACACGCTCTTTTCTGCTTTCACTTTAAGTTCTTACAATTACACAACAAATATATATATCAAGAATGATACTGCCAGCATGGTTAAATGGAAAAGTTATGCGATCACTCAGTTGGTTTGACATAAAATTTAAACTTAAAGCCATCTTCGTGTAGCCTGAAATAATTTCGAACTAATAAACTAGAGGCATGGAAGATAGTCCACATGACGTACCAACAATATTTTCCTGACTAAAAGTTACTTCAACACCACCAGAACTAGATGTGTATGAGTTTGGTTTAAAATTTAAAATCAGTTCTACAACTAAATTTCTCATGAATATTTCTTTCATCAACTTAGAACGTGACCAAGCTAGTACTACATGAAAACAGTAATTATTAATTAGAATAATGAAAAATTTCATAGATTTACTCTGTTCAAGTCCATCAGGTGATTGATTGATTGATTGAATAATTTATTTGATAATACATACTGGAAGTTAAGATATTAAAATAATGTTCAGTAGATAATACAAAAATAATGAAAAAGCTAACCTTGGTAAGATAATAAATATACTTATTTAAAAATACAATTATTGTGCTTGAGATATCCAATGAATATTAACTTTTATTAAAATGGAAATATTAACTTTGTTAGAGACAAGTTTTATTCAATAAACAGTTTAGAAAAACAACAAACAAAACGTACTTAGATCATCTTCTTATTGTCGTTATTACTATAAACACGTATTGTGTCTTCGTAGCAAGCACTACACTATTTAAAGCACACCTTATAATTATTGATCTTATTTCTAATTTACTTTTACACTTGAATGTTTTATAATTTGCTCTGAGTTTACTTTAGGCACCTTAAACAGGATTTTTCTAGTGTCAGGAGACATGAGATTCTTTGATGTCATCTAGCATGCGACATCTTTCTAAACCAAGCAGCTACGTATGAGAAATATAGTTTATTGTTTCCCACTCCTTACTACAGTAATGATTAAATGATTGATTAGGCACTTATACGAGATGGATTGTTTTCATAAGGCTGTAAAATAGAAGTCAAGGACTCCTCTCCGTTGACAGTAAGAAACAACAGTACTGAGTTGTAGCTAACTACAGAAACCTCTAAGCCTACCAATGGCATCGTGGCGGTGACTAGAAGTGTGATAAAAACAATTCTTATTGTATTTTTACCATTTATCATAATTTAGACATGAAATTTACTATGTAAGATGAGTAAAAAATGTACATGTTGCTGTTTGATACTTAATAACATATTAAAACTGTTATGAATAAGTACGATGTTATAGATATTTTTGATTAAGATAACTGGTAACATTATGAAACTTATTTTATGCCCTTAAATTACTAAATAAATACTAAATTGGGGGAGATATAGTAGTATATTCTCCAAAGTTTTACTCAAATAGGAGATATGATCATATTATACCTTATCTCTTTTCATAGATTGTTTTGGTGTATATAATATGCTAGACAGAAAAAAATTCTGGACTCTATAAAGGACTTTTTGTGTAATTTTAAGATTAAAGGATTTTTTTTGGCATTTTTCGACGCACTTTTCTCAAAACATCCCGCATGTGTGGTTTTAAGTTTTTATTAATAATTTCAATGATTTCTCTGACACATTTCAATTATATTGAATTCTATACATAAAATAGCCTTCTCTATTCTACAGAGCTAAGCGTGGCTTATCTGTCTGTAGATCTGAGGATTAATGGTTCGTATCTCACGCTCTGAGGTCGTGGTTACTATATAATCCCACAGTTAGAATAGTTCATCAGTTGATGGCTGGCACTGCTTCCTTCTAATCTGTCAACTAAAAAGTAGGAACGCAAATAACTCTTCTTTAGCTATACGTGAATATCTAAAACAAACCTCAAAATATGTGCGTATTTTGATACTTTATAGACATGATGAAACTTTTTACCTCAAATCCAGAAACTGTTGAGTGGGGAATAAAAGTCTCGTAGTTTTATACACCATACTGGTTTAATACTGCAGGTTTTTTTTTCTGTTTTGTTTTTGGAATTTCGCGCAAAGCTACACGAGGACTATCTGCGCTAGCTGTCCCTAATTTAGCAGTGTAAGACTAGAGCAAAAGCAACTAGTCAGCACCACTAACCGCCAACTCTTGGGCTACATTTTACCAACGAATAGAGGGATTGACAGTGACATTATAATGCCCTCACGACTGAAAACATGAGAATATTTAGTGGGGCGGGGATTCGAAACCGCGACCCTTAAATTATGAGTCTAGTGCCTTAATCACCTAGCCACGCCGAGGCTAATGTTTTTAACTTTGAGAAGCGCTATTTTACAGTGTTCATCTGTTTTATAAGAGTTTTATACATATTCTATTACAGACACGCAAAACATTTGTGATCAAATTACTATCCTTAATGAAATTGTACTTCTACAAATACATCACTTCTGGAATTATGCAACATAATTCTTATTAAAATCTGTAAGTCCACCTGTTTCAGGCCTAACAGTAGTTAAGCCTTTATTAAGTACGACCTGTAATCGATAAATAGATAAATTACCTCAGGTACTTGTATCCTTTTTTTTATTACTTTACTTAGGGTTAAACTTTACCATACTTAACACTAGCATTAGCTTCCCGCTGGTACAGCGGTAAGTCTACAGATTTACAATTCCAAAATCAGGGGTTTAATTCCCTCTATGGACTCAGCATATAGCCCGATGTGTCTTTTTGCTTTGAGAAAACACACATACTATTATTAAATAAACTTATAGCGCTATGCTACGACCTAACGTTAACCTTTTAAAAATTTAACCTTGTGTTGTTGAACAAAATGTCTACTAAAGTATATTTATATCCATCAAAGTCAAATGCGCGCGCATTTGTTGGTCAGACAAGACTGAATGTTATTAGAACTTGTACAAACGTTTGTTACTGAAATTGTTAATTCCATACATGTGAAAACTGACATAATATATTAGTATTGTAGATTACATACGATAGCTTATAATGCTAGATTTATTCAAATATTCTTGTGCTGTCATTCCATAGGTTACTACTATATTATATAACATGAAGGCCCGGTATGGCCAGATGGTTAGGGCACTCGACTCGTAATTCGCGGGTTCTAATCCCTATCACACCAATCATACTCGCACTTTCAGCCGTGGAGACCTTATAATATACGGTCAATCCTACTATTTGTTGGTAAAAGAGTAGCACTCTAGTCTTACACTGCTAAATTAGGGACGGCTAACGCGAATAGCCTTCGTGTATCTTTGCGCGAAATTCAAAACAAACCAAAAACATAACATGGAAACATTAAAAATATAAAAGAATGCGAGTTCGTTGGAGATTCGTACGCTCCAGTGTATCACGTCGATGAAAGGACGAAGAATATAACATGGATGATAAAGGGCAATCTCTACTACCAGTAAAATCAATTAACCAAACTGGGTTATGTGTTGAACAAACAAAATGTAAGCTCTTACAACAGAGGGCGAGGCAGTGTGTGTATGCGCGGTTTAATATCGCGTCCGAGCAAAGCGTGCAAGTTTTGAACTATAATTATCAAAATAACCTTCGTAATCGTCCTTTCAGGCAAACTACATGGTTGAAAGCTTAGAAGATTTAAGGAAACGAATGTTAAAAAAATTGTTTTGTGAATATAATTTGACAGAAAGAATGACAATACCAAAGGCTCAGAAGCCATTGAAACATTCCTGGTATGGATTGGTAATTAGGCGTGATGGTTAAGATTCTCGACTCGCAATCTGCGAGTTGCGGGTTCTAATTCGGTCGACAAACATGTCATTTCAGCTACAGGGCCTTATAATGTGGAAGGGAATCTCATTATTAATTGATGGAGATGGTTAAGCACAGAGTTGGTGGTGGGAGATTTTGACTAGCTGCTTTCCTTCTAGTCTATCACTTATAAAAGACGACCAAAGCTGGTCTACACAGTATTCAACAATGCAAATGAATACGTTGGAATAACCATAAAAATACAATGGTACCAATCCCTGAAACAGGTTTCAGAGAGATGTGAAAACAATTTAACTGTCACTAAACTTTTTCCTTTTATATTGTTGTCAGTGGTTTCAAGGTCTAGAGCCCAAAGGTCCCGCCTGAACTAACTCCGTTCCAACTCATCGAAGGTCCATTTATGAGATATACATGTATGTGTGTATGTATGACTAATAATTTATTTTGTTCCGGGAGCCTATGTATCTGGTGAGACTGTTCCAAACTCGGAAAGAGTTGCAAAGTGTGAAGAGGCGTTTTCTTAACAGGACTGGCGTGATATTCTTTTACGCCCCCTACTGGTTGAGAATTATAAAAGTTTCCACATTCCCACACACACATCTGCGAAACACTCGTGAAAATGACTTCATTTTATTTACATTATAACTTAATGCATTGTGGTTTGTTTGTTTTTATTAAGCTACAAATTTTCTTTTGTGGGCGACTAAACAAGTTCTATTTTGTAAATACATCTATAAATTCTGAAATCCTTAGACTGTATAAATCAGGGTCGTTGACCGCATTCATCGGGTTTCTTCCTGATGGTTTGTTTGTTGATAAGCACAAAACTGCAAAATAGACTAGCTACGATTTGCTCAATGTGGGTATTAAAACCAGATTTTTAGCGTCATACATCCTCAGTCTTATCTCTGAGATAAGGAGGCGTCTTTATCAGTATAGAAAATATTGTATTGGTAAATGCAAGAAGACTTAAGTTCCAGATACTCTTGGCCCCCGGCATGGCCAGGGCAGTTAAGGCGTTCGACCCATAATCTGAGGGTGTCGGCTTCGAATCCCCGTCGTACTAGGCATGCTCGCCCTTTCACCCGTGGGGCGTTATAATGTGACGGTCAATCCCACAATTCGTTGGTAAAAATAGTAGCCCAAGAGTTGGCGGTGGGTGGTGATGACTAGCTGCCTTCCCTCTAGTCTTACAGTGCAAAATTAGGGACGGCTAGCGCAGATAGCCCTCCTGTAGCTTTGCGTGAAATTCAAAAACCAAATAATTCTACTAAAGCGACCTCAGTATATATTATATTCGTATAATTTATCTAACAATAACAGGAAACACCAAACTGGAATACTGTATTCATTTTACACCACAAAGCATAATTAATACTCTAATGTACTTTTATTTTATTATTAACTATGTTTATCTATACGTGTGTGAAAATTTTTTCTCAAACCTGTAGAATAATTTCGCTTAAGATGTAGATTTATGTTAAAATCGACAGATTTCATTTCATTGGATGGTAAAACTTGACCAGCCTGTTTGGTATCGTTGATTTAAAAAAATATATTTCAGACTTCAATCAGTTGTGTATGTTACGCGCTGTATGCTGTCTCCCAGTGTGCACATCACTGTATTAAAGAAGTATTCAACACGGAGGGGGGAACTCGTGCTCAGCGGTCCATATATCACACTCCTAAACTAGTTTGGCGCCACAGGCGTGAATCTATTAAAATGATTAAACAATTAAGAACTTAGTCAACGATCCCCAATTTTTCCAGTACTTGACAGTTTCCTGTGTGATAAACATTAACTCCCTAAAGCGCTTTAAACGGCAATGGTCGGTCCTTTTCAGAACATGTGTCATAATGTCTCAAATAACAATACCTCTCTCAGGTTCGAGTCGTTAATGTCTTAATTACAACTTTAATGAAAAGTGTCGACACCTTGGCTGTCGGAGATAGAATTAACAGACATACAGACAGGTTGTATAAACAGTTGTTGTTCTGAGATTAATTACATTACCAATATTCTCTTTATCATCATGAATTTATTGTAAGACTATTTCAGGAAACTACACAGGACTACATGCGAATTTGGATTGTATAGGTTTGTTTTTGAATTTCGCGCAAAGCTACTCGAGGGACTATCTGTGCTAGCCGTCCCTAATTTAGCACTGTAAGACTAGAGTGAAGGCAGCTAGTCATCATCACCCACCGCCAACTCTTGGGCTACTCTTTTACCAACGAATAGTGGGATTGAACGTCACATTGTAACGCCCCCGCGGCTGTAAAGGCAAGCATGTTTGGTGCGACGGGGATGCGAACCCGCGACCCTCAGATTACGAGTCGCAAGCCTTAACCCACCTGGCCATGCCGGGACCAGACTATAGGAAGAAGGTAAGTTAATCTGCAGCACCCACCGCCGACTCTTGAGTGATGATATTTATTGTTCTTACAGCTCATCCCAATTTCCAAAATGCGGAGCGCGATTTTGCGGCAACGGGGTTCGAACCGTGGATCCATTTATTCAAATTTCGACAGTCTAACCACCAGTTAGACCAGATTTACTGTTAAAATCACGAACAAATCGATTTTATAAAAGCATGTTTCGTTGTAGATCTGTTTTGTGTGGCCTAATCGACGAGATAATCCTTTAGTTTCTATTCATCTGCGATACAACCACACAACGTTCTACAGAAAAGTACGTAAGATTTTAGGATTACAATATTTTAATTCTTAGATAATTATCACAGTTTTAATGCACTAATCAGTGTGACAAATACTATATCACGATAGTTATTTTTAACATAATATAATACTTAATATTATATGTAGCAATTAAAGTTTAATAACAGCTAGCTTGCTCTTTTTCCTACAGGTATATCAGGCTTACAATCCCTTATGCCAGTTCTTCAAATGTTAAATCACCACCTATCTAAAGGCCGAAGTCTGTCACCAAGTTAAAGAGAGACTTTACAATGGTTTAACGCTTTGTTCTTATTTCATCTCTAATAATATCGAACAGTAAGCTTTAACAGAACTACCACCTATTGGACATTCGCAGAATAACACCTTCATCCTATCCAGTTTTTACAAAAGTTGAGGGCACTGCCTGCCAACAATGCCTCTACCCTCTCTTCCCTCCCCTCATGTCTGTTACGCGCTGAATGGTCCCGCAGTTATCTCATGAGATAGATCAGCCTATACGAGTCAGTCTGAGAGAGTCAACTAGTGATTTGAAAAGTGTGTCTGAGGATCTTTTTATTACCGTTTAAAGTATACTTTTACTTACAATTTTATGCAATTGATTTTACCAGTTTGTTAAAACCTGAACTATTTAACTGGTCGACTTTCGAGAACTGTGTTTTACAGTTTTGCATTTGTAAACGAATAAACACTTTTTTTCCCAATATGATGCGTTTATTTATTGGATTACAGTAGAATAGTTTGTGTAAGTACGTAATGCATAATAAAAAATACATATGGTAGAAAACGACGCAGAGTGACACACGATAAAAAACCAAATGCGCGTTGCTTGCTCTGGTAATTAGGCCTAGCACGCTCCGCTGGTAAGGTCTTGCATCGCTTGGTGTTTAAACCTAGAATTGTTTGGTGTGTAGGTCTGGCATGGGCTGATAATTAGGCCTAACATTGTCTGGTGTTTAGGTCTGGCATACCATGATGATTAGACCTAGTATTATCTAGTCGTCAGGTCTGGCATGGTCTAATAATTAGGCCCTAGCGTTGTCTGATTGTTAGGTCTAGCATGGCTTGATAATTAGGCCCATTATTGTGTGGTGGTTAGGTCTTGAATGGCAACCTGAGGGTAACGAGTTCGAATTCCTGTCTCACCGAACATGCTCACCCTTTCTGCCATCGAGGATTTATAATGTGGCGGTCAATCCTATTGTTTAAAAAGAGTTGGAAGTAGGTGGCGATGGCTAGCTACCGCCCGCTAGTCTTACACTGCTAAATTTCGGACGGCCAGTGCAGATAGACCTGGTGTGGTTTTGAACAAAATCTTAACCAAACCAGAAACAACTATTCATTGGCACAATGTTTCAGTCAAATCACTTTTCTTTAGGACCATAAAAAGAAGAACGTTAAACTCGATTAGATTTATTACCACGGGTTCGATTCTCCTTGTTAATCTAGCTCATGGCCTTCATTTTAAAGATAAGAACCATTTAAATCTGAAGTGAGAAAAAGAGAGTACAGGATGTATTTTAGCCTCCACAAGGTCAACCGAAGCTACTTTTTATTTGTTATTCTACGTAACATCATGTGTTCGTTTGTTCTTTTTTAGGGTTAGTTTAATGATTATTGAGATCTGCACTTAATCTGTATGCACTTGCTACTGTTTCTACACGGAACTAACTAGTTCTTTGAGATGAAGTTTGCATTTTGTTGGGTTTAAAACTTACATGCAATTAATAAGGTTAAAGCCAGTTCTATGGATTTGACCTTTAAGCTTATCAAAGTGTTCGCCAACATTGTGCAAATATTTGGTTTGGTTCGGTTTTGGAATTTCGTGTAAAGCTACATGAGGGCTATCTGCGCTAGCCGTCCCTAAGTTAGCAGTATAAGACTAGAGGGAGTGTAGCTAATCATCACCACCCTCCGCCAACTTTTCGGTCGCTCTTTTACCAACGAATAATGGGATTGACCGTTACATAATAACACCTCCACGGCTGAAAAGGCTACATATTTGACATGACGGGCATTTCAACCCGCGACATTCAGATTACAAGTTAAACGCTTTAACCATGCTAGGCATTATCTTAGATAGGGCATTGATAATTATTTTGCACAACCGTTGTTAACGAACACATGTCAATACCGTGTCTTGTAATGACAGAATGAGATTTATTTGTTGTTTGCATAACTTTAAAAGTTGTTTGGTCCAAAAGTCTTTGAAAGAACACTGCTTTAGCGGACTAGCTTTTACATTTTAATATGAACGAGATGTTTGATAAAGGAATTGTCCCCACAGCGAGGATCGTACCTTAAATGCAAACTTTATAAACTCTCAGACTTAACGCTGAGTAATAAGTACTTGCGTACAACATATATGCAGATAGGCATAATTGATTATTAAGTGTGAAATCAGAGCTGAGACCTTTATTGTTTTATTTCTAAACCGGAAACTTGTTGTTCTAAAAATGTCCTTACCCTATTATTTAAAGAAAAAAAACACGCCAGATTTAATATTTCATGCACAACTGGTGCGTACGTACATTTTGATATCGCCTCCCAGAAACAGAAACTGACAGCAGACCTCTCAACAACGCGATTTACTGACGATATGGTAGAAGTGCAGATGGCGTTTTCCATCAACACAAAACTCTTAGCTTGAAGGTCATACTTCAAGTGTTCGGTTGTGCGTAAGAACAGCGTCTCGAGTTGGCAGCTGTTGCTAGAACACGCGTGAAGCTGGGTGAGGCTCTTTCGAGATGTACATTCAGCTCTATCTTAGGAATAAAATATGCAACTTGAAAGGAAGTATATAAAATTTATTATTTCATTTTCCTGTCTATTAAAGTCAAGCTTATCAAATGCTAAAAGCAGTGTCTAATTTTTACTTTCTTAATTTTAGTGTAGCGACAACACAAAATCTCTGTGAAAGTTTATAACATTACTTAACTTCATGAAACCAGCCATTTTGAGAAGATAAAATGCCATTCATACCTGGTGTTATAAGTGACAACTAAGAAATTAATAGAGACATAGTCAATGTCTTGCTGAGGTACTAAATTATGAGAAGCCACGCCTGGAGTTCCAAAACTAATAAGCCGTTTCGTACTCGACCTCTTCATTGTGCGTGTGTTTTTCTATAGATAAATTGTTTTGTTTGTTTGGGAATTTCGCACAAAGCTACACGAGGGCTATCTCTGATAGCCGTCCCTAATTTAGCAGTGTAAGACTAGAGGGAAGGCAGCTAGTCATCACCACTCACCGCCAACTCTTGGGCTACTCTTTTACCAACGAATAGTGGGATTGACCGTCACATTATATACCCCCACGGCTGGGAGGGCGAGCATGTTTAGCGCGACGCGGGCGGGAACCCGCGACCCTCGGATTACGAGTCGCACGCCTTACGCGTTAGGCCATGCCAGGCCCTCTATAGATAAAACTGTAGGGAATCACTCAGATCTAATGTTCAACCACATGCAGTACTGAAAACAAAAAAATAAAACCTTAAACTACAAGAAATGGCTAATGTTAAATAGACGTTTAAATTTACGTAAAGTTTAAAATCACTAGAGAAAGAGTGTTCCAGCGCGAAACGTTGGGAATATTTATTAAACATTAGCCATCTTTTGTGGTAATAAAGCAGAGAGATTACTTTAAAAAATAAGTCAAAGACAAAAAAGTGAAAAACTTAGATGAATAATTATACCCATAATGAAAAATAGAGGTTTTTAAATGCTTGGTCACGTTCTGAGGTTCAGAGATTCTAAGACCATTAATTATGAGTGAAGTGGTTTATTATTTATAGGGTACATTTCTGTGTGATGAACTTTATTATTTATAGGGTACACTTCTGTGTGATGAACTTTATTATTTATAGGGTACACTTCTGTGTGATGAACTTGCTTCGCTTAAACTTATCTAGTTTGGAAACTATTTCACTGTGGTCATATATGATTCTTCTTTTCACTTCTGTGGTAAATATCTCCAGAGTATTTTCCCATGTGTTTTTAAATATCTTGGGAACTTTTACTGAAACTAAATTTTTAAAAGAATTAAAATGTAACGTTGTTTAAGTTCTATGTCGGAGACGTCCAGTTGCAGTTATGTGTTTGTTTGTTTTTATGACACATAATTAAAGAAAGTATATAATGTTTGGAATCTTCCAGAAGGTGAATAATGTTTGGGATCTACATGTCACTGTCTAAAAGTCATTTAACTACAGTAAATGTTTTTTTTTTTATACATAGCAATTTATGCATTTTGGAAACAGTGATTAAGTTTGACCTACTTATACCAAAGACCAAATTTACTTTGGCTGAGCAAACTTCTCTTATTATTTTAACAATGGCCCTACAGCTGTGGTTCTATTAGATCAGATTTCTTCTGAGAACACCTATTTTGTTTCACAGCTTCCCATTAATGAGAAAACTTTTCATACCTATGTCCGGCATGGCCAGGTGGTTAAGGCACTCGACTCATAATCTTAGGACCACAGGTTCAAATCTCCGTCACACCAAACATGCTCACCCTTTCAGCCGTGGGGGCGTTATAATGTAACTGTCAATCCCACTATTCGTTGGTAAAAGAGTAGCCCAAGAGTTGGCAGTGGGTGGTGATGACTTACACTGCTAAATTAGGGACGACTATCGCAGATAGCCCTCGTGTAGCTTTGAGCGACATTCAAAAACAAACAAACAAACTTCTCATATCTACTACTTACAAGTGTAAGCTTAAGCAAACCAGAAGCACGTGAGTCCATTTGACGTATAAGGGGAGAAGTAGACAAGCATGTAGTCGAACAGGATTGTTGTTTCCCTATTTTTTAGGCATTTTCTTATTAAAACAGCTGTTTAGATGTGTGTAGATGAGAGCGTTGGTCCCATACATTTAGGGTGTAGGTTTCGAACTTTACTGGCCCTAAACGCTCTGTGGTGAAAGTTTTTCTGCTCCTTGAAAAACAATAAAGTTTCGCTTATTCAAAATGTCGTGTCTTTTGTTTACATATTTTTGTAAAATCTCATTGCTTGTTTGTTTTTGAATTTCGCGCAAAAGTGTACGAGTGCTATCTGCGCTAGCCGTCCCTAATTTAGCAGTGTAAGACTAGAGGAAAGGAAACTAGTCATCACCATCCACTGCAAACTCTTGGGTTATTCTTTTACCAACGAATAGTGGGATTGATCGTAACATTATAATATCTCACGGCTGAAATGACGAGCATGTTTGGTGCGACTGGGATTCGAACCCGCGACCCTCCGATTACGGATGAAGCCTGGTCATGACGGGCCTAACTAAATTTGTAAATTACTCGTTCATAGCTAACTCTTTAACTTCTAATTTACCAATTACGGATACCCTCACAGCTGAAAGGGTGAACATGTTTGTTGATGGGATTCGAACCTGCTGCCCGCAGATTGTGAGTTAAGTATTTTAACTATCAAATTATGCTTTTGATAAGTACTAATACTTTAATAAGCCTTACTCCATACAAATAAGCTTAGCAGTAAACCTTTCTAAATGCTACGATCTTTTGATAGAAATTATGTTAATAAAATTTCATAGATGTGATAAAATAATATTCATGGAAGTGACATTATAGTATATTTATAAACTCACGTCTTTACACACATAACAGAAGCGTAAAGTACACATTGTGAACAAGAAAGGCTGTCTGTATTAGTTGGTATTACATCTTTTGTCCTCAGACCAAAGAGGAGATTATGTTTGTGGTCTCCTTCACGAATCGTTTCAACTGCGCAATACGTCCATTCTCGATGACCAATAGCAACACTGAAAGGCCCATTTTGTTTCATACCTTTTGTTTAAATGTCTGTAAAGTTGCACCCGAGAGAAAACCTTACATCTAGTGCTGTGGGAATCGAATCTTTAGCCAAGATCTCTTCACAGTGAGCTGTTTTTAGCTAAATATTGGTATTATTGATGGTTGCTGCTGTGGTATTCACAAATACCTACTATTTTGATTGTGTTTATCACAGTTTACTTCAACTCAACAAGAGGAAAAACAAACAACACAAAACGCACTCCGCTCTTTGGGGCGATAGGTGCTTTATAAAAGTGACGGTTAAATCCACAGTTGAGTCTGATAACAGCATCTAAATGTTTGACAAGCTGCATTCCTTATGGTTTATCTCTTCAAATTTAAGGACGTCTTGTACAGATAAACTTAGTGTCGCTTTGCGCGAAAACAAATAGAGAAACAAAGTAAATAGCCTAAACTTCACCATGGGAATGAAGTGTGACTTTGAAACGTAAATCAATTACTCACAACTCAGAAGTTCCACCGTGCAACAGTCCAAAACCACATTGAAAGTTCTAGAGGTCTGATGAGAGTTGCCACTGATAGAAACTATAGTTTCTCAGCTAATCATGGAATACGTTTTTTTACCTAAATAAATGTATTACAAATTTCTTATAAAAGAACCTTAACTGCGAGCAGAAAACCCGAATTTGAAGTTGCAGACTTTACTGCAACAATGGCCCTCAGTCCTAAAAAACAAAAACTTAATTAAGCAAGCTTCGAAGTACGTCATATGTGCTTTAGTCACTTATTGTGGTTTCTTTGTCGTATCACCAAGACCTGTCGTCATGAAGGAATGGCAGCCAATCAATGTTGCCCTCGTAAAAGAACCTCTTTTGTTTTAACCGATTCTTTGTGAAGAAAGAACGCCTAGAGCCATAGAGCAGGAATGTTTTAAAACAAAGTTGTCTGTCTCGTGAATTCTAACTATTGTCCAGGAAGACAAGATTAAAGACATTCTTTAGAAGTCGTTAGGATTCCTTCTTCTAAGTAAGATAGTAAAACAGAAAAAGTGCAACTTGTAACGGACAGCAGTGTTTTTGTTTTGTGTTTTAATAAAAAGACGAAATCTTCCTCTTTTATTTTTGAAATAACTATTTCTCTTTCACTTCACAGAAACCTGATGTTGAGAGTAACACCCACCTGGTTTTGTGTGCCCCCTCCCTCTAATCTAACATAGCGTGGTTGAAGGATTATTCGTAAAGTGTTTACATTGTCACTCATGTCTGAAGCTCAATCCCCCAGGAGAACATTGGTAAGTTTACAAAATTACAAAACCAAAATCCGGAGATCAATTCCCCGCAGTGGACACAGCAGATAGCCCATTGAATTGTTTTGTTTGCTTTACAGCAAAGCCACATTGTTAAACTCAACACAGGAATCAAATATTTGGATTTTAAAGTTCCAAAATTGTAAACTTACTGCTATCCCTCGACGAGGGAAGGGGCTGTTTATCTAATTAAAATATTGTGCAGGTAATAAATGCAGTCAAGATGGAATAAAAGAGTGCGCAATATAGTGATGCAATAATAACCAAAAATCAAGCTATACAAAAGAAAGACGTGAAAAGATGCAATGTAAAAATGGATTCGTGTAATAAAACAAATAAGGAAAAGTTAACCCTATTGTTTGTTGTTGTTTTATTTGAATTTTGTGCAAAGCTAATCGAGAACTATCTGCACTAGCTTTCCGTAATTTAGCGGTGCAATACTAGAGGGAAGGCAGCTAGTCATCACCACCCACCGCCAAAATACTCTTTTACCAACGAATAGTGAGATTGACCGTCACATTATAACATCCCTCACGGTTGAAAGGGCGAACATGTTTGGTGTGACGGGGATTCGAACCCGCGACCCTCAGATTACGAGTCGAAAGCCTTAACCCACCTGGCCATGCTGGGCCCCCCTTTTGTTGTTGTCACTGGAACAAAGATCTAGAGTAATGTAAGATTAAATCGATTCACTGTGGCAGCTGGAAGTAGATAATTAATTCCAATTAATTAGAATATTCAACACAAAAATGCAAGAAGATACATGAACGTCACCTCATAATTATTACAAAAACAACAAACCATTTTGTAGACTAACGAAAAAGAATAATAATGAGTCATTGTGTTCTTTCCTTATTAACCCTTAAACGACGGCCATCATCAGATGGTGCTGCTACCTACAACATTCCAGCTGTTTAAGGGTTAATGGATATACTGGCTATGTACAGGAATGGGTTTTATTCTATTCAACAAATTCAACCACTATGCCAATCAATCACTGCTTTCATTCAATAATATAAAAATAAGTTCTCGTTGCTTTCTATCAACCTTGAGGTCTTCTATATTTATTGCATTTACATAATTTGTTTTATATTCTAATGAACAAGTTTGTGACCCCTCACTGAACCTGAAAGTGTGAGTAACAGTAACAAGAAACGAAGAAGCAACAAAGTTACAAAAACTCTCGGGTTGTTTTGTAACCTTTATTTTTAAGATTTATAAATTGTCCATTTTTGTTCTTCTATTCACTGACCTCATGTGTCTGATAAATAACTTTTAGAAGTGGCAAAACAAGCATATAATAATAGCACCTGCTCTGTCTAAATGTTATTTACAAGGGTGTTCCACTGGTACAAACTGGAATGAATAAAGATGGACACTTACTTAAAAACAGAAATATGAATAACAACAGAAGAGCAAATAGAAATTAAATGATTAACAATCAAATTAAAAACAACCAGAGTAAATGCAAAAACTATAAATAATATTGTACAGAAAACATGGCACAAAATGGCCTTATCTCTATTGGGGTACGTGGTCAAGAAGGTGCAGTCGAGAGGGTCAAATTGAAATCTAAACAATGATAATATATAGTAATATTAATATAAAATACGATAATAATACTATAACATATAGTAATGAGATGCAACAATAATATTATAAGATACCATGATAATCAGATAAGATAAAGCAATGATAAGATACAATATAAGATACAAAAATAATATTATAATACATCATGATAATCAGATAAAATAATGATAAGATACAGTAATAAGATGCAACAATAATATTATAAGATGCCATGATAATCAATAAGTTATTAATGAAACCTATCAGATGACCGACCTACTTTCCTATAAATATTTTTCCATAGAAATTAACACTTACCAATATTGTATTAACACCAACATGAACATATTAATGTCATAACATAAAAGACCCGTACAAAGTATAAGATTCCGTGGAATGAATTTCCTCTAAAACTGTCAACACGACCAGACTAGATAAAGTAAGAAAAGAAACAACGGAACAGCAGCTTGGAGTATTAAACATTATAGAAAACAGTGACTGATTATGGGAAAGATTTGTCGAAACGTTGTTTATTTGTTACTTGTAATAAAGCATCTTTCATTGTCTATTCAAGCCGTCTCCAAACTTTAGAGATTGAAATGGTTTGGGCACGTGGTGCGAATGATTCCAAAGCAGCTGCCAGCAAGTGTATATTATTTATAACGAATAGGAAACAAGAAAGCGATAAATCGGTGTCGTCATAGGAATAGCTGAAAACGTGAAATCAACTGCTGAAATGTCACACATTCTCCAGGAAAGTTTTTGTTTGTTTCTGAATTTCGCACAAAGCTACTCGAGGGCTATCTCTGATAGCCGTCTCTAATTTAGTAGTGTAAGACTAGAGGGAAGGCAGCTAGTTATCATCACCCATCTCCAACTCTTGGGCTGCTCTTTTCCCAACGAATAGTGGGATTGATCGTCTTGTTATAGCGCCCCAACGGCTAAAAGAGCGAGCATGTTTAGTATGACGGGGATTCGAATCTGCGACCCTCAGACTTCCTTCTGCGAGTCGAGTTTCATTTATTGAAAGAGAGAAGCTAATGTTGTCTAGGGCCTATTTGTTAACATTGATGGTCAGTCGCAAACCACTAAATATATTTAGTAGAAAAGCACATCTGACATGGATACCGGACCAGGCTGTTCACAACCCTTTCCCGTATTCTAGAGACCCAATTTTTGGTCTCGAACCACGTAACAGTCATTTGAAGCTCTGCACTAGGAAATGTTCCCTCATACGAGACTTCATTCGTATTTTGTATTAGACGTAATTA
The DNA here is from genome assembly GCF_004210375.1 of Tachypleus tridentatus. NCBI lineage: Eukaryota > Metazoa > Arthropoda > Merostomata > Xiphosura > Limulidae > Tachypleus > Tachypleus tridentatus. The sequence goes on along the minus strand of NC_134836.1, from coordinate 73,432,238 downwards.
AGTAAAGCTAATATTAAAATATGAGTTAGTTAATTATTTAGAAAACACACGTCTAAGGCCCTGTCTGTAACATTAAGGTTTAGAAACAAGTTATAAGAAGTTTTTCGATAGAAACCTGTTTGTCTGTTTTAGCACAAAAATATGCAATAAATTATTTGTATTCTTTGTATCACGGAGAATTGAAAACGGATTTTAGTGTTATAAGTTCGTAAATTTACTGTTGCCTCACTGGGCTGTCTATGTAAAATACAAAGGCGTTTCATATTTTTTAAATTTACGATATAACCTTTGTAACTTCTCAAAACCAAATATGTACAAATTTAACCCACTCTCCTGAGGCTCAACAGTAAATGATAAATGCCGATTTCCTTCACCTCTAGTCTGTAATGTTATACACTGAAACATTAGGGATGGCTATCGCAGATACCAAACACTCGTGTAGGTCAATCCCACTATTCGTTTAAAGAGTAGCCCAAGAGTTGGCGGTGGTGGTGATGAAAGTCACTGAAAAACGATTTGAATACCAGTGCATAGCTAACAACAATGGTTTAGATATTTATCTCGTCATATTATAACTCTAAGTAATGTAGAATACTATAAAATTTTATATCAAATTTCGACACCGTATATATGACCAATATGAATATTCAGACATAAAACTGTTAGCTATTACAAAACTTAGAAGTTAAAGCAAAGAAGAATGTAATAATTAAATCTTCCATATCTATTGCTGGCGAGGACTTTCACCTTTTTTCCATTGCTCGTGAAGCTGGATGAGTATATAATAGACGATAATTATATTCTCAATTGTTTCAACAACAGTTTTTTATATGAATTAGTTTACGTTTGTGAACTGTATTTTTTTATCAAATATATTTATGTCATTACGCATTAGAGTTCGGTTTATAATTATTTAAAGAGCGTAAATGCAAGATAATTGTTTGTTTGTTTATTTGTTTTTGAATTTTGCACAAAGCTACTCGAGAGCTATCTGTGCTAGCCGTCCCTAATTTAGCAATATAAGACTAGAAGGAAGGCAGCTAGTCATCACCACCCACCGCCAACTCTTGGGCTACTCTTTTACCAATGAATAGTGGGATTGACCGTAACATTATAACGCCCCCACAGCTGAAAGAGCAAGCATGTTTGGCGCGATGGGGATGCGAACCCGCGACCCTCAGATTACGAGTCGCACACCTTAACACGCTTGGCCATGCTGGGCCTGCAAGATAATACCCACACGAAGAACAGCAAAACAGAGATCTTACCTGCCATCTAGTGGTTTAAAGTGACATTATAAAAATGAAACGAAATAAAATATGTATCTGACGTTTAATATAATAACCAAGGCTAAATTAAGACCACAGTGGGCAGCAGACAACTTCAATCGTATGGGACTCTCATTTTTTTTCGCAAGCAATATTTAAATTTTGCCTTCATTTTTTTACTATCAAACAACTTTTTACCAAATGTAATATTTTAACATACTACAATTTCAAAATTAAAAAAAAATATTTGAGAAGACTGTTTGAAAATTAATGCAAAAGCACTGTAGACACCACATCGTGTATTTGTAGATAAATACCTATTGGATATTCAGGGTAACTCGTGTTATAGTTACTCATATCTGACATTAAGGATCAATAAATTATTTAAAAAATACACCATCATTTAAGTGACTGTACATTCACCGTAAACAACTGAATAACCGTTTTTTATTGCCAATGGTTGGTATCAGATATACATGCAAAAAAAAGAGATAAACATTAGGTTATAACAATTTTCAAATACGTAGTTACCTTCAAGACAGGCCCAGCATGGCCAGATATTTTAAGGCGTTCGTCTCGTAATCTGACAATCGCGGGTTCGAATCCCCGCTGCACTAAACATGCTCGTCCTTTCAATTGGGGGCGTTATAATGTTACAGGCAATCCCACTATTCGTTGGTTAAAGAGTAGCCAAAGAGTTCGCGGTGGATGGTGATGACTAGCTGCCTTCCCTTTAATCTTACACTAAGAAACCAAATAAACACAGCCATAAAACTATGCTCACCAGATAAAATTAACGATGAATTAGACAAAATAAAACAATACTTTATCAACATCAATAAGTTTCCTCCACAAACCGTAGAAAACATTATACGCATACACCTAGACAGAAAGCAAAATCAACCAACAAAAGTAAATATATCTCACGAATCAAAAAATCACGAAACCATATACTGCTGCATACCATATATTCCCGACATCAGCAGAAAAATAACCAACATTTGGCAAAAACTAGAAACAAAATATGACATTCCAGTTAATACCAAATTTATTCAAAAACCAGGCACAAAATATGACATTCCAGTTAATACTAAATTTATTCAAAAACCAGGCACAAAACTGAGGTCTATACTATGTAAAAACTACACTGACAAACACCACACCAACATTATTTATAAAATACAATGTGATAACTGCCACGACTTCTATATTGGAGAAACAAGTAGAAAAATGGAAACCAGATTCAAAGGACATAAAAAGTCACCTTCACACGTTTTCGAACACTGCAAGTCAAATAAACACAACATAACCATAGAAAACACTCAAATACTAAATAAAGAAACAAACATAAACAAACGCAAAATTAAAGAAACCTTACTTATACAACAACTTAAACCCAAAATAAACCAATATAAAGGAACGCCTTTATACCTATATTAATATAATAAAATAAATAAAATTATATATTCAAACATCTAACACCGTCCTCTACATTCCGACACTCAGTTACACAGCCCCTTCCAAACATGTGGTCAGCTTCCGGTCAGTTACCTCTTTCTTTGTGAACCTGACGATGACTGAAGGAGGTCGAAATGTTTGCTCTTCTATGCAAAATATTTTCTCAACCCAAACGAGCCGTTTTTGCATATATATAAAGCACTGAAGATAAAGTTTCGAATAATGTTGTTACTCTTGAGACTTGAAAGTTATTACATTTATTTAATTTTGTTTCATATGTTTACGGGAAGTTTCTATACAGAAAAAAAACAACATGTTTTGAGCCAATTCGTCATGACAAAAACGCAACAAAAACTATATTTTCATTGATTCACTTTTAACACTTGTCAATTTACAATGTTATAGAAAGTGTGCATCTAAACATAAGTTCTGTTACGACAACTTTTTGTAGCATCTGCAGGAGAATTTAATATATCAAAATTCAATCTTTGCATCTAAAATTTTCTTCCAAACTAACTTGATCCATATAAAAACAGATGCGAAACCTGAGTTTTGGTTTACGTAATTTAGCTGCAACAATTATAATTAAAGTAAAAAAGTATACATACATATATATATATACAAAATAAAGTATTACTGGTGCATTCTGAAAAGTTTGTCTTAATGAACACATGTCTATTATAAAATTATATCTGCTTTTCAAACGGCCGTTTGATATACGCATTTTTTATATTGGTGCAATAGCGAAAAAACGTCCTCTATTCATAATAAAGTTTTAGCTGTTGCTTATTAATTTGTACATTACTCGACCTCTTTCATCGTATCTAGAATGTACTGCGAAAAAGATCGAATGATTGTACTTCTCACATTGCCATTTAATACGCCCTCCGCTAGCACAGCGGTATGTCTACGGATTTACAACGCTAAAATCAGAGGTTCGATTCCCTTCGGTGGGCTCAGCAGATAGTCCCATGTGGCTTTGCTATAAGAAAACACACAACACACACCCGTTTAGTACGAACATGTATTTATTGATATAATAGTAAAAAGCGCTCTCTATCATAAAGTTGTAATAGCTTCTCATGCGGCCATTTGATATTTATTCGAGTAATATATCCCATTATGTTTGATTTGCAGTCAGAGATAGGTGAAATATAAGTTGAATTATATAGGTTAGTTGGATGTAAACGTTAGTTTATTAATTATTATGTGTTATTGTATGTCTTGAAAACAGTAAATGTATCATCTGTGGTGAAATTTGGTAAGTTTCATTGCTATAGGCAGTGTGACATGTGAACATAAAAAAAACAAACGAAGAAAGTATTTGTGAAATAAATATAAAAGTGACTTTTCAAATTATGTTAAATTTTGACTTGGAAATCTATGATCTATGACCTCTAATGTAATAGTTTGATCAGATTTAGACTGTAGAGGGGTAAAATTGTTACAAGCAATATTTCTAAACTTTCTCACAAGTTACAACCAAACTGTTGCATAATACGTCATTGCACACCCTTGAGAGAAGTTGTATAGCTAACGTGACTTTATTTACTTCGATTTTTTTTATCCTTGTTTGCCTTTCTATTTGTTCTGTTTAGTTTTTCTACAATGTATTTAAATATAGTTATCATGAGTCATTATTATTTTAATAAGTCCATACATCATATTTGATATAACTCATAGTAAGTATAGATAAAACTTAAATAAAATAGTTTTTATTTAATTTTAATTTAATTTACTTCCCTCTATCCTTTCAGGTACTGAAGAAATGTTATTTGATCGGAATTTATCTCAGAAAGAATATATTTCTCTTCAGCTTGTTTAATGAATCTAACAAGCAATATATGTCTCTTAGCCACCACAAAATTCAAATTTCAGTGAGTTAAAGATGGTTTTCCTAACATTTTACGCTTAACTAACTCTTAACACTCCTACGAAAAGTGGGGCCTAGGCCCCGTCAGTAAAGTTTATGTTATGATTATTAGTCCTTAGTTTTCAGCTGACAACCTTATCCTTTGTAGTAGTATAAAAAATGATATAAAACAGTATCTGAAATACATTTTTAAAAACATAAACATGCTGATAAAATGTGTCACAAACTCAAATCCTTCATCATGTGAACTCTAGATTAAACCTATCAATTCCACATAATAATCACATTTAATCTTTGTATATCCATTCCTGTGAATGTTGAGGACCTTAAGAAAGCATGTAGAAAAGTTCTAATAAGTCTGGGTTAAACTTTGGCCACTTAATAGATTAACTTTTATTTCTTTTTCTTTCTTAATAGTACTTCATTTTTGTAGTTCTATAAAAGTAGAAGTGGATAGATTTCTTGTGTTTTTCTTCAGCATATTTCAGTGGGTTTTATTGAATTTAATATAAGTATTGGACAGGATATGGACATGTCCAGATATCAATAGTAACCAATTTATCAATTAATTACTCACATTCAAGATCTGAAATATAGTAGTAGTTACAATTGCTGTAAGGAACTGGATAACAAATTATTAATACCCTAGACTGCTACTGAGATCTGATTAAGGTGTAACACCTTAATTCTTTTTCCTTTGTAGAGTTTAACACCTTTATTTTCTTAAATTTTATTGTACTGAACCTGCATTTGTTAGTTACCCTAAGGAATGTGTTACCTACAATGAGGACACCTTTTTTTGATTGTTTACCAATAATTTGTTTTTCATCATATTTCCAATTTAGAATATGAATTTATGGGATTTGCTTATGTAGTCTAGTGTTTAATGAAAACTATGACTTATTAAAGGTTTCCAGGAAAATAAATGATAATGTTGTTATTGTTAAAATGTTAATTTGAATAATGCATAGACTGTTTGTGCAGATGTTTTCTGACTTGTTTAACATATGGTGTTGATCATTGCTTTCCCAAAACCTTTGACAATAGAATACAGTGAACACATATAAATTAGCTTGTTTTTAAAAACTTCAGAGAAAAATGAAAATAAAAACTGTTACAATTTTTTTCTCTTCTTCCACATGATTAGTACTTCTATTGAAAGTTTTGAACAGTTGTTTGGAGATCTAAATTTTTGTTAAGAGTAAAAACATTTTATATTTTATTTAGTCTTTACAATTGGTATTTCAGGAGATAAAGCAGATAATAACCACCATGATGAAATACTATAGTAATCTTGAAGCAGCAGAATGGCCTTGATGGATAGATGAAGTAATGACTACTCTGCTGGAAGACTTGTGTAATCCTGAAGCAGTAGAATGGCTTTGAAATGTACACTTCACTTCTCTGTTTTAACATAAAATTAGAAAGGATGCTTGTCTTGATGGTATTGAGACAAATACCTTTAGAATAGCAGATTGTATACTTTAGCTACTCATAATATTTTAGCAGAATTCTTAAAATATGCCCTTTTCTTTGTCATATCTATGAGGAGTGACTTTTCTCAAAAGGTGTAGCCTTTTCATACAACAATACCCCCATACAATTACATGTGTTTATTTGATACTAATATAAATCTTTCATTGAAACTAAATTTTCACTTGCAGTTTCCAATATTTTTACTAATTTGATTTGAAAATCATTAGCTTTGTTCTCACTGTGTGTTTTCTTCAAGAACACTACACTTCCACCAAGTTTTTCTTTGCTGTTTGTTTGCATTTATTAGTTTATTAAACTACTTCATTTCTGATGTGCTGCTTAGCAGTTATTTTTATATTGGTTTTGTTTTTTAATATTTAGTGAAAGATGTTTTCTCTACATGAAGCTAAGCTATATTTATACTTGTCATGCATTCTGCATTTCCAAAATATTTCTTTAATTCCTGTTTTTTCTAATTAGAGCTGGACAATTAGTGGTATTTGTTAGCTAATTAATTGTTTGGATCATTAATCAGTTACTCCCAACTAAATGGTTAATATCACATAAGACTTCAATAGCTGAAGTGATACTTGGAAATTGTTGATGACGAGAAACCAATAAATATCTAGTGATCTTTCTCAATTTCTTAAGATTTTCTGTTATGAAAGATTTTAGCAGGATTACAGTTGATATTTTCTTGTAAGTATCTCACTGCCAAATGTTACGTAAATGCTTGGGGTACTTTAAAAAATTCATGTTTCCATATCTTGTTTTGTACCATGGGTTTGGGGCAGTATCCATCTTTGTATTAATTCTTTGTCCACTCTTTTAACCATTTCAGACTTGTTAGTTTCAATTCTTATTTTGTCTTCCAGTTGCATTCCTTGTTTGTTTTTTTTTTTATTGACAAGTGGAATGATTTTCTTATATTATTTACAACTTTCTTAAACAGATATGGTTTTTGTGAATGTAGATATTCAGATAATGCAAACCTTTCTTTGTGCTTCAAATCTGTGAACTGACATTACCAATGAATGCATTAAGCATCTAAACTTATTTACATGTATAATTTAAAACTAGCTGGTAATATCACTGTTCTATATTTCTCTTAATACTTACATTAATCTACATTTATTCCTCAAATCTTTATCGTGCACCCAGCCACAGGGAAAATGTACTAGATTTTATCTGTAAAATGACTTACGGTTATGTTTCAAACAAGGCCTAATTACCATTTGACACTTAATTCATCATATTGCATACGGTGTCATTTCTTGATATGGGAAGTAGAACCACTTAAAATTTGTAACATAAAAGCTTTCATTTAATTAACTGTGCATCTGTTTGTACATCTTCCAAGTTATTGTCCCTCAGTGTGGATTCTTGTACGTGGTGAGGGGACCTCCCAGGGAAGGTTCTGTTATTTCAGTTTACCTCCTCTGGGATCTAAACATCCACCCATGTGTTTGCCATGCGTGGCAACCTGTGAAGGGGAGGAGAGGATCCTGGTGGTTGAGGGGTTCAACCTTAACACACCACTTTGACCTTGAATTCCTCTAGATGGGCAGCCATGGGATGGCCCCCCCTTGGGTCATTTGGCTGGTTCACTCGGGCTAGGGTCAACCAAGTACCAGTGTTGGATGTTCTCAACAGGTGTTGTGGACATTTTATCTGATGCTGGTGCTTAGGTATATTGTTTACAAAATCCTGATGTTGCTGCAGTGTCCTTGTTTGACATTGTAGTGCGTCCCCCCGTAGGGCTCCATGGCGGGTGGGGTCAGTGAGTACTAAAATTTTCCTTATTAAAAATTTCAATAAAATAGTGAAAAACAGTCTATAAGTAAACGACCATGTCTTGAAGATCCTGAGCAGCAATCCTCACCATCCGTACCACCTGTTATACCTCATTTTCTTATATTGCACTCACTTTCAGACAAACCTTTAGGGCATATGTCTCCCTTTTTCATTCAGAAGGAACTAGAGGGACTTGCTGACTCTCCAGAGTCAATAAAAAAGCTTTGATCTAGTGACATATTAGTAGAAACATCCACATCTCAATACAGTGAACTCTTCTTGAATTCAACGGATATTGGGGATATACCTCTTGAGGTTATCCCTCATGCTACCTTGAATTCATCACAAGGAGTTATTGTTGAGAGGGATTTGAAGAACGTCCCCGAGTCAGAGATTCTCAGTGGTCTCTCCACTCAAGGAGTTTCTGCAGTGAGGCGTATTTCCACTCACAAAGATGAAATTATGGTACTGACCGATGTCCTCATTCTGACATTTACGTCACCATGTCCGCCTGCCACCATCAACGCAGGTTATCTTAATTGCAGAGTACGGCCATACATTCCAAACCCTTTTTCCGATGTTTCCAGTATCAACAGGTCGGTCACTCGAAGACGTCATATCATGGTTCCTTGACGTGTGCTCGTTGCAGTGGCAAGGACCATGATGCCTATGAGTGTGAAACGGACCCTCAGTGCATCAATTACAATGGCTCTCATCCATCCTACTTTCATTCTTGCCCTAAATGGTTCAAAGAAAAGGAGGTGCAGCGTTTGAAAACAATTCAGAACATTACTTATCCTGAGGCTTGAAGATTGCTGTCCATCACTTCATCTCGGATGTATGCTGCTGCACTTCATTTCACAGCTACTGTGGGAGTGCAGACAGATCTCTCTGTGCCTCCTAAAGAGTTGTTCTCCAAACAGATGAAAAGTCTTTTGATCTCCATGGTTAAAATCAAGTTTGACACCTATCTCTGTCCCTGATATACATTCCACCAAACACCAAGACTCACATCCTTTGGTTCCAGGTACAGGAATTTCCTCAGATCCATCTTCCTCTCATGTCCTCAGTCTCTGGATTCCCCTTCCAACAGCAAAGACCTGCCCAGTCGACCCAGGGCAGGATCCATGGAGGTCGATAAACCTCCCTCGAATAAGGAAAGTAAGGAAAAAAGACGTGATTGTAAACAGAGGGATTCTCTGCCCAATTTGTTTTTTGCCCAATAAAAATGGCCACAATGGAACTATCGAGGTTTATGTTCTAATCTGGGTGACAACAAAACACTGATTACTTGCTACCATCTTGTTTGTCTCTCCTTACAGGAAACATTTCTGAAACCTGCCAATACAGTCACCTTTTGACGGTTTTCTTTATATAACTCTGTCCCCCTCTCGATCTTGCTCTCTGATGACCAGGAAGTAACTGATACCCAGAGCATCACTGATACTCTAGGTGAAAGCTTTTGCTGGGTATCTAGTGCTTCTGCCTCTTCTTCCACCTGATGATATACACTATGAGATGTTGCGCCATATATCTCCTGCTTCTCTTTCTATCCTTCTGGTTGTTTTTAACTGGATCTGGCAGAAGAATGTTTTTCCTGATGCCTGGTGCCAGGCTATTGTCCTGCCTTTCTCCAAGCATGGGAAGGATCCCAAGATTCCTTCAAACTACCGTCCAGTGGCTTTGACAAGCTGTCTCTGTAAGACCTTACAGAGGATGGTTAATGCTCATCTTGTTTGGTTCCTCGAATCAAATAACCTTCTCTTGTCCACCCAGTGTGGGTTCCAACGACAGTGCTCCACCATGAACCATCTGATTGGACTTGAAACATCAATCAGAGAAGCCTTTCTCAAATGACAACCTCTTGTATCAATATTCTTTGACATTGAGAAGGCTTATGATACAACATGGAGGTATGACATTTTGCAAGACCTCCATATATATGGGTTATGTGGCCATTTGCCCATTTTTATTAAAAAATTGTTAATGGAAGGAGATTCTGAGTTTGTGTGGGTTTGACAATTTCCCATTTTTTTCTACAGGAACTTGGAGTCCCTCAGTGTAACACTTTTTAGTATAAAAATTAATGCCATCACTGAATAACTCCCTCTCACTGTTGCAAATGGGCTCTATGTCAACGACTTTCACATCTCATGTCAGTCATTGAACACGAGGTATATTGAATGGCAGCTACAGACTGCCCTCAATCATTTACTAAAGTGGACCACAGCAAACAGCTTTACATTCTGTCTCTCTCTAAAACCATTTGCTCGCACTTATGCTGCCAACGGGGTATTTACCCTGATTCTGAACTCCGTATTGGTGAAGTTGTGCTGCCTGTGGTCTCTGAGACTAAGTTCTTGGGGCTTATCTTTGACTGTAAGCTAACCCTTATACCACATATTAAGCAGTTACAGGTTAAATGTGTTGATATGTGTTTATTCATTGAGTACACATATACAAAAAAAATACAAAGTGTGACATCACAATACTTCCTGTTTTTGTCATGAATAATGTTCTCCTTGAGTTATTCCTAACTACAGGAGGCAGCACTTCTCTCAATATTCTTAACACTCCCACTTAATTTTAAGTTTTGCACAAACTTACAATTACTGTCAATAATCTTACAGTTATTCTAAATGTTTTACAATTACTTTCAATCTGTTATTATAATCATCATTTTATCTGGTTCATTTATCCATTGGTGCCGATCCAACATTATCTCTGAACCTTTCAAATGCATTTCTAGCAGGTGGCTTTGTAAGAATGTCAGCAGTCATACTGTTTGCAGGACAATATTCCAGTTTTACTGATCCGTTCTGCACACATTGGCAAATGAAGTGGTAATGAATATCAAAGTGTTTTGTTCTTACATGACCCACTGGATTCTGTGCCATAGCGATTGTTCCTTGGTTATCTTCCATGATACGAACAAGGTCATCAACTTCAGAACCTATTTCTTGCAGTAGTCTTCTCAACCATACTGTTTCCTGTGCTGCAAGACTCAAGGCTACATACTCTACCTCTGAGGTGGACAGGGCCACCGTGGATTGCTTTTTGCTAATCCAACTTACAGCTGCTCCTGCATGAATGAAGATATTTCCTGATGTGGACTTTCTATCATCCAGGTCTCCAGCAAAATCTGCATCTGAGTAACCAGTAATGACGTCTCCTGGTACCTTTTCAAACTTAAGACTAAGATCAGCTGTTCCTTTCAAGTAACGTAGGATTCTCTTTGCTGCTGTCAAATGTGCTGTGTTGGGCTGAGCACAATATTTCAATATTGCTCCCACTGCAAATACAATATCTGGTCTTGTTCCCATTGCAACATACAGAAGGCTGCCTCCCAACGACTGGTACAAACTGATGTCAACCTGAGTGCTAACACCATCGTCCTTTTGCAGTTTCATGTTTACATCTGATGGAGTTGAACTGTCTTACACTCAGTCATTCCAAATTTAATCAGCATAGTTTGGATATACTGTCTTTGATTTAACCATACACAGCCATTTTTTTCATCCTGAACAACACTGAGCCCAATTTTGTAATGGAGCTTTCCAAGGTCTTTCATGTGGAATTTTTCCCTCAGTGCTTCCTTTATAGTGATTATTTCATCATCACTATCAGCAACCAAAATAATATCATCCACATATGCTGCAACTATTGCTAGATTTTTACCCTTCCATATATAAACACATGGATCTGCTGAACTCTGAACAAATTCCAGTTCCATCATCTGTTCATGAAATGATTTGTTCCAACAACATAATGACTGTTTTAATCCATACAGTGATTCATATTTTCAGTTTACACACAAGGTTTTCCTTCCGTGGAACAGCGTAGCCTTCTATTTGTTCCATGTATATCTCTTCATCCAGTTTTCCATTCAGAAATACAGTTGTGACATCCATCTGGTGAATTTTCAAGTTGTTCTGCACAGCAAATGCAATCAAGGAGCAAATTGATGCATAGCACACCACTGGGGAGAAAGTTTCCTCATAATCCAGACCATAATTCTGCGAGTAACCTTTGGCCACCAGCCTACTCTTGAACCTCTCCACATTTCCATACTTAACTTTGAATACCCACTTACAACTTATAGGTTTTCTTTCAGCTGATAATTCCACCAGATCCCAGGTGTGATTTTCTTGTAAAGACTCAAATTCCAGATCTGTGGCTGAGCTCTACTCCTCTGCATTATCACTTGACATTGCTTTACTTAATGTGCTTGGCTTTAACATACTGCATAAGTTTGGAGTGTGACAAACTGATTCATTTGCTGCTGCCATATCAGCATACTCATCACATCCATAGCGGATGGGGGGTTTCCTGTTTCTTGCTGGTCGTTCAGCTTTATCTTAACTTTTGTTTCTTGGTCCACTATCTGTTCACTTGATGAGATATAGTCATTTGTTGCAGGCTCTTGACCAAATTCTGTTTCATTAAAGATAACATCTTGCTGTATGAAAATCTTCCTGGATTTTTTTATCATACAGTTGATATCCTTTGGTACAGTTATCATATCCAATGAAATGTACCTTCATAGACTTCATGTCTAATTTCTGTCTTGATGCATCTGGCACATGTGCATATGCAAGACATCCGAACACTTTCATGTGGTCTACATCTGGTTTCTTCCCATACCATCTCTCATATGGCATACAACCATCTTTTATTGCTGATATGGATACTCTGTTACCCACGTACGCTGCAGTAGCTACAGTGGTAACTTAGCATGTGACAGCATGCTTCTTGCTGATTCCATAAGAGTTCTGTTCCTTCTCTCAGCAACACCATTTTGTTCTGGACAATATGCTATTGATATCTCATGCCTCTTGACTTCAAGTATTGCTGGAACTCATTTGACGTAAATTCTCTGCCATTATCTGTGTGCAGGGTTTTTATGCACTCTTCAGATTTATTTGAGTACAACTTCTCAAATTCCTTGAATTTCTGAAAGATTTCTGACTTCTGTTTCAAGAAATACACTCTGCAGCATCTTGAGTAATCATCAATAAATGCAACAAAGTACTTGCTACCTCCAATAGATGGAGTTTGCATAGGACCACAGACATCACTGTGTACCAGTTGCAGTCTTCCCTTTGACCTGATTTCTCCCACTGACTTAAATGGCTTCCTGTGCATTTTACCTTCAGTGCATCCCTCACAGAAACTGGCTTCATCAGACTTCTGGAATTCGATTCCACTTACATTTCCCCTCCTGACAAGCTTCTGTAACTGTGAAACACTGACATGCCCAAGTCGTTGTTGCCATATATCCAAGCCACTGTTTGAGGCTACTTAGGCATTCTCAATAACACTGGTCTTACAGTCCAGTTGGTATAGACCATTATCCTTTCTTGTACCCATGCCATGGAGTTGTCCTGATTTACCTCGGATGTAACAGTGATTAACTTCAAACTGCACAATATTTCCTTTTTCAGTAGCAGCTTCTACTGAAAATAGATTGCTAGCTAATTTTGGTATATGAAGGACACTCTGCATTGTAACATACTTTGAATTACTGACTTTAAATCTCATTTCTAGTTTACAGTTTCCAACTCCAAGAGCTTCAACAGTTCTTCCATCACCAATCCTAACTTGTTGAGGTGTGCAAACTTGTGATTATATGTTCCTCTGGTGTGTCATATGCCTAGATGCACCAGAATCCACCAACCATTCCCCATTTCCTATTCCTTTATCCTGGTTTTTACAAAGGCAACACCATTGTTTCCATCAGTATAATCTTCTGCCACATTAATATCCTCATTCTCAGCTTTTTGGACCATTTCCTTCACTGTTGAACAATTGTGTTTTATATGTCTCTCTCTGCCACACTTGAAGCTGTTACCACTTTTCTTTGTTTCTTGTGTTCCATGTGGTTTGAAGTTGCTGCAAGTGGATAATGTAGTTTGATGTCTCATTCAATGTGGTCTTTTTCTTCTTTTGTTCTTCATTAATCAGTGCCTGTTGCACAAATTCTAATGAGATATCATCAGTTTTGGTTTCCAGGGCTGTTACAATTGTATCATAGCTAGCTGGCAGACTACCAAGTAAGGTAACAATCTGATCTTCTGCTATTTCCGCCCCAACCGCAGCAAGCTGATCCGTTAATTCCTTCATTTGTTTCAAATGTTCCTGGACCATCATGCTTTCTTTTATCTCACATCTTGAGTTATTTCTTTTTTCAGAAATAGTTTACTGGCTAGTGTGTTCCTATCAAAGTGAGCATGCAGTACATTCCTTGCTTCCTTAGGAGTTGTGTATGAGGTGACAAGATAAAGTTGTGCACCTTGAATATTCAGAACAATTGTTGAAAATGTTCTTTCCCTTTTCCTGTTGAAATCTGCCCTTGTTTGATCATTGGCTGTCTCTGCCAATGCCTCTGTTTCAGTCACATGGCTCCATAGGCCTTTTCCTCTCAATAAATGTTCCATTTGAAATTTCCACATGGCCCAATTATTTTCTCCCAACTTATCAACTGATATTTTATCTTCCATTGTCAAACTATTTCAACCACAACTGTAATATTCCTTTCTTTTATTTAGATCTATTTCTCCCTTTATATGACTTGAGAAAATAGAGTGTCAATCAATATTTTACTTACAGTTTATCTTGGTATTTCACAATGGCTTCCAGACAAAGGAAACGAATCGCACAGCACTTGTGATAAAGTATCCATGTAAATCCTGTGCCATCCAACGAAAATTGTCATCCAAAACTGTTCTACAGTAATCCTCAGTATCTCCTGGATTACTTGTACTAACAATTTTAAAACAGTTTCATATGTTTAAGCACTATTAGAGCATTCCTGGGCCCATAACCTGTTATGTGTTTGTTCATTGAGTACACATGTACAAAAAATATACAAAGTGTGACATCACAATACTTCCTGTTCCTGTCATGAATAATGTACTCCTTGAGTTATTCTTAACTACAGGTGGCAGCACTTATCTCAATATTCTTAACAAAATGTACAAGAGCATTGAATGTTCTCTCTACCACCAATTGGGGAACGAATTGGCGTTCTATGCTAAAGATACATCGTGCTCTTATTTGATCGAAACTTGACTATGGATCACTGGTTTATGGCTCTGCCAGAACATTGGCAGTAAAGATGCTAGACCGTATTCATCATCAAGGACTTCTACTCTGCATTGGGGCTTTCCTCACTTTCCCAGTTCAGAGCTTATACATAGAGTCTCATGAACCTTCTTTGCACCTCTGCCGTTTGCAACTGTCTTTACTAAATGCTTCGAATCTTCTTTCATTACCAAAGCATCCCACCTGGGGTTGTGTTTTCCTTCCTTGATAGGCCATGCATTTTAAGACCAGATGGTCTGCCATTACTCCTTTTGGCCTTCGTATCCAGGTGCAGTTAGACGAATTAGGTCTGTCCTTAGATAACATAGCCGTATCCATTGGTCAGCCCATCCCACCATGGCTTCTTACAGTCCCCAATTGTGACCTATTTTTAAGTCATCTGAGAAAAGTTGACACTCCTGATTGGAAATACTGTGCTATTTGCTGAACATCTTTTGAACCATCCTTCCATTCTTATTTATACAGATGGTTTGAAATCAGGCAACTGTGTGGGTTCTGCCATGGTTTGTTGTGATTTTCTGGTTGTGTGTAGAATTCCCTCTACAGCTTCTGTGTTCACTGCTGAACTGTATGCCATTTCTCTTGCCCTGGATCACATATAAGCTGAGCAGTACTTGAACTGCATGATTTATACTGACTCGCTTAGTTCTGTACTGGCCCTGGAATAGCTTCATGTTGGTCCACACCCTGTTCTCGCTGATATTCAAAATCAACTGCCCCTTTTCTCTTTAACATCTACTTCTATCCAGTTTTCTGGATATCGGGCAATGTTGGTATTTGCGGGAATGACCTTGGCGACAATGCAGTTAAGTCTATCTGCTCTGGCACTATAACTGCTATGCCTGTCCCATACATGGACTATGGTTCTGTATTCAAGGCTTAATTCCATGCCAGTTGGCAGTCGACTTGGAGTGAACAATACGAAAATGAGCTTTTCCAAATAAAACCCTATATATCACATGATATTTAGTAGCAGTAATTTTTCTAGTAGATTAAGGTTTGTTAAACTTTACTTATCAGATGTACTGAACCTTCTTAGCAATAAACAAAGGAAACCTTGTAATGTGAGGAGTGAACAGGATTAGTTTAGTTGTCTTGTACTTCTGCTACGTTAAAATAGTTGACTATTCTCATGATATTACATTTTTATTATTTTTATCAGTCTTTTGTACTGTTAAAAGATAATTTGGATTTTATCATGATTTAAATTTCAAGGACTACAGGGAACTTGTAAAAGGAGCATCGCAAAATCATTTAGTAAAATTTAAAAGGAGAGTCAGCATGCTGCATTTGGGTAAAAACTTGTTTTACTTATCTTGTGACATTCACTGAAAAGGTTACTGAATATATAGATAAAGATATGGTTGGGAATTCAATGCATCTGTGTTTTATGAAAGTATTTGTTGAAACGCTACATAAAATCGTGTTTTAAAATTCTTCTGTGGGTGTGGGTGATAAATTAGCTTGTTGAATAGAAATTGGCTCGATGGTGTTCATCAAGCTGGATTCGTGTCATAAATGTGGTATCTTAGGGCTGAGTATTATAACCTTTGCTAATTTTGATTTACGTCAAGAAAAGACGAAAGAATGAAAAATAGATTACTTCAATTTGCTAATGAAATTAAGGTATTTCTGTAGCTGCTGCTTTAAAAGGGTTTAGATCATTTGATGATTTCAGAAACTAAATATAAGATGGGTTTGAATCATTAAAAACAAAAGATAATGCATGTGGGTTTTCATAATTGGAAGTATTAGAATAATTTTGATATGAATGACCTTAACAGTTTCTTGAAAGAAAGATCTTGTGTAATGGATGACCAGTGTCTTAAAACATTTGAGCAATGTGTTGTTGACAGTGGTATGACAATTGGGATTTTTGGTTGTCTGTACAGAAATATTTGAATATGAGTCTAAAGCAGGTATAATGTCATTGTATAGATCACTGGTTAGGCCACGTTTGAATGGTTATATTCGGTCTTGGTCTCCTTATTTTAGGAAGGCTATTGAATTATTGGAATGGATTCAGAAAATGATATCCAGTATAGAATGGATGTCATGCAAGACTGATTAAGATCTTTGAAATTGTTTTATCTTGAAAATACTAGAGTTAGTGGGGATATACCTTTTAAGGGAATTGGTTGTGTTGATGCATTGCCTTTTTTGTACTTAATGGTTGGATTAAGTGACTCAAATCTTTTCAGAGTAAGAATAGTCTTCATCTAAGACAGTTTTACTCTTGATAGCACAGTTGGTCTTTGGAAAAGACCCCCTCCTGATGTGGTGGATGCAGTAAATTTGAGAGAAGGTTTGATAAACATTTAAGTAAAAGGAATGATGAGGTTTGATTTGAAGGTAGAATGTTGTATTTAGTTTGATGTTATGTTAGAAATGAACAAACATAAGGGCATAAAATACAGTTCATTGGAATTTAATAAAATGGCATTTTTCAATTATGAGAACTTATACTGCTAATAATTTTGTCAGCAACATCTAACAAACTCTTTGATGTGGAGAAAACCGTTTCAAAAGTTGTCCTAACAAATACTGACAAGAAGAATTACTGTTGTTTCAGAACTATCAAGGATGAACCAGTAATTTCTGACAGTTCAAAATTAAACTTTTTCATATATTTGACAGTGATTTAATAATACTGGAAGATAGTCTTGAGTTTCTACATGACTACATGCCAATTTTTGAAATCTTGTGTAACAGTGAAAATAATTAAAAATATAGAACACAACAAACTAGAAGAAGATTAAGTTAATTAAATACTATTTCAGATAACTTGTGTCTCACAAGCATCTCATAGGGTTCATCATGCCCTTTGTAGGAAGGACTACAGAAAGAAGATAAAATTTCCAGAAATTGTTAGAAACGTTTTAATGATAGTAACAAAAAACTGACTGCCATGATAATACAAAAAATTATGTTTCTAAGTAGATACATTTCCCACCTTTGTGAAAGTTTGTATGCTAAGAGTAGGCCTGCAACTATATAAGTTTTAAAGGGCCCTGAATTTCATTGAAATGACTGTATATAGCATAAATTTAATTGTCTTTAAACCTATACTGTTTATTTTTCAACTGTACCTGTACAGTTTATGTGCTTATATGATCATAATCGTGGTTCAAGCCTGAAATATAGAACACTACTGTAATATGTTTATCTTGGCAGTGTTCTGGATTAATACATTGTTGTATTTAATCTGATTGAATACCTTAGTTGTGACTTGATTTACTGTTGTTACTACAGTCATAGTATCAACCATAAAACTGTATGTTCCTTTGCCTGGCATACTTTTAGATAATAAACCTGTGGGCTATCTGGATGTGTGGAGTTATTGGTATTTAACAGACAGTTGTGTGTATTGAATTTGTAATATTTCTTAAGTATTTACAAGAAACCATTACAGAAGTAGTTTCAGTATGTAACTGGCACCTTAGTGTTTCAAGTCTTGGTTAGATAGTTGATGGTCACTTGTGTACACAGGGCCTGATTAACACTTACTTTGCATAAAAGCTTTATTATATTAATTAAATTGAGTTAAAATTCTTGTGAACCATTGGAGAACAAATGACTTAGTAAGGAATGAACTGTGTGTTAATATAATAGTGAAATGTATACTGTACATTCACTAGAAGGTCAAATAACTTTCACAGTTTGTTCATATTTATGTGTGTACATTATGAATGTCTCCATACAGCACTGTGTCTGTAAAAACTCTCTTGTGTTGAATGTTTATGATACTCCATAGTTCTTAACAGTTAAGAACATAAAATTATGTACAGATATAATTGAATAGTGAAATAATAAAACTTACTTTTGGATTAAAAGTTTATTTTTGTTAGTAAATTTATGTTATTTGTTTATTAACATCATTCAATGTTTGAATATGTTTGGTCATTTTCACTAGTTATGTGCTCATAAAAAATTTTTTTTTCATCTTACACTTTACTATTTGTAAGTATTTTGTTGTAAAAAATATATAAATATTAATACATAAGTAATAGAATTACTCTAAGTGAATAACAATCACAGAATTTGTATTGTTTTATATTTCATGTAGGCTTCTTGAATATTCCAGAGTGATGGATGCAAGAGAAAATTAGCTGCTAAGTGAAAGGAAATGTTATTAAAACTAAAATGCTGTAATTATCTAATGAACATAAAATCTTGGTGTCTTAACAATTATATAATCTTGCATAGCTCACTTTATCAATTGTGGATAAAATTAACCAATAAAATAATAGGATATGCATTCTTAAATTTGTACAACATACTCATAAGGCCTCATTCTTCTTTTGTTCCAGCACTGTCTGTACAGCTAATGAGGCTGTTGAAATAACACCAAGATACTGAAAGTTACTAGAAGATCAACAAACTTTTAGCTCATGACTTTTATGACAATATTAACTCAAATATCTATATATTTTTATTTGTATATATAGAGAGAATGTGTATGTGTAAGAATGTTGGAAATACTTTTGAAGAATTCTGTTTAGAAAACTGTTTAACACAAAGACACTTAGTCTGTTGCACCTGTTTATTTTTCTACAGCACCAATAAATGTTTTTAACATGTTTTTCAAACCAGGATGATTCCACAATGGAGCCCTAACATTTGTAGCACACTTGATGAAATGTTCCTAGTTCAGTGGAATGGACAATGAGCCCTGATAAGCTGCCCATCACATTCCCTAGACATTCTATCAATGGAATTTTTTCTAGAGCTTTCTAAAGGATATGGTTTATGTTATTAAGGTTGCAAGCAAGGGTAAATTGTTTTAATGTGTTCTAAAAGCATTTACAAAGGTTACTCCTGCAATGTTGCAAAACACTGAATGTAGACAGAGCATTGTGCACATGTCGAATTATGGCGACTATGCAGTAATAAAACATTGAACATTATTCTTGCACGTGCAACAAACAGTGATTCTATATTAAGTAGTTTTTCTAGTATGATTTTTTTCAAAAGTATTTCAAAAAACTATTTGGACACACTGTATGCCCCTAATTTAAAATGTAATAACAGTTACAGTATTACGGATATAAATGTTCTGTCTGTTAATACCAACAATAATCTGCTCCGTATCTTGTGCTGGCTTTTGGAACTTTCTTATGCTTAAGTATCATAGATATGATTTTGTAATAGCGTCCATCACCATAGTTACTCTTGTAACAAGCCTCTGTCTAAGATAACAAGGTTAAGTTTATATCACACATTATATTTATAAAGATATCAGCTTCCGAGACCAAATGTTAAGTAGATTGAAAACATGCCTAACTAGTGTTATCTCTCTTGTAGAAATACATTAAATGTTATTCAAAGTCTGTGATGTTATAGTTCTTGAACAAGAAATTTGTTATACTTCATAGGCCAACTACAAGTTTGTTTTTAATAGGACGACCTGGATATACCTTATTTACTATATTTTAAAAGAATAGCAGGTAATCAAAATTTGTATAGCAACCTATGAGCTTGAAGTTTACAAATTAATTCGATATTCTGAATTATAAACTAGATTAATACCATAAGTTACACCTGGAATTTCCTTCCTCCGACGTCATCTCCCGGGCAAAAACTATCTTTCACCCACCTCATCTATCAACAAGTGGGATTAGAACCTGACTAAGACAGAAAAAATATTTTTGATTAAATATTAATTTCTTATTTAATTAATAATTTCTTTAAATATTAATACATTTTCGGACATTTTGTTACAGTAAGTATTAATTTTTTTTTCTGCCGTCATTATTTTTGAAGTTAAATTAAACAAAAGAATAGAACAAGAATATAGTAATATTCTACTTTTCCTAGATAATGCAACTTGTCACCCAAAAATTCAACTTTTAAATGTTCGTTTAGTCTTTCTACCTCCATGTACAACATGAATTCTACATTCACTAGATAATGGAATTATATTGTATAAAATTGAAATACAGAAAATTGATGCTATAACATATTATTGCAAACATGAACGACTGTAAGAGAGCATCTGAAATGACCATGAAAATTGAAGTGTTAGATGCAATTGCATTTTTAAGTCATTCAATCAAATGCGTAAAAAATGAATACGTAATAAAGTGCTTTCGAACCTAGATTTATTCATGATAATGGCGGAGATTGTGAAGAAGTTTTTTGTTATGACAATTCTAGTGAAATCCAAACTCTGATTGAGAAGATTGTTACAGATGATTCTGTGAAGGTGGAAAGTTTTGTGAACGTTGACAAGAATGTTTTAACAGAAACTGATGAAATTGTTTTAAAATCTATAATAGAATCGCAAGATAGTAACAGTGTGAGACATTCAGAAGATGAACCAAATGAAAACGATAGTGAGGATATAGAAATTCCTACTTCATAGTAATTGTTAAGTTATATTAACGTTATTAAATTGTATGCAAAAATAAAGGGGAAAAATGAACTTCATGAAAAGCCGCAGAATTGGCGTTCTGATGAGAATATCTGTTAAAAAAATGAAACAGTTGAAATTGGACACTTTCTTCAAATAAATTTGATTATGATTTTATGTTGGTTATGTATATTTTCAATGTGTATTTTTGTTCTTATTCTAATAAATAAAGCATAAACAGTATAATAACTTTATTCACAAACGTCTTACTTCCCTTGAGTCAAGCAAGTATAACGTTTTGCTCAAAAATTATATATAATTAAGGAAGTGCATGTTCACTGTCTAAGCCAGAAAACCTACTTGAGCTGCAAGTTTTACTCGGTCTCGTGCGATTCCGCCTTAGACAGGTTTTACTGTAGCATCATTTTTGCTTTCCAAAAATTAAAACACGAGAAACTGGTCTATTCGATGTGTGCGGTATCTGTTCTTTAATTAAATGTTTATTTATAAAGGTTTCCGGTACTTAATGACACACGCCAGTTGTCGTTTATGTGTTTTATGTTACTTTTGACATCAATATTGTTATCGAACTTTTTAAAGTAACTGTTTGTTGTTGTATTGTTAGGGTTTTAATAATTCATAATATTATTTGATGGGAAAGAAATAAAAAAAAATAATGCATCATGCCTAAGTTCGGCATTTAACAAAAATAATGAAAATAACACTGACTTACGCACGGGAATGCATTGTTTTATTTATCTTCAAAATATTTAATGTTCGTATGCTCTCAACAGTATTAATTAATCAGTTTCCAACAACAGTGAATTTGTGCATGTTATCAAAAAAGTTATTTAAAAACAAAAACAAAAGACAATGTTCTGAACTATTTAAAATCTAATTACAATAAACATAGATAAGTATTTAGTCTCTAGTAAACAGTATCTTTCTTAAATGGACCTGATGATTATCGTGTTTGGACTGTGAATCGAAAATGGCCCACATATGTTTTAAAAACTTTAAACAAGTGTGATGTGTATTAAATCCATAACTGTAAAACAACAGTGACTACCAAGACTGTGAGCTTAAAATTAGGACAATCCATAGGTGGCCCTCGTGTAGTTCTGCGCGCAAACAAAACTCTTAATGCTCGTGTAATCACTGACTTCTGGAGTTTACTGAACGAATTTCTTATAAACTTAGCCAATTCCATGCGAGTCTGGTAGTTAGGCCTAACATATTCTGATTGTTAGGCTTATTAAGGCTTGCAGCTATGGACCTCGACTACCAATTTGAGAGACGCGGGTTCGAATCCCCGTCTTACTAGGCATGCTTGCCCTTTCAGCTGTGGGGGTATTATAAAGTCATGGTCAATCCCACTATTCGTTGGTAAAAGAGAAGCCCAAAAGTTAACGGTGAGTGGTGTTGACTACCTGCCTTCCCTCTAGTCTTACACTGCTAAATTAGGGACGGCTAGCACAGATAGCCCTCGTGTAGCGTTGCGCGAAGTTCCAAACAAACCCACATGAAGACAAAGTAATGTCATGTGAAAATTACTTTGTTACCAACTCTTCTAGGTCTATGTGTTATGTTAAAAGTACTTCCAGTCATCGTATAATAAATTATCAAATAAACAAGTAGAACTCTATCAAGTGCGTGTGATAAGCCACATGGATAGATGGTTTTTACAGACGAAGCATTCTTTATCTGCAGAAAGTAACACTGGTTTTCACTACAGTAGTGAAACACTTCGAATAATTGGTCAGAAATCCGGTAAAACAATAAAGTCTACATTCCAACTGGTGTCGCCCAAATTTGTAAATACTTGGGCTGGAAAATACACGAACAAATACGCACAAACAGACGAAGATGTTTGTTATTAAGCACAAAGCAAAACAATCGGCTGTTTGGACTTTGATATCTGGAAAAATAACCAATGAACGAAATCAGTGGCGTAGGAAAAGGGGAAAGAAGTGTCACTTTTTGATCCGTTCCAGTCAAAATGCATTAAAATATATAGACACAAATGTAGCTTTATTTTAAAAAGGTTTCTTATGTAGAAAATAGGATTATTTGTGTGTGACTACCAAGTGTAACTGTATTGTGAACACAGACTAACAGTGTGATCATACGTAAGTGACGCTATTGAAAATACATAAGTTAATATTACCCCAAGGATCACACGTGGCACGTGAAGGGTATGTTAATTAAAACTGCGGACAATGAACAGAATGTAAAATGCTGTGAGTAATGTAACAAGGGTTATTACCTAGGATTCTGTAATAAGATGAACAAAATAACAAGTCCAGAAGAGATCAACGCTGAATCTCTCCTCAAATCCGAAATTCCGATAAAGAATGAAAAGTAGGAAAATTTCTCTCAGTTGTGGGCATAAAATTTATTCCAGAACCTAAAAGATTCTTGGATATTAAGAGGAGCCTTGGACCTGCCTGTAATGGATGTGTATGGCGCACATCCCCTCGCTTCGCCTGATGAAATAAACCTTGGTCTCCTTTTTCCCACTCCTAATTTGTCTCCTACACCTTTCAATGGAAGTCTTACAATTCATGACGAAATTGGTAGAATTAGTTTACAAATTCTGACTGATTTGGTTTTCATCAGTTTGATATATATATCCCACAGCTAACGTTAGTATTACAAAGATCTTATAATAATTTATAAGATATAAATTATATATATAATAAATAATATTATAATAAATATTTATTATAATAAATAACTGATGTATGGATTATTTACTTTTATAATAACAAAACATGCATAATTTCGTCACACCACCGCCTACAGCTTTATTTTTATTGTTAATATCCCGGTTCTTGCCCTCTGCATACTTGAAAGCCTGTTAGTGGAACAGTGTACAATATCGTCTGGACGGGAGTGGTTGTTGAGAAACGTGGTCTCATGCTTCAATACCATTGGTTAGGTCGGTGGCATGCATTCTTTTGCAACACGGACAGGATATAAACTAATGTTTCTTTAAAATCCTGTTATTTAGTTCTGAAATGTTGACTAACGTGTTCGTTGCTCTTTGGAATGTAAGATCATGTTTTGCGTTACGAAACACGAAATCTGCTTCGCATTTGTGTTAAATCGTTTAGGTGACAGCTTAAAATTGTAGTGCTCACAATTATTTAGGAACTGTTAATGTTTTCAATTTCTCTTCTAAAAAAGGATTTCGAATAATCTTTCTTTGTGATTTGTTATATAACCTACCGCTTTGTCACATCTAGTTGATAAAATGGGGAGGCTCATAAATATTCTTCTTCAACGAAGTGGGGAATCTATACCATGGGGATTTCGTCTAGAAGGAGGAATCGACAAAAAACGCCCCCTGACGATATCGCAGGTAAAAACGTAACTACTGAATTATTATTTTATAAAATCATTTAATTATTTTTCATATCTTTTTATTATCTGACCATTGAATTGATTAATATATTTGTATCTAACACATAAAAGAATCACAGAGACCAATAATTTGATTTAATTAATCTCAAATGAAATTAAAAATTCATCGAAGAAAAAATTATAAATAGCGTAGATTTGATTCTCTATAGTTCTGCCGTCTGTTTTTTGTTTTTGTTTTTAACGACATTTACGTTTTTAAGATTAGGATAGTGTTGTATTAGAACTGTGTTTTTTGTAGATGAACTCAAAGCTACATAATAAGCTCTCTGTTTTGCGCCTACCACAGATATCGAAACCTAATTTTTAGTGTTATAAATCGGCAGGCATACTGCTGAACCACTTTGTTCGTTCATTTGTTTTAGTTCAATGTTACGCGTTGGGCTTATCTTCGTCGCGGAGAATCGAACTCCGAATTTTAATATTGTAAATACACAAACGTACCGCTAAAGTATTAGGGAATAAAACTCCAATAAACTAAGTACATATATAAATCCGGCCATGTTTTTAAGTAAGAAAAATAGCTAAAGCTGTCCGTACGATGAATATTTTTCCAAAATTTAATCGTAGAGTTGTCCAATAAAATAAATTTCGATACATTTTTTTAAATCTCTAGTTAGTATGTTCGCCATTAACAATATATTACCGAGCGATGTGGACTAAAGGAACATATTAGAGATCACAAAGTTCCGAAGTTAAAACTACTGAGCCCCGGCATGGCCAAGCGTGTTAAGGCGTGCGACTCGTAATCTGAGGGTCGCGGGTTCGCATCCCCGTCGCGCCAAACATGCTCGCCCTTTCAGCCGTGGAGGCGTTATAATGTGACGGTCAATCCCACTATTCGTTGGTAAAAGAGTAGCCCAAGAGTTGGCGGTGGGTGATGATGACTAGCTGCCTTCCCTCTAGTCTTGCACTACTAAATTAGGGACGGCTAGCACAGATAGCCCTTCGAGTAGCTTTGTGCGAAATTCCAAAACAAACAAACAAAGCAAAACTACTGATCAGAAGGGATAGTACCCTTCTATCTACCAGCACCCACCGCATATAGATGGTTTTTTCTAAACCGAATAACGAAATTAACTGTTACTTTTATAACGTTCTCACAAGTAGAAGAAGAGCGAGTTTAACTGTATACTACGGGTTCGAACCTTGATATTTCAGATCCTCAGATAGACGCCTTAGACGCGACCGACACTCGGCCTTAAGTACAATTTAACGAGATGAAGTCGAACCAGCATGGCCAGGTGGTTAGAGAGCTTGGCTCGTAATCTGAGGGTAGCGGGTTCGAATCCCTGTCGCAACAAATATGTTTGCCCTTTCCGTTGTGGGGGCTTTATAATGTGACGGTAAAAGAGTACCTCCTAAGTTGGCGGTGGATAGTGATGACTAGGTGCCTTCCCTCTAGCCTTACACTGCTAAATTAGGGACGGCTAGCGCAAATATCCCTCGTGCAGCTTTGCGCAAAATTCAAAAACACAAAAAGAGAACAAGCCTCGCAACGAACCCGCAAAACCTGTTTTACAGCACCTTAACCTCTAAAGTTCGTATAATTGTTCAGACAGCTTATAGTAACCAATAACAAGCTGTACATAAAAGTGTTTAAAATTACGGTTTAAACAACAGAAGCAGGAGAGATGTATATAAACCAAGAAGTGTAAATTTTTTATACAATTACATAACTTCCAGGTTATTCCCACCACCACACACATAATATGTCCAATGTCCCTCTGATTTCCAGCCGCAATTGGTAAGCTAAGAGGAATGTGGGTGGAAAGTATCTGTAGTTAACTAACTTGTTTTACAGAACAGAAATATGCATTTGCAAAGATGTAATATTTAGTTGGATAGCATTTAATTTTTTGTAATATAGTGACGTGCGAAAGAAAGTTCATTAAGAATAATCAGTGGTTCCATTAATTTTAGTCTGTAGGTTGTGGAATTAGCCCTTTATTTTACAGACTAGCAACGACAACCACTACAAGGAGGCTATTATTTATAACTGTTATCGTTTCTCTTTGTGCTTAGCAATCAGAGTCATAACAACAGGCTTGAGTAATCCGAGGGTCGCGGGTTCGAATCCCCGTCACACCAAACATGTTTGTCCCTTTAGCCTTGGGGGCGTTATAATGTGATGGTCAATCTTACTATTTGTTGGTAAGAGAGTAGCCCAAGAGTAGGCGCTGGGTGGTGATGACTAATTGCCTTCTGCAGATAGCCCTCGTGTAGTTTTGTGCGAAATTCAAAAGCAAACGAATAGGCTTGAAATAAATTTTCTTGACTAAGTAGTACATCTTAATAACAAAATTACTATGTGAAAAAGGCTTTGTCCTGTCGATTGCTGGTTAGAAATATTTCAAATGTATTGTCTAACCAGAAATCCTTTCAAAAATCTAATATTTAACACCATTTGTTAGGGAAATTGCGACTTGATCAAAGTGAAAACATTATGTATTTTGTGAACTCTCCTATTCTTTTCCAGTTGGTTATTGACAACTTTTAGGGTTTACAATACAAACAAAAAAACCAGGTTTTGATACGTGCGTTCGGCACATCACAGATATCCTATTATGTAGTTTTGTGCTTAAGAAATAATTTTATTTTTTCTTACATTCCAAATTTGTGTAATAGTAAAGCATGGAATTCGTAGACCTCTACAGACTTGTATTCAATTATGATGGCTTTATTCCCGATTTACGAAGATATTAATTTAGAGTTTTATTTCTGATGGAGCATGTATGATGAATATAGCAGTTTTTTTTAGTAGTTTCGTAAAATAATTTTAATAATATCAAACAAACATTATTGTAAAAAACTAAGCTGAGTAAAATTATAGATATAATTGTTATGGTTTCTTTGAATAAGCAATATCGTAGGCCTACGGTAATTTTATTGTCTTTAAATGTTTACACATTCTATTTTAATTTCTGTACGATAAATTCGAAAATGATATCCACTTCTCTCTATCATGTACAGAGTTTTCACCAAACATCATTATGTAGTTTTACATAAGTGAAGCATTTTAATTGAAATCGTGTCACATTTTGTTATGCTTAAAATGTTGACAACCACTGGCTATAGATTTCTCTTGACCAATCGCGACATGAGAGTCTTATCGATCGTTCTATAACCCACGAGAAACGCATATAATTATAAATTTCATTGTGGTAAATAAAATAGTAATTAGATCTAAGTAATGGTTTTTTTTTCTTCCCGGTTTGTAACAACAACCCTTTCCCGATAGAAGAAAAAAAATATTAGTTTCCAAGTCTATGTAGGTGATTTATGGAAAATTCATTATTAAAACCAAAACAACTTTTACGTAGTTTTTAAATTCGCAGTCCCGTGTACCTGATATACATATGTTGTTAAAGGTTATTTGAACAAACGAAAATGGATATAAATAATTCAATTAACAAGCAGAAGTCTGTTTACCATCCACAGAAATACAAATGAGAAACAAAACTACTTTATCGAACAGAGGCTCATGTCCGCAAGTTTAAATCCGATATGTAAAATTATGGCTTTGTTTAACTTAAAGGATCAAAGCTACAGAATTCTTTTTTTTTTTTTTTTCAGTACAGTTATCATTCAGAACATAAATCATTCTACGTTTAGAACTATAGAACAACCAGAATTATAGAAAATGTTGATTTAAGATAGATAAGGAACGTTGAGCAACGCTTGTTGTTTAGCTAAGTTTTAAATATTACTTTGTGAAATTAATTTCCGTCTGCGTGGAAAGTTACTTTATTACAATTTTATTCGCATATTCGCAGCTGACTAGGTCTTGGGGAATTACATCTATGTAAAAGCAAAAATACACTTCATTAGATTTTATTGTTCTAATTACAACTGGCTGGGTTATGAGATTAATTTATTTTTGCTAAGAGCGAAGCGGAGAAAGAAACCGAAATAATTCCAAATTATCACATACAAAATTTTCCTCTTGTGTTAGTACAATTTGTCATTATTATGAAATACGTATGTGTTTGTACACATTTAAAAAAAAAACTTATAGAACCTAGTACTCGATGGAAGAACCATGAATAAATTGTAGAAGACTGTCATTATAGGCCTATCACGGGCCTGGTGAAATTCACTCGACTCGTAATGTGTGGATCGTGTTTTCCAATCCTATAATCGAACATGTTCGCCCTTTCAGTTCTATAGACTTTGTTATGCGATGGCCAATCCAACTAGTTGTTGGT
Source organism: Tachypleus tridentatus (assembly GCF_004210375.1). Classification (NCBI taxonomy): domain Eukaryota; kingdom Metazoa; phylum Arthropoda; class Merostomata; order Xiphosura; family Limulidae; genus Tachypleus; species Tachypleus tridentatus. The sequence goes on along the minus strand of NC_134836.1, from coordinate 73,403,282 downwards.
AAATGGTAGTCGAAGAGTTGACTAGCTGCTTTTTTTTCTTGGTTAGCGCAGATCGCCCTTGTGTTGGTTCAACAAACAGTCATCATTTTATTTGTGTGTGCGTGTGTATTTTCTTGTCTCTTTGTTATAAACAATCCATTATTTAAGCCTTTTTATATGCAGTATTTCTTCACAAAATAACTATTTGTTAATAAAGTATTGCTGCATGCTGGTCGTTATGACAACAAAGTCATTTTCAGTAATGTGATAAGTTTTTGTTATGAGATTCTCGTGTTTTTATTTAACAAAAGCGACCCCTGTGAAACGTTGTCAGACCTTCAATCCTTATATTATTACTGACACTTTTTTGTTTTCGAGCTACATTAGTGACAGCTTTTTATATAAGTTCTCTTATAAACTTTAATCTATAATACATACAAGCACCTTACCCTGTGCCGAAACTGTTTACATAAACGCATCATGTGACAGGGTAGGATCCCGGATTTCTCCTGTTTACCCTGTCTATTTGAGAAGGAACGAAATATGTTTCTGGTAACCTAAGTACAATTGTGACCTGTTGAACCTATCAAGTACGTTTACACGCTACCAAGTGCTTGTGTATATATATATAGAACAAATGGGATTTGTGTGCATTAGAATTAAGTATATTGTAACTGAGATCTGATTGCGATAGGGTTAGAAATGTACAAAACGAACTGTATTATTGTGTTGAACGTCTATAGTATTAGCTTTGTATTGATTATACATTTTATTTAAAGTTTTAAGAGTGAAGCTGTCAAGTAAGACTAAGCTGTTCATTAAACGGTGGGGTTAAAATCTATAAAACGAATTTTACGTGTATTATGGTTTTGAATGTCTATAGTATTATCTATAGTCTATAGTATATATTATCCTTGTATTTATATATTTTATTGAAAGTTTTAAAAACGAAGCAGTCAAGTTAGGCTTAGCGGCCCTTAGTGTGCCAGGTCAATGAGATTTGTTTGTGTGTGTATTTACTTTCCATATTACCGACAGAGAGCGAAGAAATCGAAAATATAAATTGAAGTTAACAACTCGGTAATCTCAAACAAATTTTCATTGTGAAACAGTAAGACAAAAACAAGTACATATTTGGCTTTCTGCACTGCAAGCTAATAATGTTTTTAACAAACTATGTTTTGACGTTGCTGTAGTTGGGATTACGGCGAACTTGTATGTCTCGAAGTAAAATCGCCACATTTGTATGGTTACGATTTGATACCAAGTATGGACATTTATTTTCAATATAGATTAAAAAAACGTATATACCTGTATAGGCTTGATGGTTATCCTCGTAGGAAAAGTTCTGATCACGTGACTAAAATATTATTGTGTTGGGAGGGGGGGAGAAAAAATGTGTGCTGTTATTTTTACAATTAACTCTCAAAATATATTTTTTCTATCTGATTTATAGGTTTTAGAAACAAACATTTGTTGCGCTACTATGCATTTTATCATTCTAGTAATTTCTTCTGTACCAGTGTGGTTAGCAACATGGTTACGTGAGCTGAAACAAATTCAATTCGATTTCAAGCTATGTATTTTTTTCATTTTGGTCCATGTCTAAAAGGTGTTTTTATATGTTGAAGGTTTACTATATATATTTCACGAGTCTACATTTAAAATGAGCTTGACACTCGTGAGAATTGGCTGTTCTTTGGGTGGGTTTTCCGTTGGTGTAGGTTTAAATAGGTCATTACAGGTGAGCGTTAGCTCATAAGTTTGTCATCTTAGACGTGAGAAAAAGTAACAAACACTGGTTAAGGTTTCTATGAGTTTCGCAACAAATCGACATTAAAAAAGAGTAAAATGTTAACCAAGATGTTTAAAGTTGTTTGCATTTGCTCGAGAATATATAGCGCACGGAAGATAGGCTTTGAACTACGTTGCCCCAATGGGGCAGCGGGGCAGCACCCTGTCTGCGGACTACAACACTAGAAACCAGGTTTTTATACCAGTGGTTGGCAGAGTACAGATAGCCCAATATGTACCTTTGTGGTTAATAGGAAACAAACCGAAAAAAGAAACTTTTAAAACGAATTAAGATAAAAAAAGTGTGTGTTTGTTTGTTTTTTTAATTTTCGCACTAAGCTACACGAGAGCTATCTATGCTAGCCGTTCTTAATTTTGCAGTGTAAGACTACAGGGAAGGTAGATAGTCATCACCACCCACCGCCAACTCTTGGAATACTCTCTTACCAACAAATAGTAAGATTGACCATAACTTTATAACGCCCCCACGACTGAATGGGCGAGCATGTTTGATGTGATGGGGATTCGAACCATCGCTCCTCAGATTACGAGTAGAGTGTCTTAGCCACCTGGTCGTGCGGGGCTAAGAAAAAAGCGAAAGAACAGATGGGTAGATTCATAACAATCCGAAAGAAAAAAAAAACAAATAACTATGCCATTTGTAACTTTTCTTTACTGATTGCACAATTTAATAATTACTAGTTTGTTACCTGTTCCCACGTTTCAACACTGACCTTGCTTTGAACACGAGGACTTGTTTTCATCTGGACAAATACGAATAGAAGATTCGTCTTTGCTTTATAAATTCCATTTTACGACCGATTGAATTGGCGCATCTCGGTCACGCTCTTACAGTTCTACTTAACCGGAGTTTCAAATTTGAGGACAAAGATTGTTATTGCTTCATTAAACCAAGTGACTGGGAGGACCATTCAGTCACATGACATTTTAGTGAGTGTAGACACAAACAAACAAACATTTTTTACATAAGTCAAAGGCCCGGCATGGCCAGGTGAGTTAAGGCGTTCGACTCGTAATTTGAGGATCGCGAGTTCGAATCCTCGTCGTACCAAACATACTCACCCTTTCAACCATGAGGGCGTTATAATGTGACGGTCAATCTTACTATTCGTTAGTAAAAGAGTAGCCCAAGAGTTGGCGGTGGGTGGTGATGACTAGCCGCCTTCCCTCTAGTCTTACACTGCTAAATTAGGGACGGCTAACGTGAAATTCAAACTAAACCTTTTTGTTTGTGTAATAAGTCGTATTATCCCAAGGCCCGGTATGGCCAAGCGCGTTAAGGCGTGCCACTCGTAATCCGAGGGTCGCGGGTTCGCATCCCTGTCGCGCCAAACATGCTCGCCCTTTCAGCCGTGGGTTGCGTTATAATGTGCGGTCAATCCCACTATTCGTTGGTAAAAGAGTAGCCCAAGAGTTGGTGGTGGGTGGTGAGGACTAGCTGCCTTCCCTCTAGTTTTACACTGCAAAATTAGGGACGGCTAGCACAGATAGCCCTCGAGTAGCTTTGTGCGAAATTCAAAAACAAACAAAAAAACGTATTATCCCGTTCTCACGAGTGGAAACATCCAGAACATTATCAACTAAACATCTCTGTTGCTACGTTTCAACAGTCTTCTTCAGTGAATAATATTGTTGTGTGTGTGTGTGTTTACCCAACCACGGGTATCGAAACGCAGTTTTTAGAGTTATAAGATTTACCTCTGAGCCAGTAGGGAGCGGGAGTGGCTAATATCGTTTATTAAATGAGACGCACTTTCTGTCGTTTTGTGAAAAGAAAAGTCGAATTTATTTCATGCTTGCAAATAGAAGTGGGGTATAACCGCTTAAACACATCACAGTAGCTCTCTACTACCCCCGGTGTCCCAGCAATTAGTAAGCTTGGAAAGCTATTACGCTAAAATTCAGAGTTGAGTCCCTCCGGTGAGCGCAGCACAGATAGTGTATTGCTCAGCTGCATGCTTATCTCAAAATGAAGACCATAACAATGAAAAGCATTGTCTTGGCTGAAGGTTAGAGCCTCTATATAGCGTGGGTTACTTTCAGTCTGTTTCTATGTTCTATTAAGAACATAGTTAAACTCTTAATAAAATGATTATTAAGCAGTACCATACTAAACATGAGAAATATTGGACTGTAACTCGTATGTAGCTAGACAGTCCTTCTGGTTTCTTCTCCCATTCAGTGTTGTTACACGGTAGTCAGTTCTACATCTTCATCAGGAAAAATAAATAAGGGTGTTGCTCTGAAAAATAAACTTGATTGGAAGATCTGTTCCACATTTTAACAGCTTTTTGCACGGATATTTTAAGCTCACCCGAATTCCCCCACAATTCTTAAAAGTCCTTCACAATGAAACGTTAAGTTCCATTGAAGTGGTATTATTTATCAATGAATTTCCTGTGGACTTTGTCACTCGGTCAACACAGTATTAACTGTGGAAAGTTGCCACTCCCAAGTTAGTCGTCCAACTACTGCAAAAATGGCAGAGTTTTAATACTTCCTAGCTTGGGAAATTCCTACTTCAAACCATCAAAAGTATTCGAACACCCACTCCCACTTTTTTTTTTTGAGAATTTCATCTTCACACCAAAGGGTGGGAGCGTAGTCTAGTGGTTAACGTGTCATACTGTACATCCGTTCACGTATCGCCTCACTGCCGATTAGTCGTTCTCCTCGCTTTGGGGCCGTGATGGCGTTATAAGAGTAACAATCAAATATTACTATTCAATTATATCAGTCCAGGTGTTGTTTTTGTTGTTTTTTCTGTTGGTCAGCTTCTTTCCCTATAGTCTATCGATTTAATTCTAGACGCGGCTAGCGTTGATAACGTTTATGTAGATTTGTGTGAATATCCGCACCAAGCAAACAGCCATGAAGCCTGGACAGACAGTCAGACAAGACAAACAATCAAGCTTAAAGACGAGATTGCATAGTGTAAAGTGCGCTGATTGTGTATAGTTGTTTTTTCTCAGTGTGTTGGAGCTTAGCGATATGACCACTGCATGTCTGTAATTTTTGGTTGTTTGTTTTGAGTCTCGAGACCACTCACGACCATTACAATATCTTAGATGTTGACATAACATTGATTATTGTTGGACAGGTTTACTGGGTGGTGCCTATCTCCTCTCCAGGTGCCCGTGTCCCTCTAATTCAGTAGTCAACACCACCCACCTGCCATTCTAAGACTTTTCTGTTACCAATAAATAGTGGGATTGACCATTACGTTATAACGTCTTAAAGGATGAGCATGTTCAGCGGCAGAAGCTCGAACCCACGACCGCCAGTTTGCTGCGAATCTAATTCTCTGAATCACCAGGCTAGATGGTTGAAAACCAGAATGACTGACAAACTAGGCCTAGCTCGCTGATTAGCGTGACGTTTCTTCCACACTTAAAACGTATGCCTATTGGTCATAACGTTTCAATTACAACATGCCAGTTCGGGAGCACAAACATCTTTCTATAAACAACATTTGTGTTAATTAAAAACGAATGCGAATTGTACAGTAATGATTCTTTAGTGTCGGTAGAGCTATCCTGTGGTTACCTGTAACATGTTTTCTCGCGTTTTCCGGATATTTTTTACAACAATTATTTGGTAAGGAGCAAGCTTTTCCCAGTAAATCTGGACAGGCTGAGTAGTTAGCGCGTGCCAGGCTATGGATCCGAAGGTCCATGGTTCGCAAAATTATCACAATCCGCGCGTTGGGGCGATAAATGCGTAATATTTGTTTGTTTTTTGGAATTTCGCGTATAGCTACACGAGGGCTCTTTACGCTAGCCATTACTAATTTACACTGTTGGCCAAAATCTTAAGGCCAATGAACATAAAGAAAAAATATTCATTTTGCGTTGTTAGACTCAACCACTTATTTGAGTAGAGCTTCGAAAGATGAGAATAAGAAAAGGGAAAATAAAAACATTTTTTAGCATTTAATAGGAAAAATGTGAAAACTATGAAATTAGCCTAAATACTAGCTGGTCAAAAGTTTAAAACCATACTTAAACGAAGCGTTAATCGGTAAACACGTAACGAAATTTAGTCATTTGTGTACAAGCATTAGCGTTATCAACATCTCCCACTGACATCTCTTGTGTTACATTGGGTAAAAATATGGCAAAGGCGAAAAAGTTGACACAGTTTGAACTGGCAGAATTGTCGAGCTGCAAAAGCAAGGTCTCTCTCAACGTGCCATCGCTGGTGAGATTGGGCGTAGTAAAACTGCTGTTGCAAATTTTTTAAAAGACCTTGGGAGAATTTCAAGTGGTCGACCCAAGAAAATTTCGCCGGCGTTGAGCAGGAGGATTCAACGGGTTGTCCTGCGAGACACCAGTCGATCATCGAACCAGAGTAAGGTCCTTACGGACGCAGAATGCAACTAAAGAACAATAAGATGGCATCTACGAGAGAAAGGCTTTAAAAACCGCAAACGTCTTCAAAGGTCAAGCCTCCTTCCACACCACGAAACATTTCGGTTAAACTTTGCTGAGAAGACCAAATATTGGACGTAGAAAAGTGGACGAATGTTTTGATCTCTGATGAGAAAAAAATTTAACCTGGATGGTCCATATGGCTTCCAACGTTACTGGCACGATAAGGATATCCCACTGGAGCCATTTTCAACACGACACAGTGAGGAGGTTCCTTCATGATCTGGGGTGCTTTCTCCTTCCATGGAACAATGGAACTTTACATTATAAAGGAGCGTCAAACAGCAGCTGGCTACATTGGCATGTTGGAGAGAGCATCGTTATTGACTGAAGGCCCTCGCTTGTGTGGAAATGACTGGATCTTTTAGCAGGACAATGCTGCAATCCATAATGCCCGCAGGACAAAGGGCTTTTTTCATGGCGAATAACGTGATTCTTTTGGACCATGCAGTGTGTTCGCTCAAACCTAACCCCATTGAAAATGTTTGAGGGTGGATGGCAAGGGAAGTCTATAGAAATGGACGTCAATTTAAAATAGTGCATGATCTTCGTGAAACCATCTTCACCACTTGGAATAACATTCCAGCCAGCCTTCTGCAAACGCTTATATCGACCATGCCAAAGCGAATGTTTGAAGTTATTCGCGATGACGGCCGTGCAACTCTCTACTGAGACCTCTTGTTAGGCATACCCTGTTTAGGACTTCTTTTTTGGTATGGTCTTAAACTTTTGACCAGTTGGTATTTAGGCTAATTTCATGGTGTTCACATTTTTCCTATTAAATGCTAAAAATGTTTTCATTTTCATTTTCCCTTTTCTTATTTTCATCTTTCGAAGCTCTACTCAAATAAGTGGTTGAGTCTAACTACGCAAAATGCATATTTTTTTTCTTTATGTTCATTGGCCTGCCTTAAGATTTTGGCCAGAAGTGTAAGACTAGAGGGAAGGCAGCTAGTCATCACCATTTATCGAGAACTATTGGGCTATCCTTTACCAACGAACAGTGGAATTGATCATAACATTATAACGCCCCCACGGCTTAAAGGGCGAGCATGTTTGATGTGACGGGGATTCGAACCCTCGAACCTCAGATTACGACCAAATGTATAATAAATGTACGTTCAAGTTCCAGTATTCGATTATAATAATCTAAGAATTAGTGGTAGGAGTTCTTCTGACTTTTCAGTTCAAAATTAAAAAATGGCTATTGCTAATAGCCCTCGAGTGGCTCTGAGTGAAAGGTTTGTGCGAACGTCTGAAACAATCAGTCAGTCAGTCTACTGGACTTGTTATTTTATACTGACTGCCATGTATTGTGTTGGTGAGGCTCAATATTTCTATATGTTATGTTGAAAATATTTAAGCGTAACAGTTATGGATATCATTTGACGAAATACAGCTGGAACAGAGAAAAGTCCGAAGAACTATTTCGTCAATAATATGACTTGGTATGACCAGGTGGTTAGGGCGCTCGTCTCACAAGCAATGAGTCGCGGTTTCGAATCCCCGTCTTACCAAATATGCTCGCTGTGGGGGCGTTATATCGTAAAGGTCAATCCCACTGTTTTTCATAAAAGAGTAGTCCAAGAATTGGTAGAAGGTGGTGACGACTAACTGCCTTCCCTCTAGTATCGCAGCAAGCGCAGATAACCCTCGTTTAGTTTTGCGCGAAATTCTTAAAACAACAGACAAAATTTCAATAACATACCATCACAGGACTTGAACTGCCAAACATATATCCACAAAAACATATAATGACAAATATATTTGGCATGAATTTACTTTTAAAAACTTCCAAGTATGGATTTCTGTACAATTTTACGCAGGATGTCATGACAAAGGACCTTACTTTGAGATTAACAAAGTATAGAAAGGACCTTACTTTGAGATTAACAAAGTATAGATACGCCTTGAATGAATAACGAAGAAAACTTCATAATAAATTTGAGAAAGTAACAACAGTGAATTTCTTACTAAATAAATACTGTCTGCAATCGTATGTTATTTATGTGATAACTGTCCAAAATTCTACATCAGAGAAACCGGAAAGAAATAGGTAACAAGATATGCTGAAGATAGTATTAAACATACGAAAGAAAAAACTGTTTATAAGTATTGTAATTTTTAAAAACAACAGCCGTAGTATATTTATATCAAACAGTGATTTTAAACAAAGAACTAAAGATCAACAAAGCCATTATAATTGAACACAGCCTTTCTTCTGAACTATCGTCCTGAGTGTGTTAAGATGCATTTGCTAAGCAATCTCCATTCATGTGACTTTGTTTCATACTGTGTACGTTTATTCCTGTGTCTTAGTAAACCATTCATTCAAGAGGTCTTGTAGAAAGTTAATTTACGCCGTGAAAATGTTTATCTGATATATACACAATATATATTTATGTGCACAATTTCATAAATTACGACAGAATTTTTCTAAACAGGTTATTCCTGGTACTATTGGTAACCAACACTTGAAACCTGGGGATATCCTCCTGAGGATCGGCGATCGAAGCGCCACGAACCTGACTGTAGTTGAAGCGGAAGAAATTATTTCTCAAAGTCAGAATCGTATTGAGCTTTTGATTCAAAAGTAACGAATTTTTACAATATTTGATTGATTTAAGTAAGAAATAAGCCATTTGTAGTAACTTATATGACAACAAAACTACGCTAATTTAATCCGTCAATTGTAAACTGTCGAAAGTGATTCACATCGAATAAATAGTGTTGTTTTTTTTCGATTTGATATTTCAGGCCATTGGCTTTATAACTTCTAATTTTAACAGAATGTAATGTGTACTGATTTATTTGGGTATTTTCTGTCTTGGTAATATATTCCCGGTTTCTTATTTTGTCGAGTATGTTTCGCCATCTTGTGGTTTCCACAGAAGTTACTTGCTAATATATAGTTACAAGGTTTGTATTCGTCTTTGGTTATTAGTAATTACTATATATAATTCCGTAGGCTCTCCAAAAGTGTTTTATTTCAAAAGTAAATAAAACCACAATTAAGAGTAACATTTATTTTATTTCTTGCTTTTCAAATTCATATTCAGTGCTGTGTTGTAGCATACAGAAATCTATAACTAGTGGTTGTCAGTATTTTAACCATAATAAAATGTTATCCGAGTTCAATGAAAATGATTCACTTGTGTACTAATTGATTTTATAAAAGCACATATGGCGTTTTCATGTGGCCTGTTAAATGTTTATATACTATCGGTGTGTTTCTAGTAGGTGATAAAACGATCGAAAAAAATCTGTACGTGATGGAGAAAGATGGATATCGTTTTCGGATTCGGCGTACAGGAATTACTGTAGAACATGTAAAACATTTGAAGACAACTATCGTAGGCCTATGTTATCTCTGTAAACTTCATGGTGTTGATTACAATCATGTTAAACTGGTGGACAACATAAACACAATAACAAATTAGAACAAAGATGCTATTGTTAAATGGCCTGACATGGCTTACTAATTAGGGCTTTTGACATGCAATCTGAGGGATGTAGGTTTGAGTTCGCGTTGACGAATATACTCGCCCTTTCAGTTGTTGGGATGTTATATGTCACTACCTATCCTATTATTTGTTGGTGGGGAAAAAAATCCTTAGAGCAGGCGTGGATGTTGTTGATATTAGAAACGGCTACGCAGATAGCCCTCAAGTCACTTTGCACAAAATTCAAACCAAGCTGCTGTTAAAACAGTAAATAGACTAGAAATTCACTCGATAGGGCGTACACATCCGCCACGTAGCGTTGACCGTATTCGGCCCCAAAAAACACTGAAGTGTGTCCGTATGTCCGTTGTTATCAAAGAACTCGAACCGTTTTTGGCAGAAGGAGAAATAATATTCTACATATATCCGCAACGATTCATCAAAACTCGAAGATTTTTGACCGAGATATAGAACAAAAATAGTATGAAAAATCAGTCGCTTATTTAGAGATATGATTTTTTTTTTTAATTTCCGTGGCCTTGACCCTCCAAAAACTAATCACTTCTCAGCTGGGTCAGTTCAAATGTATAGCAACTTTCGCCCAAATCTATTAGCCGTTTCGAGACACCTTGCTGACAAATACACAAACAAAACAAAAAAATACAAGCACGTATATAGGGGTGCAAACCCACTCTCGGTGGCGGAGATAATAAAGTTTACGTAAGCAGGTTAAAAACTGAAAGAGTTATTTACATCTTAATTATACGTAGACCTGAAACTCGAGCGCTTTCGGTTAGTTTACTATTCTTTTTTTATACCCCTGGGTCTTTTTTTTTTGTAAATTTATTGCATTTTTGTGTGTGTTTGTTTTTTTAATTTCAAGCAAGGCTACATGAGGGCTATCTGCGCTAGCCGTCCCCAACTTAGCAGTTTAAGACTCTAGAAGGAAGGCAGTTCGTCATCATCATCATCCGCCAACACTTGAGCTACCCTTTTACCAACGAATAGCGTGATTAACCGTTACTTATAACGCCCCCTCTCGGCTGAAAGAGCAAGCATGTTTGACGTGACAGGGATTCGAACCCGCGACCCTCAAATGACTAGTTGAGTGCGTTAACCACCTGGCCGTGGCGGGCCTTTTTGTGTGTGGGATCCCATGTTCTAATACTTTCTCTCAGAATAGATTTAATGAATCTTTAATTTCTAACTAATCTGGCGTCCAATGTATTCTATCCTCATAAAATCGAAATTATTAAAACATCAAAGAAAAGGGCATTAACATATTCAGTGATTATTTTAAACAAAAAAAAAGTCAAAATCGAAATAAAACTAAGTAACATAATACCCCTATCACAATACCATGTACATTTGTAAAGTGAAACAATAAAACTGTCATTTATACGGTATTGTTACACGGGCAGGAATTTTTACAGGAAGGAGTAAAGATTTCCGCGATAGGGGTAGTTACATTGTGAAGTGAATAAAAAATTGATATGCATATGCTGAACTAGTAAAGAAGGAATTGAGTTTGTCATTTTTCCATGGCAAGTGCCCCTCCTCCTGCGGACGCTCATGATTGTACATATTGTTTGGAATGTTCTGGTAATCAGCATCACAAATCTTACTAGTTTCGTAAAATAAATATATACACATGGTGTGTTTTAACAGTGAGGAGGGACTAATAAATAGGTTTAATGCTTTCATATAATAAAATGATAAGAAAGCAAGAGGAAAAGTGACAGGTAGGTTGGTTTAAAAAAAAAGACTGACAGTTTTGGTGAGAAACTTTGGTTGTTTATTACATGTTCTAGAGACAGGTGTTCTGTCCTATCGGCAAGTTTTTAAAACGCTTTTGTTCTTTTACTACCTTTTAATTTTAAGTTAACGTTTTCTTGATGTTTTCCATCTGGCAGTGATCTCCTGTTTGTATGTTTTTAACTGGTGTTTAGTACCATTTGAGAGTGTAATGCCCAAAGCTGACGTATTTCAAAAGAAAACCTTTCAACCGTCTTACTCAAGCTCATAACAACAATCCTCTGAGAACTGATGCAGGAAATGAATTATATTCTATACGTTCCATTTTACATTTGTTAGATAACAAAGGACTCCTACTGATCCAGGATCGCAACTTCTGGACGTCAAGTGGGAGGGAGGGTTAGGCTGAGTGTGAAGAACGTGGCTGCTCATAAGAGCCACGTGTAAATATAGCATCAAGACGTCTCGAATTGAAAACCAGGCAACTTTCTTTTCTTTGTTTGGCATTAGTTCTAGATGATGCGCATACGCAACTGAACGGCCCTCTTCTGTCGATATTTAACTCCTACGTGCGATTTGGTAACCACAACATCTGAGATTTAAGCGAGTAAAATATCTGATGTAATCTAGCTATGAGACGTTGCTGCTAACGTTAAGTAAGGTAGATCTCATTGATATAGGTTCCACTGAAGGTCAGTGTACTGACGCAATATGGACCGAGGTTTTGAAATACGGTGAGTGTGAAAGTATAGATTTGGCTCAGATTTAATCTTTCTGCTTTGTTTAGTCTGTGTAGTAATTAAACAAGACATTTCTTGTATTTCTATGTATTGTCCTTTTGTCAGTTGATTTTGTTTAATATCAAATTTTAATAACTCCTTAAACCCTAAAAAAGAAGTGAAAGAAATCCATAAATGCTACTTGCGAGCGAAATGATTTCAAATAAGATTCGTTTGTTTATTATTAAACATAAATCTATACAACGGGCTATCTGTACTTTTCCCACTACGGGTATCTAAACCTAACTTTTGGCGTTGTGAGCCCTTAAGACTTGGGACTAAGACATTGGGGGCTTCAAGGAAGAGGAAATATATTGTTTTGTTTCTCCTGTTGGTTAGTGGTAAGTTTACGAAAGTACAGTACTAAAATCCGGAGTTTGATTGCTTACAGTATCGAGTAGCGTTATAGTAAATATACAGCAAAAACAATAATACTGTTCAATGATATTGTAAAAACAATAAAATATATCTTCTTTTTTTTTTCGTTCTTAATTGTCAAACTGTTTTCACCAAGTACTTTTTGTGCTTTGGTATTGAGAGGAGATTTGACAATCTTTATTAATAAATGAAAACCTAACTTATTAGTGATATAGAAACAATTAAACTGTAAAAACTTGTCTTGAAATTTCCACTGATTTAACAGAACAATATGGAAGAGTATTCTTCAAGCTGGGACTATAATCATGTAACTCGTAATTGATTTGTGTGAGCAAACTCTGGATTTTGGTGTTGCTAAATTCATTAAGCCTAACGTGAATTTCGGCACTAACTAAGTTTTGATCAGCTTTGAATAGCTAACGAACAACTTTCGATTATTTTCTTTATATGGCTTAAACGTTTATTAGGCTTAACGCTGTTCTTGCTTATGAGAAACACTGTCTTAATCAGTCAAAACACTACAGCAATATCACTTGGGGAATTGGATTTATAACGAAGAACAAGAGGTTACATTATTTCCAAATGTAGGTGAAAAGGCGACGTAAATACTGAAACGAACGACATGAATATATTAGATCTTTTTTAGCCTCTGCTTGACCCTAAAATTACTACTGGGAGACTTCATCAGCTATTTAAAAATAATAGTTGAGCATCGGATTGTCTACAACTTAGTTTATCACAGAACCCCTAACAATACAAGATTCTCAACAAATATACAAAATCAATTCTGCAGAAAACGGGTTTCAGTACCCATGATGGATACAGCACAGATAGCCCGCCCATTCTGTGTCTTTGTGTTTAAGCACAAAGACACGAGCTTCTTGTGTATATTGCAGACAAAAAGTAATTTGAACATTTATTTTGGTCGATTTTTTCTAAAAGTTTTTATAGTAAGTAAATTTACAACAGTACAGAATATAATGGAATGAGTGGACCCCGCTGTTAGTGAGCGGTATATAAATGAACCAATATTTTAAGGTAGCCCAAGAGTTTGCAATGGGTGGTGATGACTAGCTGCCTTCTCTCTAGGCTTACGCTGCTAAATTAGGGACGGCTAGCATAAATAGCCCTTGAGTAGCTTTGCTCGAAATTCAAAAAACCAAAACAAAGGTTCCAAATACTTTTTAAGTTTTAAATATATTATCGTTTTCATACCGTTATTTGGCTCTAAGTGCAAGAGGTCACAACTTAAAAAATAGTATTAATAACATAATTCCAAGTTGTCATTCTGTTGTGTTTTTTTATACCAACACTGAAACATCGCATTAGTAACACAGAAACAAATCGAACGTTATTTTACGTTATACATGCAAACTGATCTAAACGACGTCGTTAGAAACCGTCTTTTTCTATTACGTGTTTCAAAGAATATTTGCACCACCAAAGTTTGAAGACCTCCCCCTTCCGTAAAAATTTAACTATCCTATTGTCTCAAAGTTTACGAACTCTTTCACTAGGGACCCACCCTCGATAAATACTCTTATCTTACGTGATATTGAGTCTTAATGTTCACAAATGAATGGGTTCTGGATCAGACTTGATAGGGAAACAAAGGGAGGAATCATGCTTCATTGGAGCTCGTGAATACAGCTATCTGGCTTGTAGTCAAATTGTTTGCAAGATAAAATGTTACGTGAAACACCATGAAAAAAGTTTTGTCAACTTCTAGTTTGCTCGTTACTTGATTAAGTTATTTGAGTTGTTAGTTGGTTCCAATAAAACATTTGGAAACCCAACAACTTTTGGAAAATAAACCCATTTTGTCATTTCAAAATCTGCCCCTGAAAAACTACACGAGGCTATCTGCGCTAGCTGTCCCTAATTTAGCAGTCTAAGATTAGAGGGAAGGCAGCTAGTCATCACCACCTACCGCCAACTTTTAGGTTACTCTTTTACCAACAAATACTGAGATTGGCCGTTACATTACACCGTCCCCAGGTAGTGTGACGGGAATTCGAAACCGCGACTCACGGATTGCGAGTCGAGTGCCTTAACCGTCTGGCCATGCTGAGCCTGCCCCTGAATAATGATGATAATAAAAGGGAGGGTACCTCCAGAACGTGTCTGTGTTTATGGGGTTTCTTACCTCTTTTAACAAGATTGTTTTAAGTTATTTATTTGTTATTAAAGTAACATTTGAAAAACAAAACAAAACCCGATAACATGAAATACAGTAATATAATAAATGTGTGCAACTCTAGTTGGACTCGTGATTTTATTGGATGGTGGCCAACGAATCCGCTAATTTAAAAAAAAAAAGCCTTGGGGGGAGGGGTAGAAGGGACGGATTGTTCACTTTGATAAATCATTGGCCCTCTTCGTCAGAGGTTCTGGGTTCAAGCCCCAGCCTTGGAGTTTTGTTTCCACTTGTCGGTTTTTTCACTTGCAATAACTTTTTCTCAGTAAGATCGTTTCTTAGTATTTTTATTAGTTGACTACAATACAAACAAGAAAATTGGAAACCACCACAACTTTCAACAGCTAATTCTTCCTTCTCTTTCTTCCTTAAAGAAGGAGGGTCTTCCCGTATATTTTTATACTATCATTATTACTACGCTGTTAATATTTACTAATAGGAGTTTCCTGTTCCTGTTAGTTCTTGACTCGTTAGGAACGTCCAAGATTTTAAAACAAACCAACGATGTAGTGATTATATAATGATGGACACTTTTAAATTTTGACAGTTACCACACTTCGATCTAGAATTGTTTTCCCCAAACTCGTACTATATTTCTCGCTCGTTTCCAAGCGACCCGTCACACCAAACATGTTCGCCCTTTCAGCCGTGGGGGCGTTATAATGTGACGGTCAATCCCGCTATTCGTTGGTAAGAGTAGCCTAAGAGTTTACAGTGAATGGTGATGGCTAGCTGCCTTATCTCTAGTCTTGCACTGTTAAATTAGGGACGGCTAGCTTTGTGCGAAATTCAAACCAAACCGAAAAACATTTTAAAACCCAAATGTAAAAGATATTCTTTATACCTGAACTATGTAGTATATTTAATGTAAATGGCTCTTTATTTACGAAGTTGCAGCGCTAAAATTCGGGGTTTCATTCTCTGCGGTGAACACAGCAGAGAGTCAAGTGTGTCTTTTTTCTGAAAACGGACAAGCTTTATTCTTAACTCGTTGATGTTCGCAGTTTACACGATTTTTTTTGCCTTTGTTCCCCAGTGGCACATCCGTATGTCTGCGAACTCAAACCGCTAGAAATCGGGTTTCGATACCTGTGATTGTGTACCTTTGTGCTTAACTTCAAACAATCAAAAGCCTTTGATTTGCCTGCCATAGTACAACTTGCACACACACACACACACACACACACACACACACACACACACACAGAGGAGAAATGAGACAGAGCTGGATTTCTGTTCAACTGAAAAACTATCTGCCTGCATCTTTCCTGAAAAATGTGAAAATAATCGTGTGCTTTATCAGTCGGATGTTCAGAAGTGAGTGGTGTGATGTAACTCAAAGGTTAAGTTAACTTCCCATACAAATGTTATAGTTAAGTTAACATCCCATACAAATGTTATAGTTAAGTTAACTTCCCATACACATGTTATAGTTAAGTTAACATCCCATACAAATGTTATAGTTAAGTTAACATCCCATACAAATGTTATAGTTAAGTTAACTTCCCATACAAATGTTATAGTTAAGTTAACTTCCCATACAAATGTTATAGTTAAGTTAACATCCCATACAAATGTTATAGTTAAGTTAACTTCCCATACAAATGTTATAGTTAAGTTAACATCCTATATGTATGTATGTATGTATGTATATATTAGTTTATATCAAATCTTCAAGTTTTAATCAACAAATTATGATACAATTTTCAAACTGTTATGTCCTACGGGTCAGTTTATTCGAACTGTGAGCCTGAGAATTCGTGGCCTTTTACCGTTAAGACGCGCTCCTCACTTTAAGAACCATGGTTTACTGTAAGAATGATGGTTAATCCCACTGTTCGGTTAGAATAAAGTAGCCCCAAAATGCTTTCATTTCAGATCAAAGCTGAGTTCATTTGTAAGTGTTCTATAGTACACAATTCTTTGGCTGATAATTTGTGTACTTGAGTCCACTCTACACAAATGGCAATCTGTGTACTAAAATAATATACAACACTGCTATTACTTGTTTTCATTATCACAAACGAAACAGCCAGCCATCCTGGGCTAGGATTTTAAGGATTGAAAAAGTACTTAACGTACCCTGCCCCTGACCCCTTATTCTTTACATTACCTTTGCTGTTGGGTTGATATAGTGTGTTAAGAGACCAAAAATAACGGATGAAGCGAGATTTCTGACGTAATGTACAAGGAAACAATGCAGTTTCTGCTCTCGATGCTAAAGACCGGACTATTTTTTTATGCGCGTACGTAAACTAATAGGTAAATGTGTTTGTTCCTTTGTTATATTTTACGCAAAGTTACTCGAAAGAATGATAAATAAGACGAACATAAAATGCACTTTGTTTAAATGTATTAGTTCGTTTGTTCAAGTGATATGACGGACTATCTCCCCAATGCCTTTTGCAATGATCAAAATCTGAGTGTAAGTAAGCATTTGACATGAGCCACCAGGGGTTAGTTAAGGTTAAATTATAAAATCAGTTATCATTGTATGCCCAACTATTTATTGTTTAGGTTTGTTTTCAAAACCAACATGAAAAAAGTCTTTTGAAAATTAATGTTTCTTGTTGGTAGAAACTAGTGTATTATTTTGATGTTCTCACGGCCTGGCATGGCCTAGCGCGTTAAGGCGTGCGCTTCGTAATCTGAGGGTCGCGGGTTCGCGCCCGAGTCACAAATGCCCTCCCAGCCGTGGGGGCGTTATAATGTGACGGTCAATCCCACTATTCGTTGGTAAAAGAGTAGCCCAAGAGTTGGCGGTGGGTGGTGATGACTAGCTACCTTCCCTCTAGTCTTACACTGCTAAATTAGGGACGGCTAGCACAGATAGCCCTCGAGTAGCTTTGTGCGAAATTCCAAAAAAACAAACTTGATGTTCTCACATTATCTGTTTCGAACACAAATGTATGCAATGTGAAATGGAGGGGAGAGGTATTACAGTGAAATTTGCGTGAGATGAAAACTGCGTATACAGAAACCTGATCCGATAGTAACGGTGATATTGACAATAGATGTATCGATGTATATACTTATTTATTTTGTCGTGCATAATTTCCAACTGGTTCTCGCGAGTTTCATTCGAATGAACTGGAAACTTCAAAAATATTACTTCTGTACTTCAGTTTCTTCTCATTTTCGCACATAACATATGTTCTCATGAAATTTACAGACGTCAGAGCTGTGTGTTTAAAAGTGAGTTAGATGTGGCGTCAGCTATTCTTTGATAGATTGTTTGGGCAAAGTATTCACGATGAAACTGTAGAATGGACAGCAACTGCCTGTTGTGGAGACACAAGTGTAGAGGACGACGTTTAGAAAGTTTTCCGCCTTTTGTCATCGCAACAGGTAGTTGCCGTCCATTTTACAGAGTTTCGTCATGACGACAGCTATTTTGAAGACCGTGATTTATTTTTTTAAACGAACCCCATGAGTACCAGTTGCCCCATACAGTTGACAGAAGGAAGAAAAAATACATTCTTGATGGCACAGGTAATTTAAATCTTTAACCACTTATCCACATCCGTAACATATTTTCGCAATTTACTGTAAACTAAAAAATCGGGTTACATGGAAAGTTAACAGGAATTAGAACTGTCTTCGCTTAGGCATTAATATTACCTCAAGCTACTCTATTAAATAAAATTAAAATTAGATTATTAATTATTTGAAATTAAGCAGCATTAAATTGAATTTGATATATAGCTTACTTCTGGAAATGAAATTGGGATAACTTAATAAAGCCATATTCCTTTGTGGGTAGAGTTGTTTGTTACTTTTGAAGTTGGTGCAAAATTACACGAGGGCTGCGTGCACTATACGACCCTAATTTAGCAATGTAATACTAGAGGAAAGGCAACTAGTCATCATCACCCACCGCCAACTCTTGGGCTACTCTTTTTTCCCAACGAATAGTGGGATTGATCGTAAATTATAACGCCCCTACGATTGAAAGGGCGAGCACGTTTGGTGTGATGTGGATTTGAACCCACGACCTTCAGGTTGCGACTCGAGCGCCCTAACCACCTGGCCAAACAGGGCCCCGAAAAGAGTGGTATGTTTACTAATTGGCAACGGTATAAATAGTCACATTTAACTTCGCTATAAAAACTAACAAATCCATCTGGTCTCCTAATGACCTAGCTATCCCAAAGGTTAAATTATACAACTCAAAATTGTTTTTTTCATTCCAACTGTTAAAAATAGAACAAGAACTTGCAATTTGTTTTTGGATTGTGGAGTGTGTTGAAAAGATTTATCTTAAGCCGAAGAGACCTTATGATTTTCTAAATTTGGAAACTACGCGATTACACATTACTCTGCCGCCAAATCTCATACCTGTGGTCTATTTCTGTAATTTTCCACACTGGCTTACCGCCAGACTTATACGACCATTTCTGGTTTTTATCCAACATGGAAGGTAAGTAGTTGGACAACAGAAGTTTTCTGTGATAACTAAAACGGCGGAATTATCATAATTTCCACATCGATCTTCTTGTGCAATCCACTAAGACCAGAAACGTGTAACGCTTAAGTCTGAAGTTCAATTTCTCGTAATGAATATTGTACACGAAGTAGACTGTGTAGCTACGCACTTAGAGAAAAAAATGAATGTTAGGCCTGGCATAGCCTGCTAGTTAGAGCACTCGACTCGCAATCTGAGGGTCGTTATCTCGAATCTCCGTCACCGAATGTTCTCGTCCTTCCAGCAATGTGGTGTTATAATGTGACGGTCAATCCAACTATATATTGTTAAGAGTGGCTATCGGTGAGTGGTACTCACTGGCTGCTTTCCCTCTATTCTTTCACTACTAAGATAAGGATGACCAGTGCAGATAGCCCTTGTGTGGGTTTGCGCCACCTATATTCTATAATAAATATAGGAGGGGAATATCATCTTACTATAATGGAACTCTTGCTTATATGATACTGGAAAAAACTTGTTTTATTACGCATTGCGCAACCTCCAACTTTGCAAAATTTTTATCCTGTATGTATGTATATTTACAATAGGGGTAACGATTTTCCCGTTTGGCCTCCGTTCCCCGTCACAGAGAACTTTATTTTTTCTCCATTCTCAGGATACAGATATGACGTCATATCCCCGTCACATCAAACATGCTCGCCCTTTCAGCCGTGTAAGTGTTATAATGTGACGGTCAATCCCACTATTTGTTTGTAAGTGGTGATGACTAGCCTTCCTTCTGGTCTTACACTGCTGAATTAAGAACGGCTAGCATAGACAGCCCTCGCGTAGTTTTGCGCGAAATTCAAAACAAACCAAACCACTCCAAACAAACGCATCTGACATCTTTACATTCATTAAAGATATTTTGATACATCAGTTTGAGTTATTGTGTAATATAAATTCATACCAATGTTTTTGTTTGTCTTTTGTATAATTATGGACCATTCAATCTATATTTGAGAAACACCACCAAGGAAACAGATAGCGAAATATTTAAACAATATTATATTGTTGCTTATACTCAGTTTTATTTGTTCACAGAAAAGCTGCGGACCACGCTAGTCCAGCTGTCTGGAGTCCTGCGTCGAATTTAAACAGTACTGGACCTAACCCTTTTTTTTCTGGTGTTCACAGTTCACCAGTTTCTGTGACTAATCCTGGAGTTAAGAATGTACCTTCAACGCCTAGGTCATCAGGACCATTCTGGGCAACTCGGACGACAGCAGCTCCTAGTTCTTCTGGCCCATATTGGGCTGTTCGAACCCCAAGTACCTCTGATAGTGCAAGTACACTGTGGGGAGTACAAACTCCCAATTTTATGAATAGTGGAGTTTCGCGATGGTCTGATCAAGAAGCGAATTCAACGGAAAATGGAAGCTCATACTGGAATACCCAGAGATCAAATTCAGAAGTACCACAATGGAATACACAGTCACCCAGGGAGGATGTGGAAAGTAGGTATTCTGAGTGTGCAAATAAACAGTCTGATAGTCAGATTAATTTCAGTTTTTCCTCGGGACCTTCACCTGAAATAAGCCATCTTCCGAACACAATTCCAGACACAAATTTTTCCTTTTTATCAACCCCAGTGTCGGATCTCCCAACTCCACCAACACCAATTTGTGTTTCACAATGCGGAATGAAAAGTTTAGAAAATCCTACTTATAGGCTTCAAACGAGTCTTCCATTTCAGAACACAGCTGCAACGTCAACACCATCCGCCTCGCCCTCAGACCCACTACGGAACAAAGAAACTGTTATGACTCAACCCCAGATAAACATTGCTGCTTCTACAAGTGACTACCAACAGGAAACTACAATTGTGGCCCCTTCGCCACCTCCACCACCACCTCCTCCTCCTCCTTTAGCAAGTGGTCCAACATGGCGGGAACGACAAAAAGTGAGTTGAATGTGTTTACTATACTGGCTATTACGTATTGTACTTTTATAGTAAATAACTTATCCACCACCAGGAGTTGTTACTTTTATGTTAATGATAATAATTTTGATACCAATGGGTCATGATCAAGTTGAATTATTGTGTTTAAAAAGACTTTTTGAATTCCCATTCGTTTCTAGACACGTGGAAACGAATCATGTACCTATCTTGGTAGGTTTATCTTCAGAGAAAGAGTCGTGAAGTAAGTGAAAGATTCATACTGTTAACAAAATCAAACAAAGTGTTTAAAAGTTATAAACATTTAGAATGTATTTTGGACACTTTTCATTTGTGATTACAGACGACCAACAAAGATGAAAATTCGGGATATCATCCTTCTCAAAACTGTGCAAATACTCCACAAGATGGCACTGATAAGCCTTTCAGCTACTTGCCTGGACCATTACATGGTAGTTTAAAGAAAGATAAAAAACCTTTTACCTATATTCCGGGTGGGATTGACCTCTCCCAAATCAAATCACCCAGAATGGCAAGGAGGCTCATCGCCAATCAACAAGACCCTGGAGTTGGAGCAAAATCGGAGTCTCAAAGAGAATTTGAAGAGCAGGACGATTTAAATGAAATTAATAAACATGCTTCTCAGCATCTTGCACCCCCCTCAAATATAATGCAGCCTGTCTTTCCAGTTATTCCACGGTTTGAAGCAGCAACCCAAGAACCTGCAGGATTTAGAGTAAATGCGAATAAAGCTGATACCCATAACTTCTATAATAATAATAATAATGTTTCTCCTTGTATTCTAAAACAGCCACAGAAAGATGTAGTTGTGCCCTCCTACAACTCTCCTTTAAATTTGTACCCGTCAGAAAAGGACTTAAGTGCTTATAAGACTCAAACTGAGGAAGTAACCAGGCAACTTGAAGGGTAAGTGAGGATCTAGCTATAGGGAATTCATTTCGCTCTTAGGAAGTAAATGAATACTCACTTTCCCTCCTACTTATCTGTATTTGTAGTACCAATATGTTGAACTTCTCTTTAATACATATCAATACGCACTTTTTATAACACATTAAGGAAATATTCCACAAAAATGCTGAACTACTTTTTTTTGATATAATATGAATGCAATGCATACTTTTGGTAAGAAAATATCTTTAAAAAATCCATATTTTCAAGGAAATAACCAAATAAAACTTATTTAATGTTATTGAGTGAAAATAATTTATGTAATAATAATAATATTATTTAAGCCCAAACATCTCTCCACATCGCTGATTCTTTAGGACGTAGCTTTTCTCATACTTTAGTAACCTCGTGACTCCTTTAAGTTAACATTTTTTAGCGGACCCCAAACCTAACGCTATTGTCCCCACCGCTGGTACAGCGGTAATTCTATGGATTTACAACGCTAAAATCAGGGGTTCGATTCTCGTCGGTGGACTTAGCAGATAGTCTGATGTGGCTTTGCCCTAAGAACTCACACACACAACCTAACGATGTTTGTTTTCAATAGAAAATTCTATGTATTTAACATCTTATACCGAAATTGAACATTTTCATTCTTGTAAATTTAACTTTATTTTTTACTCTATAAATCATGTTTTTTAAAAAGTATTTTATACAATTTTGGGCATGACTCGTGGACCTCGGAGGGCCTGCGGACTGCGGTTTGAGAAACTATTACTTTAGGTAGTCGCCAAACAAGGTCTAGAAAATACTACTGATAAACAGATGAGAAATAACACATTTTCAACTTTACAAAGTGGCAAGCCATTCTATAAACATAATTGCAAATAGTCATGCACGTGGTGAGGACGCTTTGAGATTTAATTTTAACAGATTTCAAGTAATATCTGGAAATAAATTAATGTTTGCATTATTAACATTATTTCTATTACTTGCTCAAGCCTTTTTTATATCTTTATATGTTGTATAAAGAAAGACGGTCAGTAAATTATGTTACGTTTCATTTAAACGATTGCTTATAACTGATGTCTTTAAGTATAAAAGTTAACTAACGATTCCAGGAGCAAAAATCTTTATTTTTTTCATAAATGTTAAATCGTAACAAGAACTAAATGTTTGTGTGTTTGTTTAATTACATTTATTCATATTTTTGTAATTATGATTTTTAATTTCCTATACGCAGGAGAGTAACATTTTAATATTATCTACTTGTTTTTTGGTGTGTTGTTTTTTCCAGTAAGCCTTCTCTTAATAATATATAGATGGCGCAGAAATAAAACAATTTAAAATCATGTGATAGAAATCAGTTAAACTTTCTTCTAACTGTGAGTTAAGATCCACATTAAAAGTCGGTTACTCACAGTAAATAAAAATGTTCACATTATGTATAATATTTATTTATCCATACCATACACAGCACGAATCTCGGCAGTGATTCTATGAAGTCATATCAGTTCCCAAATCTTCATCAACGATCTCCACCAAGAAAACACGAAGTTTACTGCCCCAAAACGGAGACAGAAGAGACTTCTTTTTTCCCGCAGTCACGCTCTTTTAGGTTGCTTCAGATGTTGACCGACCAAGACGATGAAGGACCTGAAGACGGTAGGTAGAATGTTGGAGAATAATGTTGGACAAAAGAAACCTTTAACATGAAATCCAACTTTAAGGAAACGTTAGAGCATTGCCCGTGACTATTTGGAAATGATGTAACATCCTTTATGTAATCCTGTGCCAGTATAATTGGTTAGATATTGAGGTTTATACATTTGAGAGTGGGTTTGAGGTTGTCTGTTTGCTTCAGAGTGTTTTGCGTTAAGCTACACAAAAGGCTGTGTACACAACCTTCTTGAACTTTGAACTTTTAAAAGCAGAGGGAAAGCAACTGGTCAATAACACCTGACGGCACGTCTTCTGTCTGAAGTGGGAGGGATTTGGCTGTAGATCTTATTACACGGCTCGAATGTTTCTGCTCTGCCCGTCACGGGTATCAAAACCCACATTTCTAACGTTGTAAGCCTGTTAATTTATCGCTAAGGCTGTGGAAGGCAAAAGTAACCATTAAGCCCACTATTTGCTCAAATAAGAGTAGCAGAAGTGGCGGTGGATGCTGTTTTTTAGTTATCTGTATAAATGACTGCAGCATAACTTAAGCTATCATGACTCATTTAAATTGTAATTATTTTTGAGCTTGTAGACTAGAAGGAAGGCAGCTAGTGAACATCACCCACAGCCAACTCTTCGATACTCTCATGTGACTGAATAGTGGGATTTGAAATTTACTCTTAGAGTGAACCATCGGCTCCAAAATGCGGGTGCGTTTTCTTTTTTTTTCGGAAATAGATAAAGTCCTGGTTAACCCTAATAAGCTGGAAGTAGATTCCAGAAGCGTGTTAAACTATATTATACCAAACATTTTATTCGTTAGTTTTCATGTGTATGCATTTCATGATTGGTTTCAGTTTCAGTATTGTAATTAGTCTAACTACGTGAAAATTGCTCATTTTTCATATAAAATGAAAGAATTCACCCTTTTTTTTCCCTTGGTTATTTACAAAGTTGACTACCATGTAGGAGCATAAAATAACTCAATGATTCAGTATAGGAACACTATTGGATGGTTGAACGGTGTCGAGACGAGTCTCTAATTGGACGGTTGAAGACTACTTTCCTTGTATCTTGTGGTTTTTATTCTGTATATGCAACCAAGAACTTAATAGGTCACGTTATTAAAGGTGTTAAATATGAATCCGTCTCATGAGATTCCTAAACACGTGCCCCCCGCTGGTACAGCGGTAAGTCTACGGGTTTACAACGCCACAATCAGAGGTTCGATTCCCCTCGGTGGGCTCAGCAGATAGCCCGATGTGGCTTTGCTGTAATAAATCAAACACACTCCTAAACACGTGACCTAATATGGCCAGGTAGTTATGGCAGTCTACTCGCAATCTGGGAGTATCATGTTCGAATCCCAGCCCCTATCAGCCGTGGGGACGTTATATTGTGATAGACAATCTCACTTTTCGTTGTTAAAAAGTAGTTAAAGATTTGGCGGTGGGTGATGTTGACTGCCATCTTGTCTGTCACTTCACAAGTAAAGACGACTAGAATAAATAACCTTCGAATAGCGTTGCGCAAAATTTAAAAAAATAAAAAAGGGGTTATTCTTTGATAAATTGATTAGGCAGAGTATTCATGATGAAACTTTGTAGAATGGACGGCAATGGTAGGATTTCCACCGGACTTCTATGTTGAATTTCTTGGCTATGCATTTGAGGTTTTCTCTTAAATTTTGCAGGTATGAGAGAATAATAGTTTAAGAAGTGTTTCGTATACCACCTTCTGCCTTGCTTCTCCTTGGCCTTCCTTCGTTGTCCAAGTCATTGACCATCACAACTAAGGACATGCCATCGGCCCTGCTGAACTTCAGTGTACCATCCTGAACTAACCAGACAGCTCCAGGCTTTTGTCAAAACTAATTAAATAATTCATGGTGAGACAACTAACAAAAACTTCCGAAATCATCAAACAAAATCAACACAAATCATGAAAATAATAACTAACCTAAATCAAATCGCGAGAGGGGCGACAGGGGACACCGGCATCTTCGACCTCAGTTGAGAAACCCGACTTTCCTTTAAAACTCAATACCAGTCATGATTTCAATCAATTCAAAATTCCACGGGCGGGGCTGGAGAGGAACAAAAACGTTCTTGAACACCCCCAGTTGGGTAGAGAAGTCCCTTGGCTTGTCTCTCTTCAAACTAAATCCCTGCCACGAATGTTTAGTGTAGTGTGCACGCACGCACTCACTGGCCTGAAGACGAAAGGTTTGGTTGGGGCCGTTTCGAACTTCGCGAAAAGCTACTCAAGGGCCATCTCCGCTAGCCGTCCCTAAGTTAACGGTGTAAGACTAGAGGGAAGGCAGCTAGTCATTACCACCAACTCTTGAGCTACTCTGTTACCAACGAATAGTGGGATTGACCGTCATATTATAACGCCTCCACGGCTGAAAGGGCGAGCATGTTTGGTGTAACGGGGATTCGAACCCGCGACCCTCGGATTACGAGTCGAGTGCCTTGACCACCTGGCCATGTCGGGCCTTGAAGACGAAAGGCGAAAGACTTTCGAAACGTTGTCCTCTACACTTGTGCATCCACAACAGGCAGTTGCCGTCCATTCTACAAAGTTTCATTAAAAAGAGGCTTTTGTCAAGTGCCAGGTGGCGCAACAGTAAACGTAGAATGTTTAACACCTGTATACATCTAATGATAGAATAAGCCTGTCCTACATGATTAAATATCGCTGAATCACATACAGTTAAACTACAGACAATCCAACATTCTGTAAACACTAAACACAGATAGCAGAACTATAAACACATTTCTGTACACTTACGTAAACATTCCTTTCGTGTTAGTTAGATAGTAGACTCCTTTCAATTTACAGTAATATTTAGACAATTATTTTCGCGAGCACACTGAAAAACGTAATTTGATTAATGTGGTACTTCCCCCTTCCCACTAAATCTCTTAAACTCACCACGTGACCTACGGCCAGTTGCTACCGGTAACTAATAGAATGCTAGTTTTATTATTTTTCTAAAAAGTTATTTATATGAACATAAAATTATTATTATTTATTTTATGGACAGTTATGAAACTATTCGTGAGAACAAAACTTTGTTTAAATCAAATAACAAAATTTCAAATAGTTTTTTTAGTAAAATAGTAATGATAAAAACAAAACAAATTCGCAAAAACGGCTCGTTTGGGTTGAAAAAATATTTTACATAAAAGAGCGAACAACGTTTCGACCTTCTTCGGTCATCGTCAGGTTCATATGAACCTCAACCCAAACGAGCCGTTTTTGCATATAAATCTCTCAACAAGTGGGTTTCTCGACATCGCTGAAAACAAATTCGCGTTTTACCTTCGTGGACATAGCCTGAAAATATTCACTAGTGCATACAATAACTTGAAGACAATTGTAGCTCGCGTGTAGTTGCTAAGGATTTTAGTTTGTTTTGTTTACCAGCAAACTTATCGTAAGATATTGGAGTATAGTGGTGTAGGGGCGGGGGGCAGAGATCCAGTGAGTACCTGATCCTCCTGGCTCTTTTAACCAAAACTACAACGAGATATAGACATTGATTCTATCAAATGGAACTCGAGCGCCTCTGTAGTAGACACGCCGTGTTCGTCTCCCACTTCAACACCGCACAGTTGGAAAGTGTGAAACGTTTCACACGAGCTCGTTGTGAGAACATTGCCGTCTTTGTACGGTAGCCCTCATAAAGTACCACTGTCGTCACCTGTTACCGATACGATAAGCGTTACGTTGTATAAGATGCTACGTTATTTGGTTTCAGTAACGGACCAAAGTATGTTATCACTTTCACAGCTTCAAAGTGCTAGGACAAATATGGTTAGTTACGTTAAGTTCGTATTTACATTTGTCACGGACAGATGTTATTTTTATTTAATCATAATTTAAAACAATGATTTCATACAAGACGAAGTGTCTCAAGAACATTTTTTTTCCCATTACTTATTCTGCTAAATAAACATGGATTTGTTTAGTTGGTTTTTAATTTAGAGCCAAGCTAGTCGTCCCTAATTTAGTAGTCTAAAACTAGACGGAAGGCAGATACTCAGCACCATCCACCGCCAACTATTGAGCTACTCTTTTACCAACGAATAATGAGATTGATTGTCACATTATAACACCCTCACAGCTGAAAGGGCGAGCATGTTTTGATGTGATGGAGATTCAAACCCGCGCCCTTCGGATTACGAGGCGAGCTTCCCTAACCACTTGGCCATGCTGACTTAATAAACATGGAAAATGTTGTACACTTATAGGGAAAATAGGCCAAACGGAAGGTGAGCCAGGCGTGACCCAGTAATTAACATTCCCGGACTTTGAATTCGAAGATTAATGGTTCGTGGCCTTTCGCACTTTCTGACTGTAACCGAATTTATTACCAAGAGTTTGCAGTTGTTAATGTTGATCTTTCCTTTAGTTTATTTAAAAATTTATAATGAGTTATGAGTAGATAGTTATTGTGTTTCTTTGCGCCGAAATTCGAAATAAATAAACCAGTTTGTTTTGTAATTTGTGTCTTTCATTAACGACCAACGGTTAGATATCGAGTTACTCTGACTTCCTGAATATTGTGAACATATTTGAGAATATGCCAAGTTGCGAGAACGGAAATAAATAATTTACTATTGACTTTTATTCTAATGATGTATCACACCCTATTACATGCCAGGATTTTGTGTGGAAATTTGAAAGGAAAAACAAACTCCATTAGAAGTGATAAACAGTATGAATGGTTTAACTTGCTTAATTAATATGAATGGTCTAACTTGCCTTTCTTTCGTTTAGTCACCTGGTGGTAAGTTCACGGAATAACAACTAAAAAAATCCGCGGTCCAATACCCGTGGTAAACATAATAAATACTCTAATATGGGTTTGCCCTCAAACGGACAGGCAAACTTCTTACTTTTAGCTTCATAGGTATTCTGAAACGTTTAATTATGCAGTTCCCGACCGCATGTCATTGTTCTTTACTGCACGGCCAGGTAGGTGGTTAAGGCGTTCGACTCGTAATCTGAGGGACTTGGGTTCGAATCCTCATAACACCAAACATGCTCGCCCTTTCAGCCGTGAGGGCATTATAATGTTACGGTCAATCCTACTGTTCATTGGTGAGAGTAGCCCAAGAGTTGGTGGTGACTAGCTTCTGAATTAGGGACGGCTAGCGCAGATAGCCGTCGTGTAGCTTTGTGCGAAATTTAAAACAAACAAACAGACTTTACTACACAGTTAAGGTCATTAATTGGCATACTTTGTAAGAAGTTAAACAATTATGTATTTCTTCAGGAAAATAATGAAGGAAATATGGATAGTTTTAAAAATGAATCTCGTAGTGCTGTTTTGCTGCGTCCCTCAGTTTGTTCGAATTTATGATCGCTTTCCTAAAATATCCTTGAAATGTCATATTCAGTATTGGCTAAATCGGTGTACGTCATTTGTTTTGGGCATTATTCGTGCTAACATTCGAAGTATTAACACTTTATTGTGTTAACCCCCTGTAGTTTATAATCTAATTTCTCATTATTCATCGCTATAGAGCACCTCTATCTCTAACGTTTACTTACATTAATGAAACTGATTTGATTTCAGACTTTTTCGAATGGTAAAAAAAGTTTTGATAACCCTAAACCTTTGTCTAAATGTACATAAAACCGTGACAAGTTTTCAAACCTTTGATAGTAAGAATTGAATATTACTGGATAGTAAGAATGTTGTTCCATTTAGTAAATTTGTGTGTGTGTTTAGGCCCAGCATGACCAGATGGTTAGGGTACTTGATACGTAATCTTAGGATCGCGGGTTCAAATCTCCATCACACAAAACATGCTCGCGCTTTTAGTCGTGGGGGCGTTATAACATTATGGTAAATCCCATTATTCTTTGTTAAAAAAACTAATCCGACAGTTGGCAGTGGGCTTGTCTCACCTCTTGTCTTACTTTGCTAAAGTAGGAACGGTTAGCGCAGATAGCCCTTGTGTAGCTTTTTGTGAACTTTCAAATAAACCAAACTTAACTTTTTTACAGGTGAGATGTTGTTGGCAAGTTCGCTGGTTTTATGTTACTGCATTCTTTAGTTGCAGGTTAAAGAATACTTGGCGGCTCTGTTCTCTAATTTGTTTTCGGATTAACGGAACGACCGATTTACTCCGACAGGACGACCATATTGTAGCTTTGTGAGAAATTGAAAACAAACAAACAACCACATTTCTGTGATGTGGGAATCTGTTTCTCTACCTGTGTGTTATCACGTGTAAAGTCTCAAAAATGAAATAAAGGTGTGAAAACATACTCGGAGATAAAAACATTTGTTGTACTTGTCAATATACTGTGAAGGATGAAAATTAATAAAAGCCTCCTAGCGGCTCAACGGAAAGTCTGAAGCCTTGTAATGCTAAAACCCAGTTTTGATAGTCATGGTGGACAGGGAACAGATAGCCCATCAACCGACGAATAAACTAGAAGTTAATAAAAACCACCAAGGAAAGTTAATAAATTATTCAAAAGTATCGAGTCATTTATAAGAACAAAACTTTAAAAACTAGTTTGTTTATTTGTTTTTTCTTACACGACATTTTTATGGAACTCATTATAACTGAGAGTTTTTCGGACCTTGTAAGAATCAACATTTGCAATATTATGTTAATAACTAGTACAAGCCATCCAGTAGCACAATGGTATGGTATTATAGGGAGAAAAAACACGTTTCTGGTTGTTACCATTTTCTGCTACCAGTCTTCTATAGTTATAAACAAACATTTTGTACTAGTTGTCGGAGAGAAAGAGAAAATATTGATACTGACGAGTTAATAAAAATAAATCATTTATTTTTGTTTCGACTTGTTTTTGTTTATAACAATGTATAGTAATATATTTATATTTTTGTTTATAACAATGTATAGTAATATATTTATATTTTTGTTTATAACAATGTATAGTGATATATTTATAATTTTGTTTATAACAATGTATAGTGATATATTTATATTTTTGTTTATAACAATGTATAGTAATATATTTATATTTTTGTTTATAACAATGTATAGTAATATATTTACTCCAGAGGTTCCAAGCAAACGTGAAGAAGATGAAATGAGATTTTCTGGATTGAGAAGGAACCCTTTTCCCTCTCCAACTTTCCAGACAATTCAAAAAATGACAAGCCCTGGTGGTGATTGCTATGAAACAACGCCACATGCTAGTAAGAAAAGTCCTTTCTTATTAAATCCTTCAAATTATAGACCTTTTGTGAACAGTGTGTGCATAAGTATAATTGTGTTTAGAAAATCTAACAGTGAATCATCTTAAGGTTTGCTAACTATGTTAGTTTAAACGAAAACATTTTCGCCCACGTAGTTATCGTTAAAATATAGCATATTTACTGCAGTCAATAAAATAAGAGAGTGCATTCGGATCTAACGGAGACTTAATAATTTAGTGCAGAACTCTGCTTAATGTTTCTTGTTTGCTCTCATCGATACATAGACTTGCAATGTTTACCCATCTCTTCAAACCACGCTCTAAAATTATGATCCAATAAAAGGAATGCATTTGACCAGTACTTAAGATATAACGTATGATTTTCCCACCCTAATTACTAACCAATATTCTTAAAGGTCAGTTTAACATGGTGGAACTTTTTCGCAGCCAGCATGAATGAAAACCAAGATGGCGACCGGACAGATGATGGCCCAATTGAACCTCGATACCAAGGATGTTCTATTCCATCGTATGCCTTTCGGATGCTACAGGAAATGACAGAGGCAGGTAAAGATGATGCTATCTACAGAAAGAATCGGATGTGAAAAATAAATGGGTTTTATCGTGTACGCATATTGTTTAATGTCCTCAGATATGTTACAAATGTTTTATAAACGTCTTCCCGAAATTTATTAATATCTGTAAATGCTTCTCGAAGTTTAAACATTATCTGTACCATCTCCAGAAATCTTACAGAATATATGAATCCCCCACAAAAAACAAGTCTTATTTATAAACTTCCCCAGAAATTTCTTCCGACTTCTTTGATTTTCAATTTATCAAAGTTTCCTGATCTGTTAAATAAAACTTCAAACACTAAACGGTCTTCTGCTGCTGAACTTTTGAACTATGAAAAGGGGGCTCGACATGACCTGGTGATTAGGGCGCTCGATTTAACTTGTAGGTAGTTGAACAGGACGTTATAATGTTACGGTCAATCTCACTATTCGTGGGTAAAAGAGTAGCCCAAGAGCTGGCAGTGGGTGGTGATGACTAGGTGCTTTCCTTCTAGCCTATCACTGCTAAATTAGGGAGGACCAACACAGGTAGTCCGCGAGTAGCTATGCGCGAAATTCAAACCAAACCTAAATTTATAAGTAAATATAATACGCTCAAGAACTTACAAGATTTCTTATCTGATTCAGCTAGCACTAACAGTTTTAAATGAGATTCTGAGAAGGTGAGATCAGTGAATAATTGCAGTAGTTTTATGTTAGACCCTTTGTTGTTTAATATGGACAAACAACGATATTATAAAATGTGAGCTGTTGCTACAACAAATATTTTTTCTTGTTATTGTTTGTTTCTTTATAATTAAGCACAAAGCTACACAATAGACTATCCGAGTTCTGCCTACCACGGGTATAGAAACCAATTTTCTAGCATTGTAAGTCCGCAGACTTGCCGCTGTGCCACTGGGAGGCTTTACTGTTTGCATCAGTATATTTGTAAATAATTTCACAATAGCTACAATAATTATTTTTACTGGTTATTCCAGCGCGTATTTTGTAGATGGTAGTTTTGTTGAACTACAAGAGAAAATTCTAGCATCTATTAAATAACCCAAATTATTGGTTACATTCAGATAAACTGAAATTCAAACACAGATAAAATTAAATATCGAAGTTATGCTACAACAAAAGCAGTTCATACTAGACTTAAGACACAAAAATGATTGGTTTTTCTGAGTAAATTCATGAGATGTTACAAGTTCTTATCTGAGTTGATTATTATGGTCAATATTAGGATCTCTTCCACCCTCGGCTTTACACAAACCTAAGAAAACAACGAAACTTCAACTACACATTGGTGAACCACAGCCACCTCGCCCCCAACAACAAAATAATATAGCTTCTCCACGACAGCCGTACCAACAATCATTTCCTCGACAGCCGTACCAACAATCATTTCCTCGACAGCCGTACCACCAAGCATCTCCTCAACAGCAGTACCACCAAGCATCTCCTCAACAGCCGTTTCCTCGACAGCAGTACCACCAAGCATTTCCTCAACAACCGTCCCCTCAACAGCAGTATAACCAATCGTATTATGAATCTCAAGTTCCAGAAGAACCCAAAATATACACTGGTGGGAAAATACCATCGCGATCTTTTCGAATGTTGCAGACAATGACAGGAGAGAGCCCTCTACCGGATGGTAAGAAAATTAATCGTATCTGTGAAAGAGTATATTTAAGTATTACAGACCACCTTAAAGAAATTATAATTTTATTCTGATAACTAAATAATTTAATTTTCTTCACTTAGAATTACAGGAAGAGACGAATCTACGTTGGACGCTAAACACTCGATTAAGGGTAGAGACAAAAAGATAATTATTAAAGTTGCACGTGCTTTTCTACCTCACTGTAACCCTGAATGCTTCCACTTAACTAATTAAGTTTCATATTCAAATTTCATTACTTATAATATTAAAATGTTTTTTAACCTGTGGGTACCCTTGCTGTTAAGAACATTTTCGGCCGTAAACCCAATAATAACAATGTTGAAGTTACTCATTTTTTGCATCGTGGTAAACTGTGTGTTTCCGGTCTGTATTAATATTGACTCCTGTGGGGAAAAAAAAAGCTATCTATGTAGATCAGAATTAAAAATATTCTGTAACGACAACAGCTAATTAAATATACTATTCAAACTAATACCGTTGTTTTTTTTTCACATAAAGATCATACATTGTTTTATCATTTGGTTACCCTCACTGTTAAAGTTGGTGTCAATTTCTACATCATATCAAGTCCACGTGTTTTTCACATGTTAAATGAAATGAATTTAATTTGATTTTCAATAATTATTGAAAAGTGGTTTGGTTTCTAAGTGACGCTAAAAAAGATGGAGGAAGTCTGGCAGTAAACGACAGAACTATGGAGGGAAAACGCAAGTTGTTCCCCTTTTTTGTGTACATGTGCATTCAGATAACAAATTTGTAGACGCATTAACCAAATCTAAAATAAAGATTAGAGTTTAAGTCGTCATGGGTTGCTAACCGGTAACAAAGTTTTATGTAACTCTGCCATAAGTGTTCTTAGAATAGCCTCTCGTTGCATCCATTTGGTGACGCCGTTTTAGTTGTACAAATTCTCAGAGCTTAACCGAACTGTTTAGAAAAAAAGTATTCAAATATATAATCACGCGCTGTACCCCATTTCCGCTTATTTAAAATAAAATTAGCTCGTGCTTAAAAAAAAACATCTTTTCAACGAATGCTATTTCACGTTTTGTTTCGACTTGCACTAAATTGTCAAGTCTAACTTGGAGAAGGGAAGCTAATGTACAGTTTTTTTCGGTGTTGTCGCAATTGATTTTCAAAATAATTCTCTATTGTGGGGAAAACTAGTTGTTTTTATATAGATGTCTTCCAACTTCCCCAGTGGCACAACGGTATGTCTGCGGACTCACACCGCTAAAAACTGGGTTTCAATACCCGTGGTGGGCAGAACACAGATTGCCTATTGTGTAGAATTGTGCTTACTTCTAAACAAAGAAATAATATTCCAGAATATTCGAAAGTCCCTAACCACTGTATAAAATGAATGCTTAATAAAAGGTATGTAATACATGCTTAATTTTGTGAATTTTTAAAATAATACGTAATTCGTGTAAAATTTTGTCGCACTTAGGATATCTGCTGACATAATTTCTTCCTCGGTCATTTATTCAAAATTAACTTATTTTAAAACTAAATACAAACAAAGATGTCACTAGTGTTCCAAGATAGGAACAGTTATTCTGTTACGCGTGTTTTGTTCTTTCATCAAAGCCACTCATCATATTCTTCTGGTGATTGGTCAAAATGTCAGTCACGAGCATTGTTTTAATGTTTCGTCAGTTACGAATTATACTGTTTTGCTACTCTATCACAAATCATATTAAATTGTTCCGTATTTCGTCACAGTCGCATATCGCATTGTTTGAAATTTCGTCAGAATCGCGTTTTATTTTGTTATTCTGTCACCGCTACATATCATGTACTCATTCGGTTTTCTTCTAGGAGAGGATGGTACTGACTTCTGAGGTCTGTAATCGGTGACTATCAATGGAAGAAGAGATCGCACGTGACAATAACACATGATTTGTTCTTTGTCTTCAAAAAAAGAGTGGATCTCATGTTCTGGTACGTCGGCTTCCAAATAATTCGTGTTAGACACAGAAAGGTTTCTCGCGTCTGGGAAGGAGAGTATTTAGATAGCATGCATAATATATTTTTAAATTACTTTCCTAGGTGTTTGCTTATCAAACACTAGTCCTTGGCAAACAACGCTAAGAATGACAAGTTAATATCTTAAGGAAGTGTGAGGAAAGTCTAGGATCTCTGATAAAGTAATAAGCAAACCTTGCTTCTTTTTGGTTTTGTCAGTTATCTTGTAACTTACTTAAGGTGTGAATAAAAAAAATATTCTTAACTATTTTCGTGTTTTTCCTAATGTTTCAGGTAGAAACTCTGCTTTTAACAATTAAATATCAATATTCTAACAGTTTGTCACACAGGTTTAATATTTTTAATCCACGGTATGTATATATGCAAGTAACGTTTTTAGTATTTGTGGCCTGAAATGGATAACTATCAGCTTAGGAAATTACATATATTTATAATTAGGAAATCTATGCTATACTGTATAAACTCCTAAAATTTAAGAAATTAATGTTTCTATGTTTTTTAAATACAAAGCAAATCAACTGTATACTTTTTAAACGAAACCTGAGGCTATCCAATGATAGAAACGGATATATACACTAAACGAAACTTGAGGTTAATCAGTGATACTATAAATATTTAGTTTCCTCTTATGCTAGTTGTTGTTATAAGGATTGGGTCCCTTTTTAAAGCTGTTAACGTTGTAAACAATTCTGAACAAAACTACACGTTTAAATCAACTATTTTAATGTTTTCTATGTGTATATTTGCAGACCTTCTCTTTACAAGGACAGTTTTAAATAAGAAGGAAAATGGATTATAAACTTAAGTAAAAGTGTAAGCTGAATTGTTTTATTTAAATATTCGTTAGTCGGCACATCATTGAGCTGACACTTGTATGTAGAACATTCTATAAAAAATGGGTTTTGCAGCCGGTTTGCAGTATGTCGTAAAGCTTATTTTCTGTTCAGTGTTGTCGATATATTAGTTCATTTTAACATAGACCAAACAGAGTTTGCTTCAAAACTCCTTTTCTTGCGAAGGATAGGTTTTTGGTGTGCATTGTTTTCGTACTAACAACCATGATTATTGTTTTATTTGTTTCTGATTTAGAAATCTGCGTGTTTTTAGTAATATTTTATAAATATTATAGCATGTTGTTTAAAGAGGTAAATCTTTCTGTCGCATATAAACATCATACTTAAATGTCTTTTGCGATAACCAACTTTTAACCCTAAAACTACAGCCATCATCTACAACATTTCTGTTGTTTAAGGGTTAATGTGGTTGAAATGTTATTATTTCAGACGCATTTGTTGGAAAATTTCGCATTTATAATAACGGTAAAAAAAAGACTTTTATCTCTTAATTCTATCTTTCAATTATTTAATTACCTGCTAAGAGGTAGCTTTATAAGAGTGTTTTAAGAATTCGGTTCTCTCTACCTGTAACCTTGTAAGACAAGCATGTGACACAGTTAATGTTTGTCAGGAGGTATTAGCTACTGTATTTGTTGATTTAGATAATAGAACATAAGCAATGAGTACCACTGAACGTGATAAAGTTTTGGTTTCGCTTCTCAGGCTGAGTTTGGTGTAAACAAATTAGTGTAGGAAAACAATTGTCTTAAGTTAATATTTTCTGTATTTAATATTACTGAAAATAAAAGATGTCTACTGGTATGAATTTAAGTGTACTTGATATACACTGAAACATAAAACATGCCAATTGGTCCGGCTTTAAGTTTTAATTTTGCGCATTACAGTATAACACTTTTTTTTCCCAAGAGTATTTGTTTTTGAATTTCGCGCAAAGCTACACGATGGCTATCTGCGCTAGCGTTCCCTAATTTAGCAGTGTAAGACTAGAGGGAAGACAGCTAGTTACTCATCACCCGTCACATCTTGAACTGCTCTTTTTACCAGCGAATAGCGAAATTGACCGATACGCCCCCACGGCTGAAAAAGCGAGTATGCTTGGTGTGACCAGGATTAAAATACGCGACTCTCACATTTCGAGTCGAGCGCCCTTAACTACCTTCTGGCTATGCCAGGACTTTGCAGAGAAAGAAAGAGCTGTCTGGAAGAGTATAGAACTAAACGTTCCGCCCTCCAACCTAAAGCGTATAAATTATGTAATCTGGTAGGCCTAATTGTAGATTCAACTTAAGTTTTACAAACGTGTTTTCAATATACAATTTATACAAGCACTTCTTAATTAATTAATAATATTACAAACCTTTAATGATATAAGATGTCTATAGCCTACTATGACTAAATTATGAGCCTCGGGACTTACAGCGCTACAGTTTTGGGTTCATTCCTGCAGTCAACACATTGCAAATAGCTCATTGTGCAGTGTTATTCTAAGAAAATATGGTCATACAAATCGTCCCTCAAACTGCAGGCTCGTTTACTATCGGTGGGGTCCACCCAAATATTACATCTTGCTAAGTAGGTTTAAGTTTTTGCCTGTAATCAAACGGTTTAAAAAACTGACTGAAAGAAAAAGTGAATTCGCTTGTTTTCTACGTTAAATACATAGCGGACCTTAACGGCAAAACAATATAGTTACTAGGGGCCCTACAATATATGGACCTACAAATAGTTTGGTGAATTGTTTAGAAAATATATTTTGAAAGCCATCATGGTGTTGGTAATTTTAGGGTTAAATAAGATTTAAGATAATTTATTTGAAATCTCTTCTATTGTTCGTAGGGTTTCGCACAAAGCTACTCTAGGGTTATCTGCGTTTTACCAACGAATAGTGGAATTAGCCGTTACGCTATAACGCCCCATAGCTTGGCATGGTCTCGCGGCTATGGCGATCGACTCTAAGATGGGTCACGGGTCCGAATGCAGTTCTCCAACACATTCACTCTTTCGGCCGTGGGAACGTTGTAACGTTATTGTTAGTTGGTAGATTGTTGGTAGAAAGCAACCTGGGAGTTGGCGGTGGGTGATGTTGACTAGTCTACCACTTCAAAATTGGGGACGGCTAGCGCAGTTAATTTTTGATTGGCTTTGCATGGAATTCTAAACAAACTAAGTAAGGCCTCACTGTTAAAAGGGTAAGAATATAGTGACTGATATCCCATTGTTCAGGTTTGTTTATGAGGAACAAACAAATTGCTTCATGGTTTAAAATTAGGACTAAATACGTTGTTTGTTTCGAAGGTTATATCTCATATATTTCAAATTACTTTACCCTTCCCGGCCCGGCATGGCGCTCGCCTCGTAATTTGAGGATTGCGGGTTCGAATCCACGTCCCACCAAACATGCTCGCCTTTACAGCCGTGGGAGCGTTATAATGTGGCTGTCAATCCCACTATTTGTTGGTAAACACGTAGCCCAAGAGTTGGCGACGGTTGGTGATGACCAGCTGCTTTCCTTCTAGACTTTCATTGCTAAATGAGGGACGGCTGGCGCAGATAGTCGTAGTGTAACTTTGCGCAAAATTCAAACAAACTTACAATCTTATGATGCTATGCTTTAGAAGAACTAGCTCGTTACGGGGGATGGGTACGTTTGCTTACATCTACTTAGACAAATTATATAAACAATATGCGGAATTTATATTTAAAATGTCATTTACTTGGCTTTTCACATGTTTGTTAACATACTTTCCGTACAACTAAGACTTCCTAAAAAAATATAATCATTCATACAAACCTAAAAAAACAATTTACTGTTAACCTTAACCTAAAGAGGACCTGAGAAGGTCGAAATGTTGTTCTATACTTTATTTTAATTAAAGTTCTAATACCTATACCAGCAGTCTTGAAAATACATTTTTACATCAGGCGAGTGTCTTGTAATTTCGAATGATTGCGGACTTGTATCTCTAGAAAATGGGTTACGATACCCGTGGTGGGCAGAGCATAGATAGCCCTTTGTGTAGCTTTGTGCTTAATAACAATTGTTATAGTAAAGATATGTCGGACGATCTGCTGTATCTATCGAGGGGAAATCGAGCCCTGAATTTTAACGTTGTAATTCCGAAGACTTGCCGCTATCTTACCTAGGCACCGATCGCGTTTCAGTGGGAACAGAAACTATTGTTTATCCTAGTTTATCCGTTGTTACAAACGGTGCCTTTTTCTATTTCTTTTAATCGTCATATCATCTTGAGTAAAAGATTTCCAGGAAAAAAGGAAATATTTAATCAAAGGCGAAGGGATGGCTCGTTCATAATACAACACTGCAACATGGCTCGTTCATAACTACAAAGGAACAGCTAAGTCCAAAATTTAAATAAAATATATGACAATATAAAAAGTTCGTTATTATAAATAAATGTATTGTGGTATTTCCTTTAATAAAATCATAATTCGTGTTTATGTATTTATTTTTTATGTTGTCATTTTATGCTGTTTATAACGTTGCCATTACGTATGTATACTAATATATGTATACACACATACACGAATGTCCATTTCCTTTAAGTAGCCTAAGTTTTAATATCTCGCGCAGTTATATTTCTACACCGTGATTCTCGTATATAAAGAATATTAAAGTGACAAGCATGTGAAAAAATTAATGAACTGAAAAATAAGGCTTGTCTTTCAAGTATGGATTAGCTTTTGATAAATGTTGGTGATTTTGTGTTCAACGAAGTTTTAATATGAATAATTAAAGGTTTTTCACTAACTACACAGCGTGAGAACCTATCCCTATGTTTTAAAAGCAGTTATGTTGTCTCTACGTGCGGAATGAGTCAATCATGTTTACCTGAACCTAAAATCAAACCCCAGCCTTTATATTCTGGCACTCGTATCGATAGAACAACAGTTACAATATTTATATTCACCTTATTGTAAAACGACATTCTTTCATAGTTTAACGTAAGCAATTGTTCAAACGAAAACAAGAGAGTTGGGCCTAATTATGGTCGTCTGTTTGGATAGGATAAAAACAAATACAGAATGTGGAACACACATTTGACCGCTTCTTCTCATAATGTATGTTAAATATTGAGAAATAGTCGTACAGTTAATATTCAATAATGTTTTATACATGCTGTTCACAGTAGACAAGAGAAATTCATCACGTGGATAAATAGAGCTAGAGAGGGTTTAGTGTGACCCTATATATTTAGGTGAATATTATTTCCTTGACACGTGCATATAATGTTAAAATAATAAATAAGTAACGTTACAATTAAAACATAAGATATTGACTTCACATGGTTCGACGTTTACCACATACCACATCATATTCAAAAGTAAACTTGGAAAGTTTCATGTTAATTTTCTTAGCTGTATCATGTGACCTATATTTAAGTTTACATTTCTGCATAAGTATCAGAGAGAGTTCAGCACATTTTCAGACACACACACACACACACACACACCTAAACCAACAATAATAAATTCCAAGATACAACAAACATACGAAAAAATAACCAACATTTGGAAAAAAAACTTACAACAAAACACAACATTCCAGTAAACACCAAATTTATTCAAAAACTAGATACAAAACAAAAGTCCATACTATGTAAAAACTACACTGACAAACACAACACCAACATTATTTATAAAATACAATGCAACAACTGTCATAACTTCTATATTGGATAAACAAGTAGAAAAATGGAAACTAGATTCAAAGAACAAAAAAAATACCTTCACATATTTTTGAACACTGCAACTCAAATAAACACATCATAACCATAGAAAACGCCAAGATACTAAGTAATGAAATAAATATAAACAAACACAAAATCAAAGAAGCTCTACTTATACAGCCGCTAAAGCCGAAATTAAACCATTATAAAGGAACACCTTCATACCTATACTAATTAATAACCTAACAGCTAACTGTAACGCACCCTACAATCCCGTACCCGCTTATATTCTCGTTCCTAGGACGTGTGCTCGGCAACGGTCAGTTGCAAACTCTCTCTTTGTCAACCTAAAGATGACCTAGGAAGGTCGAAACGTTGTTCTCTGTGGTATTAGTAAAAGTGTTAATACTCATATCAGCCGTTCTGAGATACATTAGACAGAGATATTTTTTTTAATGTTCACATAAGTTCATATCGGTTGTACATAAAACTGTTGTTTATTTTATTTGTAATGTTCCATTAGGTTAAGCTATCTTTGCTAGCCGACCCTAATTTACCAGTGTAAAACTAGAGGGAAGGCAACTAGTCATCACCACCCACCGCTAGTTCTTGGGCTACTCTTTTACCAAAGAATAGTGGGATCGACCGTCACTGTATAACGCCTCCACGGCTGAAAGGGTGAACATGTTTGGTGTGACGGGGATTCGAACCAGAGACCCTCGAAGTACGAGTTGAGCGCCTAAACCATCCGGTCATACCGGGTCAGAAATTTAGTGATAACGTGATGAATCTGACACTTTCACATGCACACTGAATTATATAGATTCCAGCTTCTTCTGATTTATCTTATCGATTGATTTGGCCCGGCATAGTCAGGTGGTTAAGGTACTGGACTCGTAATCTGAGGATCGCGGGTTCGAATCCCCGTCACACTAAACATTCTCGCCCTTTCAGCCGTGGGGGCGTTATAATGTTACGGTCAATCCTACTATCCGTTGGTAAAAAGATAGCCCAAGAGTTGGTGGGTGGTGATGACCAGCTGCCTTCTCTCTAGTCTTATACTGCTAAATTAGGGACAGCTAGCGCAGATAGCCTTCGTGTAGCTTTGCGCGAAATTCAAACCAAACCGAACTTGATTCATTGATTCAAATACAGTAAAATGTTATGTCTGTTGACTTCTGCTATTGGAGTGACACAAATGAATCATGACTTACCTTTTTTGTTTGTTTAACCATGGAACTTATCTTTACAAACTATGTACAGTTCTTTTGAATGATAATTGTTAAAACACATTTAGAACACATACATACACGGGTATATGTATAAGAGACTTAAATGAATTACTACACATATTACAAATGTCCATTCAAATTTGCTACTAATTAGTACTTTGGAAATTTCTTGACAAAACAGTTCGTGAATAGAACTTAACCATACATTTCGAAAACGCGAATTCGCAAATATATCCAAACTTCAGTTTCAAAATTATAAATTTAGCATTGCAGGTCAAGCCATATCATCCAATTACAATTTAAATTTTTGTCGGAACGGCTTTCTTGTCTTCACACTTGAGAAAAATGGCGCTGACCTAATTCTTTAGTCAGTGAATTAGGACACAGTGCATTATGCTTGTCTAGGGTGAGTATGTTTGTGTGTTTACGCTGCGAATTGAAGAAAGACATTTTATGAAATATTGAACAACATGTCTTATTCTACACAGCTAATCGTACACTGTGATTTTGTTTCTAACAGCGCATGATTTACAATTCATATAATTATACAATAAACATTTATGGCTGCATTTAAGGGAGCGCAACTTTTTCAGGATCGTGGACTATCACGTTCCAGGTTAAAATAATTAAACACATATTTAAATCATTATTTCAGGGTTTAAAATCAAATCCTCTTGTCCTGTAATCTCTATAGCTAAGTGTTTATCATAATAACGCTAGGAAATGGTGAGAAACAGAGAGACATGAAAGAATTCGCTCTGGTTCCTTGTTCTTGGGCCCATGATTTCTTGACTTGACATGACCAGGTGGTTAAGGTACTGAACTCGTAATCCGAGGGTCGCGGGTTCAAATCCCCGTCACACCAAACATACTCACCCTTTTAAACGTGGGGGCATTATAATGTGACGGTCAATCCCACTA
This sequence comes from Tachypleus tridentatus, assembly GCF_004210375.1. Taxonomy (NCBI): domain Eukaryota; kingdom Metazoa; phylum Arthropoda; class Merostomata; order Xiphosura; family Limulidae; genus Tachypleus; species Tachypleus tridentatus. The sequence goes on along the minus strand of NC_134836.1, from coordinate 73,360,436 downwards.
TTCGTTTGTTGCGAAAATCGAAATAAACCAACCCAAACAAATGATTTCTGAATCAGACCCCAGATACTCCTAATATTAATGATACATTTGTGAAGCTGAACAGCTAATCCTAAATCTTGTCACACTACACTTCCAGCAACGTCGATAATACTTGAAAAAAAGTAGATTATATAAGTCACAAAAGAAAAAGATTTCTACCATCACAATCCTGAAAACTAGTTGTCAAGATAATCACATTTTTATATACAATCTGAAAATTAGTTGTCAAGATAATCACATCTTTATTTGCAATCTGAAAATTAGTTATCCCAGTAACTACATCTTTATTTCCATCTGAAAATTAGTTGTCCCAGTAACTACATCTTTATTTACAATCCTGAAGACTAGTTCTCAAGATAATCACATCTTTATTTATAATCTGATAATTAGTTATCAAGATAATCACATCTTTATTTATAATGTAAAAAATAGTTGTCCTAGTAACTACATCTTTATTTACAATCTGAAAATTAGTTCTCCTAGTAACTACATCTTTATTTACCATTCTGAAAATTAGTTGTCAAGATAATCACATCTTTATTTACAATCTGAAAATTAGTTGTCCAGTAACATATTTATTTATAATCCGGAAACCTAGTTGTCAAAATAATCACATCTTTATTTACAGCATGAAATTTATTTGTCAAGATAATCACATTTTTATTTACAATCTGAAAATTAGTTGTCCGAGTAACTACATCTTTATTTACCATCATGAAAACTAGTTGTCAAGATAATGACATCTTTATTTACAATCTGAAAATTAGTTGTCCCAGTAACTACATCTTTATTTACCATCCTTAAAACTAGTTGTCATAATAATCACATCTTTATTTACAGTCTGAAAATTAGTTGTCCCTGTAACTACATCTTTATATACATCTGAAAATTATTTGTCCCAGTAACTACATCTTTATATACAATCTGAAAATTAGTTGTCTTAGTAACTACATTTTTATTTACAATCCTGAAGACTAGTTGTCAAGATAATCACATATTCATTTACAATCTGAAAATTAGTTGTCAAGATAATCACATATTCATTCACAATCTGAAAATTAGTTGTCCCAGTAACTATATCTTTATTTACAATGCTGAAGACAAGTTATCAAAATAATCACATCTTTATTTACAATCTGTTGTCCCAGTAACTACATCTTTATTTACAATGCTGAAGACAAGTTGTCAAAATAATCACATCTTTATTTACAATCTGAAAATCAGTTGTCCCAGTAACTACATCTTTATTTACAATCTGAAAATTAATTGTGCCAGTAACTACATTTTTATTTACAATCTGAAAATTACTTGTCCCAGTAACTACATCTTTATTTACCATCTGAAAATTAGTTGTCAAGATAATCCCATTTTTATTTACAATCTGAAAATCAGTTGTTCCAGTAACTACATCTTTATTTACAATCTGAAAATTAATTGTGCCAGTAACTACATTTTTATTTACAATCTGAAAATTAGTTGTCCCAGTAACTACATCTTTATTTACCATCCTGAAAATTAGTTGTCAAGATAATCACATTTTTATTTACAATCTTAAAATTAGTTGTCCCAATAACTACATCTTTATTTACCATCATGAAAACTAGTTGTCAAGATAATCATATCTTTATTTGCAATCTGAAAATTAGTTATCCTAGTAACTACATCCTTATTTACAATCTGAAAATTAGTTGTCCCAGTAACTACATCTTTATTTACAATCCTGAAGACTAGTTGTGAAGATAATCACATCTTTTTACAATCTGAAAATCAGTTGTTGCAGTAACTACATCTTTATTTACCATCTGATAATTAGTTGTCCCAGTAGCTACATCTTTATTTACAATCCTGGAAACTAGTTGTCAAGATAATCACATTTTTATTTACAATCTGAAATTCAGTTGTCCCAGTAACTACATCTTTATTTACAATCTGAAAATTACTTGTCCCAGTAACTACATTTTTATTTACCATTCTGAAAACTAGTTGGCAAGATAATCACATCTTTATTTATAATCTGAAAATTACTTGCCCAGTAACTACATCTTTATTTACAATCTGAAAATTAGTTGTCAAGATAATTACATCTTTATTTACAATCTGAAAATTAGTTGTACCAGTAACTGCATCTTTATTTATAATGTTAAAATTAGTTGTCCCAGTAATTACAATTTTATCTACAATCCCAAGAAACTAGTTTTCAAGATAATCATATCTTTATTTACAATCCTGAAAAACTAGTTTTCCAGATAATAACATCTTTATTTAGAATCCTGAAAACATGTTGTGAGATAATCATATCGTTTTGTACAATATATAAATTTATCTTTTGCGCAAGAAACTAAAGAAACTTGGATCGTAAGATCACTCATAACACTAAGTAACAAAATTTTTACTTTTCTTGTTCCTGGACAGAAAGTATTATTTGCCAATTGCCTAAAGTAAATGGGAAAGACCTATTTTTCTCTTCAAACTTTGCTTTTGTGACCTGGAAGCGAAAACGAAAACATGATGGGAGCCTATATTTGAGGACTGGTACGTAAAAGTGATTTACATTACAGTCGCAAGTTTCGAGAAACTACTCACTTCTGAACAGTTTTGTTCGTTTATGTATAACTTTAGTATAAATACATGTAAATCTTAATTCATATGTTGTTTTATTCAGACCTTATGTAAATGAAAATGTGCAAATTTGCCCGTTTTTACATAGGAAATAGGTTAATTTCTAAATTTCATTATCCAGGTCACAGAAGCAAAGTTTGAAGGGAATAATGGTCATTTTTTGTACTTTTACAACATAAGCAATTAAGAAATAACACATACTATCCAGGAACAAAATTTGTTTTACGTCGTTTAATCAGCCCCTCGTTCACCCTCAACATATTGGTTCACAGCGCCGCCTGGTGTATCTAATTAGAACCAAACGTTGACATTTCTAGGACTTCTTTCGATATACTGGTTCAGAGCTCCGCGTGAAAGTATTTAATTAGAACCAAAATGTTTTTTTTTCTATGAAGAGTTATTATGAACCAACTCATCTAACTATCACTCATAAATAATATTTCTGTATTTATGGCAAGACGAATTACCTTCGTTTGTTCCTTCATTCAAACCAGACGTGTTGGGAACGAAGATGTCTTCTATCATTCATGTTTATGAAGATATAAATAAGTTACTGACGCGATCTCGTGACGTCATGTATTAACCCTTGTAATGGCTAATTCTTTTTTACACTAGACTCTCGATTTAGAATATAAGTCGTACTCTCTAATTAAGGTAAGGTTGAGACGACAGTGACATATATTTTACCCATTCCAACAGCGTCTTAATAATTTTCTTATTTTTAAAATATTACAATATCGAATCTAAAACATTGTATGATAATATTTCTAAAAACAATGCAAATTTACTCTGGGCTCGTGACTCGGATGTCTCATGTGCAATACTTATCCCAACTTTTGGTTGGTCCACAGATTTGCCCATTCCTCGTGACCTAGCGGTGTCAGGCTACACTAAATATACTAAACTCTGTCAATTTTGGGTGTATTATAAAAGTGACAGATGTTTTCGGAACTTTTAGAAACAACTATAATACCCTTCCTCTCATTTCCTTGTGCGCAAAATATTTTTACCCTAATATTGCAAGCTGCACCAATATCTACTTTCAAACACCCTGTACACACTTACAAGGTGAACAAACATAATTTGAAAACCTTTTTACGCTGTTGCACGGAAAGATGTTACGTATTATTATGTGACTACTATAATAATAATTAAAAAAGGTCTTCGCGTAGACTGTTATTATTACACAGCCAAGATTTTTGATATTTATTTAAAGAGCTCGCGGAATTTTTTTTAAAGAGGTATGCATTTCTTTATTTAGTCTTTGGTATGCACATTTCTTTTCGGTTACAAGTATGACGTAACGGATGGATGTTTACAAGCCAATTAGAAAAGACGCACAACGTAATGGATAAGACTTTTTGCCTCTGACGTTTAATTCTATTTTATTTTATTTTTTGAGTGGTTAATAATATTGTAAGTTTGGAGGAAGGCGTGGCCTAGTGGTTAGCAAGCACTGACTATGAATCCGAGAATTCCAGGTTTGAATCCCTTCTCAGTACAAAACAGCTCCCGCTATGGGTTCGCTTTAGGATTGACAGTCAAATCACACTCTTCAATCAGATTAAAGTAACTCACAGTTGGCAATGCTTAAGTAAGGCTGTCATTTATCAGTGGATAAAACGTTACCAAGATGGCCGGGATTCAGTCAAAGATGACCCACGTTCTCGGCGACCATCAACATGGTCCACTGAAGAAACGGTCGCTTAGGTGAAAGACAGTTAACCAGGCATTTTATAAAGAATTCTTAATTCGTTTCAGGAAGAAAGTTAGAAGAAACCACCGCGACCTGCGGTAAAATGATCACTGGTTTCTTCATCATGCGCCTTCACACAATGTTGTGTCTGTTCAAGAATATTTGGCAGAAAAACATACCTGTGACACCACACCCCCGTATGCTTCCGATCTTGTCCTGTGTGACTTTTTTCTGTTCCCAAAAATCAAAATTAAGTTAAAATGAAAGATATTTGATGACATACCAACCATCCATAATAATGTTAAAACACAACTTATTGTAGTTACATAACAGTTGAAGATTTCCAGCATTGCTTCCGATTGTTTGTTTGTTTTTGAATTTCGCACAAAGCTACTCGAGGGCTATCTGTGCTAGCCGTCCCTAATTTAGCAGTGTAAGACTAGAGGGAAGGCAGCTAGTCATCACCACCCACCGCCAACTCTTGGGCTACTCTTTTACCAACGAATAGTGGGATTGACTGTCACATTATAACGCCCCCACGGCTGAAAGGGCGAGCATGTTTGGCGCGACGGGGATGCGAACCCGCGACCCTCAGATTACGAGTCGCACACCTTAACACGTTTGACCATGCCGGGCCCATTGCTTCCGAAAATGACAGGAACATTGAAACAAGTGTGTATCATCTGGGGAAGATTACTTTGAATGAGATAGCGTATAATACTGATATATGTACATTATTCTTTGGAATAAAAATGAAGTCTCAGAACATTTTGATCACACCTCATATTTGTCTTCCTTCTGACCAACCATTTCAGAACTATGGAAGGTTTTGTGTGGTTTTGAGAGAAAAATTCGAAATAAAATGACCTGTTTTTTTAAAGATTAAATCTTTTTGTTTTTCTAAAGCTATGATATTTGTGGTTTATTAATTTTTTTCTGAAATGATTTCTTTGTATTTTGAGCACAAAGCTACACGATGAACTGTTTGTGCTCTGCCCACCACAGACACCAAAATTCTGTTTTTAGCGTTGTAAGTTCGCAGACATACTGCTGTGCCACCAGGGTGTGGGAATTCTGACGTGAAACATGACAATTTAAAATATGTTATGTGAGTTTGTGTCTTCGTAAGAGACCTTAACTTTATTTAACGACCCATAAATTATACTCGAATGTTAATAATGTCTATTAACGATGCATTTGTTTGTTTGCTCACCTGATGCATACTGGATACTGAGTGGACAGGTCAGAAATGACCGTTCCTAATCTTGAACTGGGGACAAAATGGAAGATATCCAATTGATAGCACCAGCCATCTCAAACGGTTCCACTTACATTGACTGTTACTCAACACACACTCTCATTTAAAAGTCCATTTATCAGCACCACGTCTCGAACTCGAGACTTTCGGATACTCAACCCTATACTCTGATCAATGGGCTACTTTACAGCGGAAATCTTGGCGCTAAGTCTCCCCAGTGGCACAGCGGCATGTCTGCAGAATTATACTGCTAAAAACTGAGTTTCAATAACCGTGGTTGGCAGAGCACAAATAGCCCTTTGTGTAGCTTTGTTGTTAATAACAAATAAACAACTTACCGTCAAACTAATTGTTGAAAATATCAGTTTTATAAAACTGAACTTATAACTGTGTTCTTTCTTAAGTTCTTTTTCTATATACGAAAATAAACCTGGCAAGTAACCTTGGCAATGTTCATGCTAAGAACTCTTGATAAAAGTATTTGTAAAAGTTCATCCCTCAAAAATTGAAATGTCTCGTAGTTACATTTTTTTAAACTTAGGGGGACAATATATTTTCATAGTAAATACAAAAAACCGTAAGGGCTTTACCTTCGGGGTTCATAGTCGCACTTAAGAGGGCGCTAAAAGTATTTGTACTTAAAGTTTGAAAGTAAAAACAACAACAAAAACTTATAAACAAGAGGAATTCTGATCAATCATTTCGGCGAAAGGAGTTTTATTGTTACCAAAGGTTAATTGTTTTTATTTAACTGATTTTGTTAAGCTAAAAGATGTACAGTGGGCTATTTGTGTTCTGCCCAGCACGGGTATTGAACGCTGAACTTAACCATCTCGTAAGCATACAGGTTTTCCGCTAAGCTACCGGGGAAGAGCTTCGTCTACTCTATAAGTTTAAAATTAAGATATAAAGTGATTTGTTCATTTTGTTGAGCGGATTTGTGGATAGGTTTAAATAATATTGTGACTCTATTCGTTATTCCTGCCAAAATGAACTTTAGAAATATTGTGACCGTTTGTTATTTCTGCTAAGATAGGGCCTTTGCCCAGCAAGCGTCTGCTATGTTTCCCACTAAATTGCTCAAGGACTATCCGCTGTAGCCGACCATATTTCTGAAGTAACAAACTAAAGAAAAAGTACATAATTAACACTACCTGTTATCAATCCACTTGAACTATTTTTTGCTAAAAAATTGACTCTCACATTACAACGTTCTCACAGCTGAAAAGGCGAGCATATTCGATGAGGGGATTCGAATTTGCGACCTTAAATTACTAGTCAAGCACCCTAACCACTAGGTCACGTATGGTCCATTAGAGTTTGATTGTTTTAGCGCAAAACTATATATTTAAACATCTGTGTTCTGTCAGCTACGAGAAATAGAATCCCAGAATTTATCATGATTAGTCCCTATAGTTACCATCTACGGATCAGTGATGTCTCCTGTAGTGCCAACTACTTGTGCAGGACACCATTGTGTGAAAGTCACGATACCTTGCACCATTGGTCCGATCTGTACAATATGGTAATTGTGCAGTAACTGTCTTCATACGTCACCATTGGCTGCACCCACTAAGATTACAGACACGCCTACTCACCCTACAATTGGATTAGATTGGATTGTTTTGAATTTCGCGCAAAGCTACTCGAGAACTATCTGCGCTAGCCATCCCTAATTTAGCAATGTAAGACTAGAGAGAAGGCAGCTAGTCATCACCACCCACCGCCAACTCTTGGGCTACTCTGTTACCAAAGAATAGTGGATTGACCATCACATTATAACGACCCCACGGCTGAGAGGGCGATCATGTTTGGTGTGACGGGGATCCGAACCCGCGGCCTTTAGATTACGAGTCGAATGCTTTAACCACCTGGCCATGCCCGGCCCTCCGTACAAGTGGAACAAATCATTTTTAACCTCCCCTCTGTGGATATGTTTTATATTTTTGAATATATTGTAACGTTTACTCCAGGTAAGTAAAAACTTATTGTTTTTCGTTGTGGGAAAAACTTAGAAAGTGTGGGGAAAAAAGCTTCTATAGGACTAGAATTTATACAAACTTTACAATGAAATATAAAACATGATATCGAAAAATGAAAGGAATTAATAATCGTTTGATGACAAAAAATAATATTTAGTGAATTAAAAAATAACAAAATTAAATCTAAAGTCGTGGCAAGTTAAGAAAGATTCATATTGTTGGGCAAACTATCAGAAACAATCGTCCTGTTATTTTCTCTTTATATGCTGACACTTAACAAAAACAATATTTCAGCTTCTAATTAAGAATTTGTTCTGGTCTTGTATTAGATTTCTTCCGCAATTTATTGCATGATAGCCCAAGTTTCCACGAGCATGTTATATTATATATCAGACAGGCGGCAGCACTGTCTATGTAGGAATGGTGTTGATTGTTCATCCAAATAGTAAGTTAAATATCTCTTCAATAGGTTATCAGAACTTTACAATAAATTCACACAGTGTTTTATTTTATAACAATATATGTGTCTAAAGTCACAAGTTCTGGTAATGTCTGTCTGTAAATATCATAACAAAATATTTGGATTTCTTATTCTTTTTTTCTTGTTTCTTTTTATTACGTGATAACTGAAAAACAAAAACAATTATGTCAGCCAATTTCACTGAGGTGACACAGTTTTAAACAAAGTATACGTTTTTATAAGTATTATTATTAATTGTTAGTAGTTAAAAATATAATATTTATTATATATAACGATGCTATCATTATCCCTTTAAGCTAACTTTCTTACAGATATTTGTTGTACCTTTAAAAAGCTTAAGTAAAGAGTGTGACAGGAAATACCAGCCAGTAATAGATAAACAATAAATATTACAAGTGAGCCTCATTGTACTTAGAACTTGGTTATAAATACAACCTTCCTACATCTGTTGAAAAACTGCATTAAATAAACAGGTAAACAAGTTAATTTTTTTTTCTCAAAAAGTAAGTAAAGATAGAGATGGCTAATATTAATCATTTCAAAGCACTATAAACAAGATAGGAGGGATGGCATTTGTATCATTCCTACATAATAGTATACATAAGAATTAATATATAGCAATATATGTGACTATCCAATCACAAATGATTTTAGTTTATATTATTTTTGTCTCTTAACATTCTAATACTCTGAGTGTCTGTACTATTATGTAGGGACTATACGTCATCCCTACCATATTTGTGGCATTGTTTTCGTGGGATCGATATTAGCCATCCCTACATTTAGGTCTTTTGAAAACGTTTGTCTCTGCTTACATGGCCCGGCATGGCCAAGCGCGTAAGGCGTGCGACTCGTAATCCGAGGGTCGCGGGTTCGCGCGCGCGTCGCGCTAAACATGCTCGCCCTCCCAGCCGTGGGGGTGTATAATGTTACGGTCAATCCCACTATTCGTTGGTAAAAGAGTAACCCAAGAGTTGGCGGTGCCTTCCCTCTAGTCTTACACTGCTAAATTAGGGACGGCTAGCACAGATAGCCCTCGAGTAGCTTTGTGCGAAATTCCAAAACAAACAAACAAACTCTGCTTACATACACATATATTGAGCCTATTTTCAAACGAACAACGTTACATTTTTAAGATTCATTCATTCTTTTCTCTTCTGGCTGTTGTTAGAAGAAGTAATACGTATTTTATTATTCGTCTGATTATTTCTTTTGTTGTAATAATATTATTCCTGGCAAATATTATACATAGTTATTAGCGTACTAAAAGGAAACCAATATCAGCACTCGCACTTTAAATGCGATAAATATAATTATATCAAGAAGTATCACTAGATGGCGATACTTAGTTATTTTATAACAGCCCCATTTGATCCATCATCTTTCAATACAACATTTGTTCTTCTTGAAGAAAAACCCACTTGAGATAAAAATGTATTTTAGATCGGCTGGTATGGATATTAACACTTTTGTTAATAAATTAGAAACAACGTTTCGCCTTTCCTAGGTCGTTTTCTGGTGTTTTTTTTTTTTTTTGTTAATCTGAAGATGACCTAGGAAGGTCGAAACGATGTTCTCTGCTTCATTAGTAAAAGTGTTTATACCCCTACCAGCCATTCTGAGATTCATTTTCACAACAGTTGTATTTGTGTGCTTTACTGCTACCCTAATACTTCGATATTATTTCACAGTTAAAATTATATTTTCCGTTCTTTGAATTAGATAATCAAAATATTTAATGTAAACATATATTTTTTCTTACCAGGATTTTGGTCTATATGCACGGCTACTTACCAAAATTCATATCAACCATGGAGTCATCAACTCTCAACTTCAGTGATTTAACTTCTTTTATTGTTTTTGAATTTTGCTTTGTTCTATTCGAGGGCTAATCGTCTCAGATTTTGCTGTGTTATATTCGAGGGTTTGTTTGTTTGTTTTGGAATTTCGCACAAAGCTACTCGAGGGCTATCTGTGCTAGCCGTCCCTAATTTAGCAGTGTAAGACTAGAGGGAAGGCAGCTAGTCATCACCACCCACCGCCAACTCTTGGGCTACTCTTTTACCAACGAATAGTGGGATTGACCGTCACATTATACACCCCCACGGCTGGGAGAGCGAGCATGTTTAGCGCGACGCGGGCGCGAACTCTCGACCCTCGGATTACGAGTCGCACGCCTTACGCGTTAGGCCATGCCGGGCCAATATATATTCGAGGGAAGACAGTTAGTAAGCATCACCCATCTTCAAATAGTCTTTATCAAAGAATAATTCAATTAACCATCGCGTTATGACGCTTCCAAGGACAGGCGCGTTAGGCCATTGGTATCGGTCCCGAGATCTTCCGATTACGAGTCTAGCACGGTACTTGGTCAACATCAATATTGTTTCCAGTCTGGAAGTCAGATAAAAATAATCTCAAATAGCACCAGCTGGAACGTTCTTGGTCATACAAACAATTCGGAGTCAAGTCAAGGAAACAGTTTTTGTGAAAGAAGATTGTTAGATCCCTGTCTGTCTGTATCTTAGTTTAGCATGCCAGTGGTAACTGTATAACTCGTTACAAAACCAAGTAGCAGTAGTTCAAAAATAAAAATATTTCACATTCTTTTAAGAACTTGATTTTTTTATTTGTAATTAGCTGAACTAAGTACACGCCTCCTGGATAGAAGTTCTGTGAATTCATCATTAATGAAATGTTACGTTAAGACGTGAAAAGTTGCTTCTCTCAAATGTACTTGTAAAAAGGGGTACATAAAAACTGCAAAACACAAAATGTGAAACTGCAAAGTTGTATGTACTTTTGCATGGAACCAATAAACCTTCATACCAAATTTGGTGAAATCCATCAACAGGGGAGAATTAATGGTAAAAAAATGGTCATAACAACCGTAAAACGCGAAATGCAAAACGGAAAATTATATGTGTCTACCTATGAACTTAATTAACGTCCATATCAAATTTGGTAAAAATATATTCAGAGGAGGTGAGATGGTGGTGAAAAACAAATGCCCATAAAAGCCGCAAAACTCAAACTGCAAAAACTGATATTTCTATGTACCTCCGGATAGGCCTAATGAGCCTCCATACCAGTTTGAGTAAAGATCCATTCACATTCTGCCAAGTTGTTACATTAACACATAACAGATAGTAATATTAAATGTATATAGATCCTGGGTCCTAGTCCAGTGATGTCAATGGCCATTGAAAACATAACTGGTAATATGTGGTCAAATCATAAGGTCACTAGTTCGTCTTGGATGTCCTTCTTCTTTATCCTTGTTATTTAAACATTTAATCATTTATACGTCTACTCTTTATTATTATCCTCATGAAGAACATAGAATATGTTCTATTTGTCCGATAATAGACACACTTCTCTGTAAACCTTAAAGAATTGAACACAAAATGTTACTGAACATTTTCCAAGTTTAATGGCACACAATATAACTGTTACTATAATGGTACATCATTAAAATTAACAGAGATTAAATATATGGCTTTTAAAAACGATAGTTTTAAAACAAAATGATATTACTACAGCAGTAAGAAAAATCAGTAAGGATAAACTTTGTTCTATATGTTACTACACCAGTAAAAAATCAGTAAGGATAAACTTTGTTCTATATGTTACTACACCAGTAAGAAAATCAGTAAGGATAAACTTTGTTCTATATGTTACTACATCAGAATGAAACCAGTACGGATAAATTTTATTCGAGATGTTACTGCATCAGTTTGAAATCAGGAAAGACGAACTTTGTTTTATATGTTACTACATCAGTATAAAGTCAATAAGGATAAACTGTATTTTGTATGTTACTACACCAGTATAAAATCAGTAAAGATGAACTTTTTGTATATGTTACTACACCAGTATAAAATCAGTAAAAATAAACTTTTTCTGTATGTTACTACACCAGTATAAAATCAGTAAAAATGAACCTTTTCTGTATGTTACTACACCAGTATAAAATCAGTAAGGATAAACTGTGAAAGTGTGAAATTAGTGAGGATAAACTTTGTTTTAGATGTTACTACATCAGAATGAAATCAGTAACGATGAGCTATATCCTGTATGTTAATACACCAGTATAAAATCAGTAAAGATGAACTTAGTTCTTCATGTTACTACATCAGTATGAAATCAGAAAGATAAACTTTGTTCTAGATGTTACTACAACAGTATGAAATCAATGAGGATAAACTGTGTTCTGTATGTTACTACATCAGTATAAAATCAGTAAAGGTGAACTTCGTTCTACATGTCACTACATCAGTATGAAATCAGTACGGTACGGACAAACTTTATTCTATATGTTACTACACCATTATGAAAATCAGTGTGGATAAACTTTGTTCTGTATGTTACTACATCAGTAGGAAATCAGTACGGATAAACTTTGTTCTGTATGTTACTACATCAGTAGGAAATCAGTGTGGATAAACTTTGTTCTGTATGTTACTACATCAGTATGAAATCAGTGTGGATAAACTTTGTTCCAGATGTTACTACATCAGTAGGAAATCAGTACGGATAAACTTTGTTCCAGATGTTACTACATAAGTATACAATCAGTAAAGATGAACTTTTTCTGTATGTTACTACATCACTATAAAGTCAGTAAGGATAAACTTGGTTCTATATGTTACTACACCAGTGTGAAATGAATAAGAATAATGCTTGTTTCATAGATTAATAAACAGTATTGTTTTTACGTAGGTACTTAATTTATTTATGACTACCATTATTCTATGAATAATTCAGTAACCGTTTTCTACACGTGACGTCGATATGGTGTTCATAACTTAATAGTAACAACCATGAGTAATAAAATACGGTAAAAAATTAATTTAACTGGACATAATATGCATTTCCTGACGCCTCGTAAGAACACAGCAATGTTTTATCTTATCTAAAACGTGAGTTTTGTAACCAATGGCCATTAAATACAACATTCATAACCAATCATCACAAAAACAGTAATATGACTTCCCCTACTGCCACTGTAAAAAACCCGGATTGTTATAAATTAATAGCATCCGGTTTGTAATATTGTTTCCGTCCCTGTTGTCTCTCTCCTTCTCTGAAAACACTCACACACACACTCACACACACCTATATATATGTGCCATCTATACATATACAAATATGTAATGTATCGCTTAGGGCCATATAACTGCTTGTATTCACTCTTCTGTGACGGACATATCTTTTTCAGAGCCTGCTCATCTTTCCTTGTCCAACTGGTAATTTCTTGATGATCAAGGTTAGCTATCTAACGTCAGCTCTATAAAAACGACTGTGTGGGCGTTTAATAATTTTGATTATAAAATGAAAGTGATTTAGTATAAAATGAAACATTGACCAAGACATCAGCAGACAAACTATGTTCCTGTCCAGTGCTCTACTATCGTACTTGTGTTTATCTTTTAGTTCTGTGCAGAGTTTTTCCAGCCAGGTTAGTAACAGTTATTTAAATATATAAATAGCTTAAATGGTATTTTAAAATCAAAGTCATGGTTAAACCCTAGATATTCCAAAATCCAAGTCATTTTTCAATTCTGGATATTCTAAAATTCATGTTAGTTTCAGTCCGGGGTATTTTAAATTCCAGGGCATGTCTCAATCGTAAGTATCCTATAGTCCCCGTCATATTCAATTATAGATATTCTAAAGTTTAACGTATGTTTCAATCCAGGGTATTCTAATACTCAAGTCACGGTTCAGTCATTGGCATTCTGAAATCCAATTAATGTTTCAATCCTGGATATCATAAAGTTCAAACCATGTCTCAATTCTAGATATTTTAATATCCAGTTTATATCCCAATCATAGATAGTCTAAATTCCACGTCATGGTTCAGTTCTGGGTATGTTAAAATCCATGTTGTAGTTCAATTCTAGATATTCTAAAACCTAAGTCATACTCCAATCACAGACATTCTGAAAGCCAAGTCATGGTTGAACCGTGAATCAAGACTATTGTGGTCACACGTTAATTTGTAAGATATGAGCGATAACTAGACCGATCAAGAATTCTGTTGAAACACAAATACTGGGTTTGTTTGTGCCTCTAGGGGACAGCACTAGAAGGTAAAGAAGTTTATAAAGTTGCTACAAAATTTCCTTCCATTGAAACACTTATTGTACAGAAGGTTTTAGGCTTAAGTATGAAGAAATTTAGGAGGAAACTTTGTATTTTCTTTTTAAATAAAAATCGCGTTTCTTTATAGTTTTCATTTTTACAACCTTGATGACGATATCTGTTAATTTAGATCTAATGGGTTTTTTTTTTTTTCGTTCCCGACAGGCTGAGCGACGCCATAAGAGACATGCTGTCAGTCAACCAGAGAAGTTATGGCCAAACGCCACTGTTCCTTACTTTTTAGACGTAAAATACAGTAAGTTAAGCCTAAACCGGTAAAACAAACAATTGATTTTTTGTTGTAACATTTTATCTTCTTACTCTTATTTTCATAGCATAAAATGTGAGCTCTTGTAGAACTGCATGTTTCTCAGCTGTCTGACATAACTGTCACAGTACCACTATAAATTAAATTAATGTTCAAAAGTATAAACAAAAACTCAGTTTAATTGTTTGTTTTGAATTTCGCGCAAAGCTACTCGAGGGCTATCTTCGTTAGCCGTTCCTAAGTTAGCAGTAAGATTAGAGGGAAGGCAGCTAGTCATCATCACCCACCGCCAACTCTTGGGCTACTCTTTTACCAACGAATAGTGGGATTGACCATCACATTATAACGCCCTCACGGCTGGGAGGGCGAGCATGTTTGGTGTGACCGGGATTTGAACCCGCGACCCTCAGATTACGAGTCGAACGCCTTAACCCACCTGGCCATGCCGAGCCGGAGAGATAGGAATGAAAATATTTCTCTTATTACAGTACTTATAAAAACTGTGACTTGTAAAAAAATAATACTTATAGGGTTAGAAAACTCGAAAGGAAAATATCTTTGTACATGACGCAATATAAATACGAGTGTAAACGAAAATGGACTAGTGGACTAGTGTATTTCGCTATGGGTGTTATCAGTCTTGTAGATATTCAAATATATATATATATTTATAATGCATCAGATTCTAATTACTTTTGAATAAGCTATACTTACACATAATTTACTTCCTAAATAAATAATTTACTTAGTTCTTAATGTTGGTCTAATCGTTCCATCATGTAATATTGTCAGTTTTTCATATAAGTAGAACAAATTAAACAAAAACATATTATTAATAAATATATGTCTTTCATTATGAAGTATACGTGAGTGAGCCCTATTCCATATACACAACTGCCTTTTTATTTATTTTATTTTCAGGCAACTGGCAACGGAATAAGCTCGTATCGAGCATGAAAAAAATTGAAGATGTCAGTTGTGTAAAGTTTGTGCCTAAAACAAACGAAAAAGTTTTCTTAAATATTATTAAAGGCAAAGGGTAAGTTGTTATTTCCAATTTATGGTTTTATGATGAATAAAATCATTAGTTAAAGGAAACGTTATTTTATACCAGTAGTTTCATAAAATATTCCCAAAGTTACGACAACGTTTGTGTTCTAACTGCCAAGATTTGTTCGGTATACCACACAATGTAATGTATTTTATAAAATCATACCATATTTTTGTGTATTTTATTATTTCAGGTTCGTAATAAAATAGAGTTGTGTGTTTTTGGAATTTATAGAATTGTTTCCTTGTAAATTTAGCTAAGGTACTCGTATCAGTTGAATTATTAGAATTATAATATTTCTTTTGTAAGATACCGTAACGTTTTTGCTCCCCTTCCGAGTGGCACAGCGGTTTGTCTGCGCACTTCCACTGCTAGAAACCGCAGAGCACAGATAGCCCATTGTGTAGCGTTGTGCTTAAATCCAATCAACCTTTATTTTTTTAACAGATAACACATTGCAACGCCATCTCAAGGGGTTATGTTAAACTATCTATTTCTTAAAATATTCAAGAAAATATTAAACATTAAGTTTTTAATTCGAAATTTTCAAATAATTATTTGTTTATCAATAGTGTGTCCTCAAACAGTTTATTCATAAATATTTAATAATTCTGATATATGAGAAGCTATATGGAGATATTATATGCTTTGTACATTTACAATAAAATTTGAAATTTTATTATAAATCTTCAACAAAAAATAAGCGACATTTTAAATAAAACCAACAATATTTGGTTTCAGTTTTTTTCACTTCTATTTTCTTAGATGCAAAGCACACATCGGTTATACAGGTAAACCAGTAAAAACTACGTTGGGAAAAAACTGTTTCACTTCACCACGTATAATTCACGAGCTTATGCACGTGCTTGGCTTCATTCACGAGCACAATCGTCCTGATCGAGATAATTATATCATTATAAACTTTCCAAATATCCCTAAAAGTAAGTTTTAAATTCCGTATAACATGTTTTTGTGTGTGTTTGGTAACTTGTACAAGAAAGGGTTAATTATACATAGTAAATCATTTTGTATATAAATAGGCAGTGGCAATTGGTGAAGATGCGAGCAACGACGCCACCTACACACATTATCTGAACATTAGATTTACGACGAAATCGCATTTGACATTGCATTGCAAATTGTTTTTTGGCTGGAGTAAAATCTAACAGATAGTTTCAAGGAGAGATATTCATGTAACGAGATTGTTAAACAATGTCGAACCAATAAATACAACATTTGAAAATTAAAAACTCGATTCCCAGCAATGATAATAGATTTATTAACGTTTTATTTTTCTGAAGGTATGAGACACAATTTTTGGAAGTCAGATCCCCACAAAGTCACAACTTTAAATCTTTCTTATGACTATCAGTCCATACTTCATTATCGACCTCAAGCTTTTGCCATCGACAAGTCCATGAAATCCATTCTGCCCGTTGGTAACCAGACCATAAAGATTGGGATGGGGAGAACCCTTAGCGAGTTGGACGTTGAGAAAGTGAACAAACTCTACCAGTGTTCTGATCCAAATGAAGATTGGCCTCTGATGGAGGAACACGAAGGTCTTGATAATACTGATGGAACTGAGGAAAACAATGATTAAAAATAAACATTTTCTGTTCAATCTCATTCACTCTAAATGTGCCAAACATGGACGGAAAACTTACGTAACTCTTGAGCTCGCCAAAGTATTCTACATTAATTCAAAAATTAAAACAATATGTTCTGAGTTTACCTATTTAAGAACGATTTTTATGGTATAATTAATTATTTAATATCTCACATTTTTATTGCAAATTAAGAGATTTTAAAAGAACGTAAATTGTGAAGGTGAAAGTAACATGTGAAAACTGAACGTTCAAAACGAACTTAATTTTCAACAGTTCAAGATAAGTCCTGGTATTGGCCGAAAGGTCTCGTCGGCACGGGATACAGCAGATATAATGTAGGTGACACAGTATAACATTGTTATGTACTTTCAATCATAACTTCTTATAATTTCCTGTAGTTGAAATATTTTATTCTGTTTATAAATAAACAGAAATTGATATGTATGTCTTTTTCATGAAATATATATAGATATCAAAAAAAATAATTTTACAATAAATGAACTGCTTATACTGAACCATTTTTTATTATTTATTAAAAGGAAGTTGTTGGTTTTGTTTCTTCAAGATTGATAATTGCACTATGACATTGAAACCCAAGTTTTCCTGATAATTTTCATTCAAAGAGATTTTATTTGAGAAACATGACTGGCAATGGCACAACTTCCGCTGAGGACTTGAATCTGGTCGCAAGGCATTTTTTGTGCTTTTGTAAAGTCATTCAAGTTATTTTTAAAATAAAAACACAATAGTGTTTATTAAATGTACACTTTACATAAGATTATACAAATGTGTTATTTCCATATCTTTTACTGATGTTAATTCTGGAGGTCTGTGATCATTTGTTGAAACATTTTAATATAAATTTAAATTATTTATATATATTTGTGTGTGCATATTTGTTATGCTTAATGTATGTGTGTATAAACACATGTAACACAGTCACCTCTAAAATTTTATATCTCACATTATAGCCTGTACCCTGGGGAACCTTTCAATTGGTGCAGCGTTTTTGTTTATTTTTGTTTATAACAAACTATGTATATAATATGAATACTGCTAAATATCGGTTTGTTTCATTTCAAAGGTGTTTAGCAATTATTAGAATTCAATGAAAGTTTCACCCCGCTACTACAGCGGTAAGTCTACGGATTTACAACTCTAAAATCAGGAGTGCGATTCCACTAGATGGGCTCAGCAGTAGCCCTAAGTGGCTTTGCTATAAGAAAAGAAACAAACAATGAAAGTTAATAAGTAACAACGTAGTAAGCTGTTACTCTGTATCTAACTCTAGGCTTCATAACGCTGTCTGCAAACTATATGAAAATGATAGGAGATTTCAATAAGTTGTTTTTCATGTTAATTTTAATTTTTTAGGAGTTATATAAGTAATATTAGTTTTAAAAAATATAAACGTTCTCGATGTTGAATTAAAATATAATATGTATATTTTTATACAAGTCCCTTAAATGTTGTTTTGGCCCGGCATGGCCAAGCCTGTTGAGGCGTGCGACTCGTAATCTGAGGGTCGCGGGTTCGCATCTCCGTCGCGCCAAACGTGCTCGCCCTTTCAGACGTGGGGCGTTATAATGTTACGGTCAATCCCACTCTTCGTTGGTAAAAGAGTAGCCCAAGAGTTGGCGGTGGGTGATAATGACTAGCTGCCTTCCCTCTAGTTTTGTACTGCTAAATTAGGGACGGCTAGCACAGATAGCCCTCGAGTACCTTTGTGCGAAATTCAAAAAACACAAATCTGCCAAGAATTTTCAAATAATACACTGGGAGGGTGGATCAAAACCGTTAGCTCTTGTCAGAATGAAAAAAAAATTCATAATCGTTTCTTTAATGCAAACACGATCCCAGTTTGGAGCGAGCATATTGTTTTGTTTGTTTGCTTTTGGGAGGGGAGGGGAGAAGTAGAAACGAAACGCTTTAATATAGTTCCGTATTTACAAATATAAACATTATATACTGCAGTTTAGGGCTTAAAATTTCATTGTTTGTAGAGTTAACTAAAAGTGTAAGCATTAACAACTTTGAAAACTAGAAACGAGAAATAAGGGAAAACGGTTGAAAGGAAAATATTTTAATAGTGTGGACGCATTTTATATGATTATGAAGAATGAAATAATTAATTTTTATTTGTCCTAGGGCGTTAGGTTAGGCCTACTATTATTTCAACATCACATTTCTAGTCTAGCTTCTTATAGCCTTTCAACAATTAGAAGAGAGTATAGCAATAGTATTCCAACAACACTACGTTCATCACATCTATCGCTGACAAAGCGTTTAGCTAAATCCAGAACTATTTGGGCCTACTGGAATACAACAGACACGTTAGTGATCACATAATATTTATATAGGCCATTTGTTATAACAACAGTTGCAGTTACTATGGTGTAAACGCCTTTCAGAAGATGTCGAAGCGTGATATAGTTAGTTACATTTGGCATAAGATATTATCTCAGGCTTATTATATTTTTAACGCTATAATTAGAAGAAAAAACATTTGTTAGACATTGCAACAATATAGTTGATAACAATGAGCTCTGTAATTATTATTATTGTAAAAATAAAACTCAAAATATTTTTTATTTTCGGTTTGCAAAAACATTTTTTTTATTCTATTAGACTCATCTTTTGTTCTTTATTATATCCATTTTTTGTTCTTTACTCTATTAGATCCATATTTCTTCCTTTACTCTACTAGATCCATCTTTCTTTCTTTACTCTACTAGATCCATGCTTTTTACTTTGTTTAAGATATAGCACAAAATATAAGTATTATAATAAATATAATTTATATCGTGTTTTTTTTTGTTTTTTGTATTTCACCCAAAACTACACGAGAGTTAACAGACACACTTCTCTGTAAACCTTAAAGAACTGAATACAAAATGTTACTGAACATTTTCCAAGATTAATGACACACAATATAACTGTTACTATAATGGTACATCATTAAAATTAACAGAGATTAAATATCTAGCTTTTCTTTTTTTTAATTTCGTGTAAAGCCACACGAGGGCTATCTGCAATAGCCATCCCTAATTTAGCAGTGTAAGACTAGAGGAAAGGCAGTTAGCCATCACCATCCACCATCAACTCTTGGGCTACTCTTTTGCCAAAAATAGTGGGATTGATCGTCACATTATAACGCTTCCACGGCTGAAAGGACGAGCATGTTTGGTGCGACGGGATTTTAAGCTCGCAACCCTCAGATTACGAGACAAACACAATTTATACCAATAAGTATATTTTCTTTTGTATATTTAAGCAGATATTGGTTGTAACAAAAATGTTTTATTATCTTCCAAAATTTGTAGTGCATATTGGAGTGATTTATACACTTTGATAAAAATTCAGAGATAAAAAACGACTTTTATACTCCAATAATATATATATGTATTTTTCCATTTTAACCAACGTTTCGCTTTTGCTTCTTCATCAGGTTGTAACCGATCTTCATCATTCGTCTGTAACGTCATCATTAAGATGGGTCAGTTTGTCGTTTCGCTTCAGCAAAGAGGACTCATGTTTTCATTCCGTACAGTGCGACTGACCATACATTAAGTCATGGTAATCTCTTATTCACTTAAAATTTGACATCTCTCCCGAGCTAGTGAGATCGAAAAGTACTGTTTGTGCTATGCCCTTCCCTCATTTTAATTCTTTTCGATCACTACTGATATCCGTCCTTGTGTTTTCCATCACTACTGATATCCGTCCTTGTGTTTTCCATCACTACTGATATCCGTCTTTGTGTTTTCCATCACTACTGATATCTTTCTCTGTGTAATTAAACTCCTCTGTTTGTCCCAACTGTTTACTCTCTAGTTTTATGCAAATATCTTGAAATCTTCGTCAGATCATGAAATTACTGGTGTCGTTGTTTTTTTTGGCAATTATTCTGAGTCCATAATCTTCCAATTTATCAACAAGAGCGTCAAGTAACCTTTGTATCTGTTCCTCAGCTCCATCTATAAGTGTTGTATCATCAGAATGTTCACTAACCTTTTTCAATAACCACCTCGATCCCTTTTATATGAGTAAGTACCTCTTTCAATAACCACCTCGACCCCTTTTCTATCAGTAAGTACCTCTTTCAATAACCACCTCGATCCCTTTCCTATCAGTAAGTACCTCTTTCTATAATCACCTCGATCCCTTTTATATCAGTAGGTTCCTCTTTCAATAACCACCTCGATCCCTTTTATATCAGTAGGTACCTCTTTCAATAACCACTCAGAATGTAACTGTTATAATGACAACATATTTCTCTCTTTCAAGCCTTTTTTAACCATAAACTAGTTACTGCTTCCTGAGTTCAGTATAATATTTTTTAAAATTCTGTATCTTCTAAATACACATTTCGAGCTGCTGTAGAATTTCCATTT
Source organism: Tachypleus tridentatus (assembly GCF_004210375.1). Lineage (NCBI taxonomy): Eukaryota > Metazoa > Arthropoda > Merostomata > Xiphosura > Limulidae > Tachypleus > Tachypleus tridentatus. The sequence continues at coordinate 73,338,891 of NC_134836.1, read as the reverse complement.
ATTTCTTATGGTTAACTCTGTCCAAAGCTTTTTTTTTTAAAGCCTATAAATCATACATGATTTGTTTTGCACACGTATGGCTCTTTTCATTTAGAATCCTAAGTCCTCACGTGTTCAAATCTTTTCTGAAAACAGTTTGATTTTCTTGGTATCTTATTCTGCTTTCTGTGGGTAATTATTTGTAACAATACCTTTCAATTGTGACCGGCTCAAATGATAGTCATGTATATCGGTCATACTTACTAGTCTTAGCTGTTGCTGTTTTTTTTCTTCATCACAAATTAATATAAATATGACAAAAACATTTTTAGAATATAATATGATTATAAATTAATTTAGGTAGCTAACTGTCCAAACATTTTGGTTCTTACAGAAATGTCCTCTGGTTGGAGAACGGTAGGTTTATGAATTTTGATTCTCCGCAGTGGACACAGTAGCTGGGTCCAGCATGGCCAGGTGGTTAGAGCGCTCGACCTGTAATCTGAGAGTTGCAGGTTCAAATCTCTGTCACACCTAACATGCTCGAAATTTCAGCTGTGGTTTTAGTGATGGTGGTGAAGGTATAATGTAACAGTCAATCCCACTATTTGTTGGGTGGTGATGACTAGCTGCTTTCCTTCTAGTCTTACACTGCTATATTAGGGATGACTAGCGCATGTAGCCGTCGTGTAATTTTGCGCGAAATTTATAAAACAAAGATAATCAGTAGACAGCTTGCTCTAAAACAAAGAAACAAAACTTACGGAGATAAGAGTAACCGTGAACAGAAACCTAACTTCTGTCGTTATAGAAAACCAAAGTTCAATTAAGTAGGAGAGCAATTTTCGAGACTTACATATTACAAGGAAAACTTTTAAAATGATCTGTGTAACTTAAGAACCATCGGTAAATATTAGAATTTCTCAGGGTTAATAACATTAACAATAATTACAAAGTCGCAGAATCACAACCACTCAGAAAACTGATAAAAATCGTTCAAAATTATTAATGAGACTAAAAGTTGGTCTTGAAACCGGTTCTAAAAATATTTAATACATTCCAAGTAACAATATAATAATAATAATAATTTTTTTTAAAATTAGTTTGTTTGTTTGTTTTTGAATTTCGCACAAAGCTACTCGAGGGCTATCTGTGCTAGCCGTCCCTAATTTAGTAGTGTAAGACTAGAGGGAAGGCAGCTAGTCATCACCACCACCGCCAACTCTTGGGCTACTCTTTTACCGACGAATAGTGGGATTGACCGTAACATTATAACGCCCCCACGGCTGAAAGGGCGAGCATGTTTGGCGCGACGGGGATGCGAACCCGCGACCCTCGGATTACCTTTCGCACGCCTTAAGACGCTTGGCCATGCCAGGCCTTTAAAATTAGACCAATAGAAAAAAGTCCCCCGCTGGTACAGCTGTAAGTCTACGGATTTACAACGCTAACATCAGAGGTTCGATTCTCCTCGGTGAACTCAGCAGATAGCCCGATGTGGCTTTGCTATGAGAAAACACAATCCAACAAACACATAATAGAGAAAAACAAAGTCAACGAGGCGATCGTTGAGTGTATTGCGAAGATAAATACTATAGAAGATAAAATAAGTCGTGTAGTGTCAAACAACACTAGCACTTAACGTCCCCAACAAAATACAATAGCGAAGAACTGTTACAGCCAAAGGCGTAAAAATGACGCTTTGCGACTAAATAACTTCGTGAATTTTACGTAAGGCGTTGTTGTATCTTTAGTGAACTTTGCTTCGTGATTGCGAGAAACTCACTTGAAGTAATAGGTATTCTCAGGACGGCTGGTATGGGTATTAAAACTTTTATTAAAGTAGAGAACAATTTTTCGATCTTCTTAGATCATCTGCAGGTTAACAAAGAGAAAGTTTGCAACTGATCCTTGCTGAATACATGTCTTAGGAACGAGAGTATAAACGGGTACAGGATTTTAGGAGGCGTTGCAGTTAGATGTTAGGTTATTAATTATTATAGGTATAAAGATGTTTCTTTATATTAGTTTAATTTTGGTTTGAGTTGTTAAAGTCGGGCTTCTTTGATTTTCGTTTGTTTATATTTGTTTCTCTACTTAGTATCTGGAAACTTTAAGCGTGCTAACCTGAAGATGACCTAGTAAGGTCGAAAGGTTGTTCTCTGCTTATCAATAAAAGTGTTAATACCCATACCAGCCGTCTTGAGAATACAGTTGAACTTTACATGAATATTTCTTACCGTATCTAAAACCAGTAGAGGAAAGGTAACGATTTCAAATCTCTCTCTCTCTCTATCTTTTTTCTTTTTGTCTTTCATTCTATCCAAGGAAGCTTCCTGGAGTCTCTGCTCCATACGTGTAAATAAATGCTATGGCTTTGAAATATATACGTTTACTTCATAACATGTAGACTTGTTTGTTTAAAGCACGATAAGTTGGAAGTTAGTAAAATTAAAAATTAACTAGATGTACCACTGAAGGATCCTCTAAAGTTGTTCTGTGTCAAGAGTAGATAAAATCAAAATTAAGAGTAACGAATATTTCTATTTCTTGTTTTTGTTAAAGTATATTTATATGTCGCGCTTGTGTGTTTTCTTTATCTTTCATTATATAGAAGGAACTTTCTTCAGTATCTACTCCATATGTCATGTCGCGTTGTATACTACAGAATGCACAACTCATCTCATTATTCAATGCACGCGCACGTTTTACTTATGTCACGACAGTAAAAAAAAAAAAAATTGCAACGTAAAGCAACCGTTACGCGACGTCATTTTAATGTCTAGTTACTGACTGACAGACAACACACTAATGTTGAGTGGTAAGGATGGCTTAAATAAGATTACCCTTCCATCCAGCTTTAGGCCCTCTTTCGGGAAAATAAGAAAGAAGTAAAACCACAGTTATATGTCGCGTTTGTCTCTTTTCTTTATCCTTCATTACATGGAAGGAACTTTCTTCATTATCTGCTCCATACGTTATAGTATCTTAATAGTGTATTTCACTTCTGATGTTTTCTCTGTATTACTGACATTCCAATATATTCTACTATTGTTTTTCTTTTAAATGTAATTCTTTTAAATTCTACTTTTCCGATTTTGGTATAAGAAAAACGATTTTGTGCTCCAATGGTTTGAGAGATTACGAAAAATTGCTTGGGTTGGGTTTTAGCCTAAGGTGTAAATATATAGTATCAAATTTTACCCTTATCAATAAGCTTGAGGCAGAATTCATTTTTCTTTAAAGCGTTTAAAGTTTTAATTCGAAGTATGATTTCTAGGAAAATATCTTTTCACTCAGACGTTTTCTTTGTGTCTTTCATGTTCGGATAAGTTCCATTTCTTAGCCCTAACAATATGGCGGAAACCTCTCCTTCTTTTGTTCATCTAAAAAAAATATTATCCCAACCTCGTTACAAAAATGGGCAGATCACATGTATTAGAATTAAATTTAACTTGAGTCGGATTCCTTCCAGTAACGACATCCTAACAATGTGGTAGTTTTAGTCCATCGAATTAGGGATATTCAAGTTTGTGTTTGCGTGATATACCTGTTATTATAACGCCTACAGTTATTAACTTTCCAACTCACGCTTAAAAATCAGACTTGTTTACTCTGAATATTGTGAATTACCTATTGCTCATAACCATTAATGCAACATTGTGAACATGGAGGTGTTTTTATTGTCGAAATTCGTGATGTGAAACGACATGGTTCACATATTTAATATCTCAAAATAATATCTCAAGATAACATTTCAAATAAATAGGTCCCCCGGTGGATCAGCGATATACAGGGTGTTCGTCACTGTGCAGTTTTGTAATCATATTTTATTCAGACTATTTCAAACCAGCAACTGATAGCGGTGTTTAGAAACAAAATAAGGATCCAGGCCTGTATTGATGCCAACGGGAATCACTTTCAACATTATTTATAATTGTCATTCATATTTACCTCCTGTATTCTGTATTGAAACATGTCTATTAATAAATATATAAGTGCACAGTGAATTTCCGAACACCCTGTATTTACGGACTTACAGCGCCCTAATTCGAAGTTACCTCACTAATAACGCTTCAGATCAAAACCTAAATATCACAAAGCTGTCATATCAACCTCATTATTGAGATATTTTAACGTTAACGATATAGATATATATACATCCATATATATACGTATAATAAACAAACGTTATAAAACAACATTATGAAACTAACACTAAAGATATAATGTACTATAGCTTCACTTACCAGACGTATTAGGACTAGTTATACACTTCACATACAATCACCCCATTCTTAGTGGCTCGGCTACAAAACTGCAAGCTTAAGACGCTAAAATTCGGTTTTTGATACTCGATGTGGGCCGAGCACTAATACTCATTGTGTAACTTTGTGCTTAATAGCAACTACTTAATACTAACTCTGATTCTCTGCTCCTTAAGAAGTGTTACACCAGTATGTGTAACTTTACACACCATTTAGTGATCAGTAAAAGCCCATTAGATGGTTTTATTTTTACACCCATTCTCACCATTGTAAAATAGGAATAACTAGCCATTGTTTGTAAAAACCTATAGCTTGTGTGATAAAAATTTAGCGGCTTTTGGTTTTAACTTAAAACAGTGGAAAGGTTTGTGTATCCCCTTTGGTAGTATTGCCATCATATTTACGTGTTTACTTTTGGAATGTATATGTCCTTTTAATTTTTCGCAACGCATATACTTGTTTCTTTAAAGCAGCACAGTAATTTGAAAGTTGGAAAAATCAAAAACAAACTAGATGTATTTGCGCGAGGTCTCCGAAAGTGTTCTGTTTTAAGAATAAATACAACCAAGATTAAAAGTAACAAATATTTTTATTTCTTGCTTTTGAAGTTCATATGTCATGCTGTGTTGTAGACTACAGAGTACGTAATTATTCTCGTGATTCACGGCACGCTTACGTTTTACTGACGTCACGACAGCACAAATTGCAACGTTAAGTATTCCTTATGTGATGTCATTTTAGTGTCTATTGACTGACTGACAGACACCACATTATTGTAAGGTGGTAAGAATTGTTAAAACAGGTGACTCTTTTGGGGAAATAAAAAAGTGAAAACACAACTATATGTCTCAGACATGGACATATTGTATTAATTAAATATCTATTTTTAACGAAACGATTGAAATTTTGTTACATTAAGATGCGTTTTTTCAATTTAGGGTATCATTTTATAACCAGTTCTGATACTTAATAAAGTATCCTTAAACACTGAGTAACAGCACGTGACTATTGGCAACATTTAAACGTCAAATATTGAATACTTAAAACTTGTTACCGAAGGTTTGGCAAGATTTAAACTAATAATGAACAATCATATCAAACACAGTTCTATAATTCATTATTGTTGGTTTTCCAGCGCAGTAAAAGCTGAAAAATAAATAATTACAATAATAAATATCAAATTTTAATTATTGTTTAATTTGTCTATTTAATTCAGTGTGGTAAATACTGAAAGTATTAATTAGTTGTAATATTAAGTCTAACTTGGATTACTGCTAACTTTGTGCAGTTCATTTTTCTGAAAGTTGACAGAAGTAGTACATTATAATAAAATAAATTTCTAAATTTTATTCTTGCGTAAATTGTAGAGTTAATTCAGCATAATAAAAGCCGATAGTAGTAATAATTTATTATAATAAATGTCTATATTTAATTTTAATGATTTTCATGTACTTAACACAGTATAAAAAAGATGGCAGTAGTATAGTAACGAACGTGTAAATTTAATTGTTGTTGATTTTGTGTACTTAACACAGTATAATAAAAGATAGCAGTAGTGTTGTAACGAACGTGTAAACTTAACTGTTTAATTTGTGTACTTAACACAGTATAATAAAAAATGACAGCAGTGTTGTAACGAACGTGTAAACTTAACTGTTTAATTTGTGTACTTAACACAGTATAATAAAAAATGACAGCAGTGTTGTAACGAACGTGTAAACTTAATTGTTGTTGATTTTGTGAACTTAACACAGTATAATAAAAGATAGCAGTGGTGTTGTAACGAACGTGTAAACTTAATTGTTGTTGATTTTGTGTACTTAACACAGTATAATAAAAGGTGGCAGTAGTGTTGTAACGAACGTGTAAATTTAATTGTTGTTGATTTTGTGTACTTAACACAGTATAATAAAAGATGGCAGTAGTGTTGTAACGAACGTGTAAACGTAATTGTTGTTGATTTTGTGTAGTTAAATCATCTTAATTACAGTTAGCAGTGGCACTCGCTTCCTAACTCATTATCGTAACGTGAATCTGTGTGTATTTATGAAAAAATAAGTTGTAGTTTTTCTCCGGAATTTATGAATATAAGATATAAAATGCATTTTACGATCATGAAAAATGATATGTAAAAATTAAGTAGCTGATAAACTAAAAACTATCCGAACTACGAAATTGAGTTTAAATTAAGAGATCTGGTATGGCTAGGTGATTAGGGTGCTAGACTCACAATCTGAGAGTCGCATGGTTTGAATCCTTGTCCCACCAAACATTCTCGCCCTTTCATCTGTAGGGATGTTATTATGTTTCACTTAGTTCCGCTATTTGTTGGTAAAAGGGTTGTTTAGTAGTTGGTGGGAGGTGGTGATGACTAGCTGCCTTCTCTCTTGGTTTTTACTGCTAAAGTAGGGTTGTTGTTTGTTTGTTTGTTTTTTGAATTATCGCGCAAAGCTACACGAGGGTTATCTGCGCTAGCCGTCCATAATTTATTAGTGTAAGACTAGAGGAAAGACAGCTAGTCATTATCACCCACCGCCAACTCTTGAATTACTCTTTCACCAATGAATCGTGGGATTGACTGTCACATTGTAACGCCCCATGCTGAAAAGGCAAGCATGTTTCGTGCGACGGGGATTTGAACCCGCGACCTTCAGATTACGAGCTGAACGCCTTAACCCACGTGGCCATGTGCTTAGGTATGGACGGTTGGCACAGTTAGCCCTCATGTAGCATTGCGCAAAATTCAAACTAATGAAGCTAAGAAATCGACTGCATGAATTCACATAGCGGTAAGTCTCTGTTGTTTTGTAAAAAGCTGAAGAAAGACAAACATGACTCCTTTAAACAGGAATATTCTATTAAAAAACGTTTTAAGATTTCAAGTGTGTGATGGGTGGGGTGGGTAGAATGAATCACTGTTTGAAGCAACCGAACTGAATAATATAATTATAAAAACATATAGCAGAAAGCTTTTGTGTTTTGCAGAATAATAAATTTTTATTCAAACACTGAAAGTGAGAAACTAATAACAACTAACAAACTGTAATGATACACGTCCACAGCAGTGGTTTCATTCAAAACTTCAAACTAGGACAAACTTCAAAACGTTAGTGAACACGAAATAATGCAAGCTAGCTCCAATCATAATACCTGAAGGAAAAATAATAATAACAAAACAAAGTTAGTGATTCAACACAGTTTTCCAGGGGATAATAACAACTTAAAAGACACCAAGATGTCCATGAAAACCCCTTTGGTTTCTAGTGTTGTTGCTAAGCTATAAAATGTCATGCATAATAACTTCAAGGAACGCACGGTCTAATGTTCTATTACTTCAATGCATTTTTCCATTAAATTTTCAACCATGGAATAAACCATGCGTGAATGTAATAGGGCAGTTTATTTTTACTTCTTATTATCGATGTGATAATACATGGAGTCGGTGTAGTCAGAAACTCCAGTTTTCAATACTAGTAACAAAAGACCTCCAAAGTTAACAGTAGGCATGTTTCTAGCTCGGCTAAATGGTTAACGTGTCGAACTGTGATGTTGAGTTGGGGCACTGTTGGGGCATGGTACATTATAAGCGTGACGGTAAAATCCCATAATTCGGTCTGACGAAAGTAGCCCAAAAATTGGCGGTGAGTACTGTTGACTAGCTGCCTTCTCTCTAGCCAATCAGTTCAAAATTAGAAACAGCTAGCACAGATAACCTTCGTGAACTATTGCGCGAAATATAACGAACAAACAAAACTGTTAACTGTGTACAAACACTTTGATAGATTGTTTAGGCAGAACATTCATGATGAAACTTTGTAGAATGGACGGCGGAAGACTTTCAAAACGTCGTCCTCTACACTTGTGTTTCCACAACAGGCAGTTCCCGTCCACTCTACAAAGTTTTATCAGTGTACAAACCCGTTAAAATACTTAATGAATAGTCTCGGTTTGCACAGATGAGAGAAAACCCATTTCTATTAAAAAATACAACAGTAATCTTTACGGTATTCAAGTTGTGGTTTAAATTATTACAACATTTCGATCCATTGAGTGTAACTTCTCTCTGGTGAAAACTCGATATTGTGTGTCGATTGACTGTAATTATTAGTCGACTAACTGTAATTATTAAAGTCTCAACTTGTCTACGGTAAAGGTTGCTGTTATTGTATTTCTGAGTTAATTATTTAGTTGAGTAGGTTCCTCACTAAATTTTACTATTCAAAAACTTAGATATTCCAAAATACAAGTATGTGTTTGAAGAATTTCCAGACTTCATCAAGTATGTGTGGTATGGGCGTGAAGAGTTTCCAGGGTTCACTAAGTATTCTACTGGTATCGATATGAAGGGTTTCCAGGGTTCACCAAGTATTCTACTGGTATCGATATGAAGGGTTTCCAGGGTTCACCAAGTATTCTACTGGTATCGATATGAAGGGTTTCCAGGGTTCACCAAGTATTCTACCGGTATCGATATGAAGGGTTTCCAGGGTTCACCAAGTATTCTACTGGTATCGATATGAAGGGTTTCCAGGGTTCACCAAGTATTCTACTGGTATCGATATGAAGGGTTTCCAGGGTTCACCAAGTATTCTACCGGTATCGATATGAAGGGTTTCCAGGGTTCACCAAGTATTCTACCGGTATCGATATGAAGGGTTTCCAGGGTTCACCAAGTATTCTACTGGTATCGATATGAAGGGTTTCCAGGGTTCACCAAGTATTCTACTGGTATCGATATGAAGGGTTTCCAGGGTTCGAGTATCCTATAAGCGCGGGTGCAATTGATTTTCATGTTTACTTATTTGATAAGATATTTTTTGTAATCCGGGTATTATTTAGATTGAAACATTTACCCGAGTTTACGAGCAATAGTTATCCCATGTTCATGTCTAGATTCGTAATATAAATTGCACATAAACAGAGGTTAGCACTGTTTACATCTCCTTAGTTTCAATTATTCCATTTCCAGCTCTGATCAAATCTTGTAGTTGGCAACAGAAAAATAATTATCTTATATATTAAATCAATTAGCAATTCAGCGTGAATCAGTCGTTCACTAAGACATTCTTTTTTTCTTTTATTCGTCCAATTTTTAAGAATATTTTAAGAAACTGTAGAGCACAGATAGCCCTCGAGTAGCTTTGTGCGAAATTCAAAAACAAGAAACTGCAGATGTATTCCGTGTGCAGAGTTGCGCCATGTTCACAGAAAATCTGTCGAAGTACGCGCAGTAGGTAGATCTGAAATAAGAATGTTCGACCCTTGCTTTCCGACGTATACATAGTAGGTAGATTTGAAACAGGAATGTTCGATCCTTGCTTTCCGACGTATACACAGTAGGTAGAACTGATATAAGAATGTTCGATCCTTGCTTTCCGACGTATACAGAGTAGGTAGATTTGAAATAGAAATGTTCGATTCCTGCTTTCCGACGTATAAGTAGGTAGATCTGAAATAAGAATATTCGATCCTTGCTTTCCGACGTATACACAGTAGGTAGATTTGAAATAGGAATGTTCGATCCTTGCTTTCCGACGTATACACAGTAGGTAGATCTGAAATAAGAATGTTCGAGCCTTGCTTTCCGACGTATACACAGTAGGTAGATCTGAAATAAGAATATTCGATCCTTGCTTTCCGACGTATACACAGTAGGTAGATCTGAAATAAGAATGTTCGATCCTTGCTTTCCGACGTATACACAGTAGGTAGAACTGAAATAAGAATGTTCGATCCTTGCTTTCCGACGTATACACAGTAGGTAGAACTGAAATAGCAATGTTCGATCCTTGCTTTCCGACGTATACACAGTAGGTAGAACTGAAATAGCAATGTTCGATCCTTGCTTTCCTTTAATATTAAATTATTAATATTATTCGATTAGTTAGTATAAATCTAAAGTATTGGTCTTTAAATGGAAGGTTCGATGTTTTGTTTTAAAGCAATTTAATCATCATATGATTTAAACAGTAAGCCTGAAAACATAAGCCATTTGACATGTAATACGATTTAAAGAATAAGACTGGAAAGATAAACCTTTCGGCATGTAATATGGTTTAAACAATCGGCCTGAAAAGATAAGCCATTTAACATGTAATAAGGCTTAAACAATGGGCCTGGAAATATAAGCCATTTCATATGTAATACGGTTTAAACGATCGGCCTAAAAAGATAAGCCATTTCACATGAAATACGGTGTAAACAATGGGTCTGGAAAGATAATGCATTTAACATGTAATACGGCTCAAACAGTAAGTCTGAAAAGATAAGCCAGTTAACGTGTAATATGGTTTAAACAGTCGACCTGAAAAGATAAGCCATTTAACATGTAAAAAAGTTTAAAAAGTCGACCTGAAAAGATAAACCATTTAACATGTAATATGGTTTACACAATGGGCCTGGAAAGATACTAAGTCCCATTAGTTTTAAATGTAATTAACATAATACAAATATACTTTTTTAACGATATGTCTTAACGTTTTAATTGTCAATGATTCAAGATATTATCGTTTGTTATTGATTTTCTCCAAAACTAATACTTTAATATTTTTCAAGTTTATTTCGCGTTTTTTTTTTTCAATCATGCGGTCGTATTGTGCATAGGGAATATTCAATCATGAATAAAAATGTCAGAAGTTTTACACAGTTATGCGTTTTGTTTTTAACTGACATAAAACAGCCTAAGTACCTTGAATGCGAATATGATGTCATGTGTGGCTTTTAAGTTCCGTTTGCAGCTATCTATAATTATTTACTGTTCCAGTATTTTTTTCTTTTCTTTACTTTGCTTATTTTTTAAGATAACTATAGGTTTGAGACTAGGCCTACCGAAAATTTATTCTTAAAAGTGGTAGAAAGAAGGCAAAGTATTTTGGTTTTATGTCGCTGTGTTTCAATGATTCGTTATGCCCTCTGTTAATGCAATTTAATTCCAGGTCGCGGTATTCTGTTTTCTTACAGGTCCGGAAAATTGCACGAGGGTGTTTCCCACGTGTTGCTCTCGTGCTGAAGTATATGAAGCATGGTTGTTCGACACCAAGAATTGAATGTTGACAGTTCAGGCCTTTCGTTTACTGACTGGCGTGCAGAAGAGAAGTAATCACATTCCAACTGAATTCTGTCTAGGAGTCCAAGTGCTCAGTGACCTGGGGAGTTTAGAGTTTTGAAACACTGTAAGTCCAAGTGCAGAAGAGAAGTAATCACATTCCAACTGAATTCTGTTTAGAAGTCCAAGTGCTCAGTGACCTGGGGAGTTTAGAGTTTTGAAACACTGTAATCTTTTTCTTCGGAATTTTAACTGTGAAACTGCCGATAAAAATATGAAGTCCAATGACCTTTAACTCTGACCACTGTCCAGTGTCCACTGTCACTGTATGCATAGTGCGGATTAGTTACTGAAGACACTGTATCATAAGGTAAGACATTCAATAAAATATTTCATAGACGCCCTAATTGAAGAAGTAGCGAAAATGTATAATTTTTACACATGTAACGTAGAGTTCGCGTGTTTTTATGTCGTATATGTGATAAACAAACTCGTACACAAGAGAACATACTTCCTTATAATTTCATTAAAATATTGCGAGGTTTTTTCGCGATTCGGAGATTAATATCTCTTCTTACATTTCTCACAGCTTTATTTACTGTTTACGGTAATGGCCAACAACGCGATTCTCTGTAACTTTTATACGTGAAATTAACGAGCTGGTGATTAACAAATCGTTGCTTTATTACTCAAACATTACGAGCAGAAAAACAAATACTCATAATTATCTGAATTTTTATTACAACCCCAAAAAAGGAAATTAATTTAAAAATTCGGGGTTGGCTCGACATGAGCCGAGCGTGACCAAGTGGTTATGTTCAGAGAGTGAATCTGAGGTTCCAAGGTTCGCGTCCCGTTACCCCACAGATAAAACGAAAATTGCGCTCCACTTTGGGGTTGCGTGTGCGTTATAAAAGAAACAGTCAAATTCCACTAATCGGTATGATGAGAACTGGCAGTGGGTGGTATTAAATAGCAAACTATTTTTTCTTTTCCTATAACCCTTGCAGATGCATCGCTTAGCGACTGAAATAAACTATCCTGTGTTATCCTATTATTATTTATCCTATGTTACTAAATTCATGAACATAACACAGGAATACTTTAGGTGTAAAACCGAATTAGATATTCAAGTTTTTTTGCTCCTGGCAAGCTGACTCAGAGGAAGGCTATCGAAGTGCATCTACTTTTGTTTTATCTTCACGAGAGGTCATTCTTATTCTTGTTATTTGGTTTTGTTTGTTTTGAATTTCGCGCAAAGCTACACAAGGGCTATCTGAGCTAGTCGTCCCTAATTTAGCAGTGTAAGACTAGAGGGAAGACAGCTAGTCATCACCACCCACCGCCAACTCTTGGACTACTCTTTTACCAACGAATAGTGGGATTGATCATTACATTATAACGCCCCCACGGCTGAAAGGGCGAACGTGTTTGGTGTGACGGGGATTCGAACCCGCAACCTCAAATTATGAGTCGAGTGCCTTAACCACTTGGCCATGCCGGCCATTTGTTTGTTATTAAGCACATAGTTACACAATAGGCTATCTGTCCTCTGTCCATCACGGCTATTGAAACCCGGTTTCTAGTGGTATAGGTCCGCAGACACATCGCTGTGCCACCGAGATACTATATTTTGGAACCTTGTTTCGTTGGTTAGTTTGTCAAACACAAAGCTACACAAAAGGCTAACTGTGCTCTGTCCACCACGGGTATCGAAACCCTGGACATAGGTCGTTCTTGTATACTTATTATGTGGACAACGCAGTCTCATTTAAACTAACCAGCCTAAGAAACTACTTACTTAAGTACTTCCGCTTTCTGTCTTTACATACATGAACTGCGATAAACTTTGTTATGTATACGCACAAGAAGTCCAACAATAACATTTGGCGCACCCAGTAACTTGGCGGCAATTCTGAGGACATATAACGCTTATATTCGGTTTTCGATGCTCACAATGAGCAGAATATAGAGAGTCTATTATTTATCGTTGAACTTAACAACAAAAAGCAAAACCTGGTGGTCCTTTTATTGGAAAATTGTATGTCAAAACGAAACATCATCAACAGCTACGTTAAGTAACAGTTGGAGTGATAAAAATATGGTTGACTGAGTTATCCTTTAAAATCGTATACCAGAGACACCTGATGGTGATTAATGGAAAAATTACCATTGAGTTTTACACGTCATCTGATAAGATCACTAAAAGAAAACAACAACAAAAGTATTCCTACTATGCAACACGTCAAGTAAACAGCAGAGAACCTTATCAGGATAACTATATGTCACATCACAACTTACACAAACCAATTTACTATGGAATTATTTTTATTTTTTCTTTGACTTCATTCTATATATTACAGCTGTTTTAATATAGGACTAACACAGGTTAGAATGTTTGTATTACAGCTGTTATAATATAGGACTAACAGAGGAAAGAATGTTTATATTACAGCTGTTTTAATGTAGGAGTAACAGAAATCAGAATGTTTATATTACAGCTGTTTTAATATAGGACTAACAGAAATCAGAATGTTTATATTACATCTGTTTTAATGTAGGAGTAACAGAAATCAGAATGTTTATATTACAGCTGTTTTAATATAGGACTAACAGAAATCAGAATGTTTATATTACAGCTGTTTTAATATAGGAGTAACAGAAATCAGAATGTTTATATTACAGCTGTTTTAATGTAGGACTAACAGAAATCAGAATGTTTATATTACAGCTGTTTTAATATAAGAGTAACAGGGGTAAGAATGTTTATGTTACAGCTGTTTTAATATAGGACTAACAGAAATCAGAATGTTTATATTTCAGCTGTTTTAATGTGGAATCAAGAGAGGTCAGAACGTTTGTAATACAGCTGTTTTAATACATCATTTATGTATATACCATTTATATACATGCACACACATATATACTGTGTATTAAAAATAATTTATTTATTTAAATACATATAAGATACGTTAGAAGATAAACGAACACTGATTTATATGGGATTCTTCGTAATATGTAAGATTCTCGTAAAACAAATGAAACAAAGCGTGCACTAGTGGGAATGGCGAACGTTGAACACTGGTGAACATTGCCCTAGTAGGGGTATTTAAAATCATGAGAATAACATCTTATAACAACTGTGCGATGTTCAACATTTAAATAGTGCAACAAAACACCAGAATAGGGGGGAAAGAAGTGGATTATCAGCCGTCACCCTCCCAGATTCCGATAAAGAAAGAACGAGCCAGCCAGCGCCGACTGTCTGTCTTCTCAATAATTTTCTCCGGCTCTTTAAACCAAATATCTGGACTGGTCATCTCTTCCATAATACTCCCACAATATTACATCGTGATCAGGACCTCGAACCTTCCAAATCTCAGTCCGGCAAGTTAACCACGCGTGATCAAGGTTTCTTGTAACATTCATTCGTAAGTTCGAGCAAACTGACGTTGATATGGTAATTACGATACTATAGATAGCGCTGTGATATCTTCTGGTGTCCAACGGAAAGTTGCAATAAGCCACAGTTTATGGATCTGACAGATAAGAAAGCTTATAAAAAGAAAATACAGAACTAAGATGATAAGCTAATAAAAAATGCACAAATAATCTTTCATTGACTTGATAATTTACCGACAAAACCCACGTTACGAGTTTGAAGATTCCAAGAAATATGGATCACTCCGATTAAACTTGGAATGAAATTAAAGTGTGATAAAATGTTCAAATGTGATACTTGCAATAAATAACACATTTTATTTGAAACATATTTCTCAAGATGTTTCTGGGAAACAGAGTGCCTGTTTTGTATAAAGACTTAACATTCACACACATTGAACTTACTTTGTACTATAAGGATCGTTGATTTTGTTTTTTCACGCCCGCTGCCCTCGGTGACCTTCTATTTAACAATTTCATATTCTTTATGCGTGATGTTCATACACAGACTCGTGACGACACCGGAAACATTCACATGAACCGTAAAGTTCGCCATTTTGTTTAGGTTAATTTTTTATTTCCCTTTGTTAGTGAGAGGGAGGAGACTGATGAAGCAGCTTCATGTAGAGGTTCCGAGACAACCGTTTCTTAGCCTTTTCAACACCAGAAACTGTAGCAAACCACTAAAATACAAATGGAACAACAAACCATTATAATATACATATGAATATACTGTTTGTGTATTTGTTTTATGAGGTTCAACGGATCGGGAAGATGGTTGTGATGGACTGTTAGTTGATAAACGCTATCCTAGAGAATGTTGGGAAGATAAGCTTATTGAAGCCACGCGTTAAATGTTTGACATTGTTTTTCAATAAGTATAAAATAACCTACTTGACTTATAAATTAATTATTGTATATTTACTTCAGTTTTCATCATGTAATAGGTTACACTATTACACCTATTGCACCTCTGAAATTAAATGGAAAACAGACTCCTGTCATTCGGACTATTTTTAATTATTTCACCAGAATGTTTTATTCTGTTAACTTGTACGTTTGGTGCCTAAGTTGTTGTTCTGCAAGATTTGCGAGCTATTCAACCTGAGATTTTAGGCTGGCTGCTGTTACAATAGGTGGTAGGTAATTTAGAAGGTGAGATAGCGAATTTCAGGCCCTGATTAAAATTTCCTTTTCACTGTCGTTTAGAGATTTGGAACTGAAGATGTGTAGTGCAATGATGACCTTACGTTTATCCTGCATAGTTAACTTTGGTGGCCTTGTGTTCATCCTGTATGGGTAACCTTTGTGGCCTTGTGTTCATCCTGCATGGTTAACTTTTGTAGCCTTGTATTCATTCTGCATAGTTAGTTAACATTTATGGCCTTGTGTTTTTCTTGTATGGTTAACTTTTGTGGCCTCGTGTTCATCCTGCATAGTTAACTTTGGTGGCCTTGTGTTCATCTTGCATGGTTAACTTTTGTAGCCTTGTGTTCATACTGCATAGTTAACTTTGGTGGCCTTGTGTTCATCCTGCGTAGTTTGTTTGTTAATTTTTTCCCGTAAACCGAGTGTGTAATGTGTGACATAAATGTATAAGATGTCCAGACCTCTTGAGTTTGGTGCGAATATTTCTTCAAGTTCCAAATGTTGAAACTTGTTGGACAATTATTTTTCCTTGTTTGTTTTACTTTTGTCAGTTAGGCCTCCAGTATTTTTGCTAACCGTCGAGTGTCACTGTTAATTACCATTTTACGTGCTTAAGGTGACTGACGAAGCTTTGAAGGAAACCACTCTCTTCAAGTCACATGTTTGTTTATATTTCGCTACTAGATGGCACTAAAATCACTATTGAATATTATATTATATTTTTAGTCACTCGTTCATTTTTGTGCAATAAATTTGATTGTCCAATGAAAAACGTCAACATACCAATATGAAGGCACTAAACTCTTAGTCACTTCGTCGCTAAACGGAAATGCCTAGAACCTGATCAGCTGAGTATTTGAAAGAAGCAACAACAAATTAAACAGCTCATCTTAACAAACGTCTTAATTAAACGTTCAAGAAAATATCTTCTGGTGTCCAACGGAAAGTTGCAATAAGCCACAGTTTATGGATCTGACAGATAAGAAAGCTTATAAAAGGAAAATACAGAACTAAGATGATAAGCTAATAAAAAATGCACAAATAACCTTTCATTGACTTGATAATTTACCGACAAAACCCACGTTACGAGTTTGAAGATTCCAAGAAATATGGATCACTCCGATTAAACTTGGAATGAAATTAAAGTGTGATAAAATGTTCAAAACTAATTATTTAATTTCAGTCAAAAACGTTTATTTAGACTTAAGTAACTTTGTCGTTTGCTTTTTTAGTATACAGAAAAATTAACTACTTTCTCAACATTCTCTTTTGTTTAGTTAGTGTACGGAACATTTTACTACTTTCTTAACATTCTCTTTTGTTTAGTTAGTGTACGGAACATTTTACTACTTTCTTAACATTCTCTTTTGTTTATTTAGTGTACGGAACATTTTACTACATTCTTAACATTTTCTTTTGTTTATTTAGTGTACGGAACATTTTACTACTTTCTTAACATTCTCTTTTATTTATTTAGTAGTGCAAGTCACTTTTATCGACTGCAATAAATCCAGATAAAATTAAGTACTATTTTCACCCTACAATCTAAGTAGAATGACAACCATTTGCTATTCAAATTAGCCTTTCTTCAAAGGTCTTTGACCCCTGTAAGTTAGCCAATCAGAAAAGTGTACCGGGTAGTTTTATCCCCCACTACACACAAATATACATATAACTGCACAGAAGAGCAGTGATCCAGTAATGAAAATCATAAGTTGTTGAGCCAGTGATGCCACACAGACCACGATACTTTACTACAGAGTGCAAATGCAAAATTTGGGTTTCGACCACGTGAACAAACAAAACGAAATCTACACGTGTTTTGTTTTCAAACGGCCAAACCTATCTAGAAACCTATAGTTTTACCTCAGAATCTACAGTATGAATGATAAATGGTTAAGATAACGAGTAAAACTACCATAGTGAGACGATCATGGTGAATAATGTCTAGCATTAATGTTAATGTCGAATGTGCAATTGGTGGAATGTTGTAATTCGTGTAATTATGAACTAACCATGCCTGGCCGATAAAGTCTCGAATTAGATACAGATGCGCTTGTTAAACCTATTATTAGGCCCGGCATGGCCATGTGGTTAAGGCGCTCGACTCGTAATCCGAGGGTCATGGGCTCGAATCCCCGTCACACCAAACATGCTCACTCTATCAGCCGTGGAACGTTATTATGTTACAGTTAATCCCATTATTCGTTGGTAAAAGAGTAGCCCAAGAGTTGGCGGTAGGTGGCGATGATTAGCTGCTTTCCCTCTTGTCTTACACTGCAAAATTAGGGACGGCTAGCCCAGATAGTCGTTGTGTAGCTTTGCGCGAAATTCAAACAAAAGAAACAAACTGACTGTTAAACCTATTTGCAATAATACTGCAAAGTCTTCTTTGATAGCTAAAAGATCTCTCATCGTAAATTATTTGAATCAGAATTGAGCTTAAATATGCCTGTTTTCCCGCTGTTATTGGAATTTTGTGTTCCATACTGATGACAATTTCTTATCTGTCTCCTGAAATCAGCTACCATGCGCTGTCAGTTTTATTACGTCAGTAGCAGTAGAGCTCCAATTGGTTATCTCTACTACATAATACTTTAAACTGTCAAGTTTTTACCTCAATTGTCATATTCTACAGAAATACGTCTGCCCATTTATAAGAACGTTTTTCAAAAGAAAACCTTATACTGTAGTAATAAACATGAAGAACCACGGTCGTGGATAAACAAAGCAAGTTAATAAAAGTATTACACAATAATTTGAACTTAAAATACCATTAATGATTTTTGCAACTAGTTCAATAAATTCCCAATGAATGATAACCTTAACCGTAATAACTATGTTAAACTTTATTTATATATATATATATGTATATCACTACCATATTTATTTAAAACCTCCCTCAAGTTGTGTGTATCTATTGTTGTTGTTGTCCACAAATAGTTGTCAAACCAGATCAAAATATACAACAGCATCTCAATAAAAATCATAACGGTATTTGAAAAGCATGATTTCGTACCTGGTTACCACACTCTTTCAAAAGCATGATTTCGTACCTGGTAACCACACTGTTTCAAAAGCATGATACTGCACCTAGTTACCATATTGTTTCAAAAGCATGATTTCGTACTTGGTTACCATACTGTTCAAAAGCATGATTTCGTACTTGGTTACCATACTGTTCAAAAGCATGATTTCGTACCTGGTTACCATACTGTTCAAAAGCATGATTTCGTACTTGGTTAACCTACTGTTTCAAAAGCCCAGCCTAAAGGAAGATGAGAATTTCCACCTTGGTGACTTATCCTGTCATGGATCAGACTTCTGGTAAAACCCATTCATAGAAATAATTATAGGCTTTGGTTTTGTTAATAATTATTATTAATATTAAATCAATATAAATCACTTAATTTTGACGTTTCGTGTTTCTTAATGATTTACCTATTGGAAAGATGTTTTGTAAATATTCTGTTAACACTTCAACAGTTTCTTTCTTATGTAATAACTAAGGGCCTTTGAGCAATTGAACTGCGACATTTCATTTTGATTTCAGTCCAACAAGCTGAGAAACGTTTCATAATAGAATCAGCTATTACTGAAATACTTTAGAAGTTTATCAATCATTTCTTAAGTTCAAAGGAGATCTTTACGATTTCTTCATGGATGACTGATGGACATACAGTGAGGTAATTATACTTGACAATCACAACATAAATATAGCTCAGCATTCTCCATAACAAGTTCTGTTTTCTTTTTAGTTTTTCAAAAACCAGCACTCTGTTACCGTACAGCCATATTGCACAGTACTCTCCAAAACAAAGTTCTATTTTCTTTTCAGCTTTTCAAAAACCAGCACTCTGTTACCGTACAGCCATATTGCACAGTACTCTACAAAACAAAGTTCTATTTTCTTTTCAGTTTTTCACAAAACAGCACTCTGTTACCGTACAGCCATATTGCACACTTCTCTCCAAAACAAGTTCTGTTTTCTTTCCAGCTTTTCAAAAACCAGCACTCTGTTACCGTACAGCCATATTGCACAGTACTCTACAAAACAAAGTTCTATTTTCTTTTCAGTTTTCAAAAACAGCACTCTGTTACCGTACAGCCATATTGCACACTTCTCTCCAAAACAAGTTCTGTTTTCTTTCCAGTTTTCAAAAACCAGCATTCTGTTACAGTACAGCCATATTGCACACTCCTCTCCAAAACAAGTTCTGTTTTCTTTCCAGTTTCTCAAAAACCAGGATTCTGTTACAATACAGCCAAAATTCTCTAGTAGGCCTACTTTTATTGCATGAATATACGGGCACATAGCTAAACTTATCTATTGTAAGTTGTTGGCAATTTTTGGCAATAATCTCAGCAAACGGTAAGAAAAAGGTGTCAGAAATCTCATAACCAAGTATTTTACATCTTCACGTATATTTATTTAGGGAATTAACCACAAATCTACACAATGAGCTATCTGTGCTGTGCCCACCACGGGTATCGAAACCCGGTTCCTAGCAGTGTTAGTCCGCAAACATATCACTGTGCCACTGGAGGGCAAATTCCAAATGACACTTTGACTAAATAAGTGAAATATGTTAGAGTCATTTGGAGTAAAATTCCGAAGGTTTGTTCAGAATTAACCACAAAGCTACACAATGAACTATATGTTTTCTAGCCACCACGGGTATCGAAACCCGGTTTATAGCGGTGTAATACCGCAGACATAATGCTGTGCTACTCGGGGACTCTTCTTTAAACTAAAGCTTCATGTTTTTTTGTATTTTATAATATGGCCTAATAAAAAATTACAATCGTTGCAAAAATAGTCTGTTAGTAACTGCATAAAAAAAGAAATGTGATATTATTTTAGTATTATGGCTGTAGAAGTAACTCCCAAAATGATTGCTATATCATCATGTAAAAAATATCCATTCAAAGCCAAAGCCATAATTCACGAATTCGATATGTATTTTAGTCTTAGAAATGTTTTCTGTTTCGGTTCCAAACGAGATGTATCATATTCAGTAGCATTGGTAATTAGTCCCGTTACGGGTTTCAACCCAGAAAGCTATGTAAAAATAACGTTTCGGTTGTTAAGATGCCATTTTTACTCAACTCATAGGTTGAACTGAGTATCGTAGGATTAAGTCTGTGAGCTTGAGGATTCACAGTTCGCCATCGTTTCTGTAAAAACACGTTGTGGACATTCGAGCCGTGGATGCATTACAAGAGTGACTGTCAAATCATGCTATTCGATCTACCATGAATAGCGCAAGAGTTGGCGGTAAGTACTATTAACTAGCTAACTTCCCTCATTCATTTCAGAATTTCGGAAATGTTAAGTGTTGCGCGAAAAGAATTAACAAACAAACAAACGAAAACAAACACAAGAAAAGAAATACGAAACGATTCAGTTTTCTTAGAACTGTTTTGCGGTGAGTCTGTTATCCCCCCAAGGGGCACAGCAGTATAGCTGCGGACTCACACCGCTATAAATAAGGTTTCGATACCCGTAGTAGGGAGAGCACAGATAGTCCATTGTGTGTAGCTTTGTACTTAATTCCAAATAAACAAACAGTGAACATATAATTTGTGTTTGTTTTCACTCATTTCTTATCCGAACTTTCATAGGTGCACAAAGTTTTCTAGGTATTTGAATATTGTCGATACCTGAGAAGCCAGCGTGAAGCTGACAACGTTCAAGATGTAACTTCCGGTAAGTGACGCGAAAAACATTCCCTATGAATTCACGATCGCAACCAATAGCGACGTATCAGACAGAGTGAAATGCCGGAGTTAATAAGAAATAACTTACCAAGAGGTTTTACGATAATGAGAAAATATTTCCTTCTACCACATCTTTTGTGTTGTATGCAAGGTAGGTGTCAATTTAAATTTTTATTTTATATTACTTATAATTTGATTTGTTTTATTTTGGAGAAAGAACCCTAACTCCATGCTGTTTAAACTACTTTTTGTATTTGTTCAAGAGACATGCATCAATTCTTTTTTACGCTTATTTTATCTTATTTGTAATCTTACTTAAAACGACTTTAAAGAACTCGTTAAGTGAATAATTAATTAACCAGTTCTCGTCGCAGTTTTGTTTCTTTATGGTAACTGCTAAGCGCCGTATATTCATAATTCCGATCTCATTAAGAAACAACAAAAATATCAATACTCTACGGAGGATAAGAATAGCTACTTCAACATCTCGTGGAAAGAACCATCTTTTGTTGTTTTAAAATGATCCGCGAGTACATAAAGAAGCGTATATTAAACATACGGGCTAGTATTCCAATATCACCCCTTAGTAGCTAAGCGGTATCTCTTATAACGCTAAAAATGCGGTTTCGACATCCGTGGGGGGAGCACGGCATACACAGCCCATTGTATAGCTTTGTACTTGACTAGAAACAACTATTCCGTTGCTTTAAATGCTTAATTAGAAACATTTGTTTTGTTCTGTCATTAAAATTGATAACATTTATAAGTTGGTCCCTTAGAACTGGTCCTCTGACTGGTCTTCTGATTTACAATGATGAAATCAGGAGTTCAACTATCTTTGGTAGACACAAGAGGTAGTCTAATGTGCATTTGGTATAAAAAAAATGCATAAACTTTACAACTTGTTACGATTAATAATTACACACAAATTTTACACAATTACTCCATAAACAAAATATTTATATTTCATTAGTTATACTATTCATTCACGACGATTATCGGAAAAAACTTTGTCGTTAACTATGTGTAAGAGAGACAGACAAATCCATTTATTCAGTGAGACAAGAATAGTCCACGAGTTGGCGGTGACTGTTTTGATCACTTGCCCTTTCTTTAGTCTGTCGGTTCAAAATTATCATACTACACTTTATGTAGCTATGCGCGAATATTCCGAAACAGACCAAAGATTTTGTTAGTATCTGCAGTTATATTTTTTCCTTTGTAGTTTTACCTGTTATTTTTAATACAGCTGTTCCAGTCTGTGATTGCCACTTGAATGTTTATATTTTTTCTTTGCAGTTTTACCTGTTATTTTTATTACAGCTGTTCCAGTCTGTGATTGCCACTTGAATGTTTATATTTTTTCCTTTGCAGTTTTACCTGTTATTTTTAATACGGCTGTTCCAGTCTGTGATTGCCACTTGAATGTTTATATTTTTTTCTTTGTAATTTTACCTGTTATTTTTAATATGGCTGTTCCAGTCTGTGATTGTCACTTGAATGTTTATATTTTTTCCTTTGTAGTTTTACCTGTTGTTTTTAATACGGCTGTTACAGTCTGTGATTTGCTACCTCAATGTTTATATTTTTTCCTTTCTAGTTTTACTTGTTATTTTTAATACGGCTGTTCCAGTCTGTGATTGCCACACGACTTTATGGAATATTTCACCAAAAAGATTTAATGTTGGATCATCTAAGAATTCAAATATTAATCACGCCAATCCATCAAGTATTTATGGCAAACCACGTACGCAGACTGTGGATGAAGAAAGTGTGGCAATTTCTGAACCAAGTTCTATTATAACATCTTATCGTCGACGTCACGGGAGCTCTCCACAAGCCTTCCAAATCTCTAAAAAGGACATAATGCCCTTCAGTTTGGAAGATGCTATATCTTCAGGATATTTCACTCAAGCTTGGCCTATCAGTATCAAAAGTCCGGTTAAGACGAAGATTCATATCAGTTACGAAGCTGATAGAACAGACGATGGTCAGTCTCGTTATCAATCTTATGCTCCGTCGACTTCTTCACATCCCTTAGGTTCTATAAATAACCATAATGTGCGTTTTAGACTGAGACCCTCGGGGTTCCAGAGTTCCTTGGGAGATTCTGAAACATTCCTTCCATCGAAAGGTTTCACCCCTGAACCTCAAGATTACAGCTGGAATGATAACTACTACTATTATGACTGGCCGTTTCACAGTCACAACACTGATTCTGATGGCAAAGGCACCATTGGGGGTAGTATCGGCGGCTCTTTAGAAGGAAGCAATCCTGGAACTGACAACGATATGATGGTTTATGATAAGGCAGGAGGACCTTCCTCATTTTCATCTTCTAAATCTCATAATAAACAAAGCATCCCAAAACACCAGAGCTATTACGTTTCATTATCTGATTACAATAATCCAAAAAGATTATACACTTTGTCTGTACCGACTGCCAAAACTCAACTTTTGTTAAATGAAACTTCTTATGCAACTAAAAGCGTTCCATCAGTAGGTTCGATGACATCCAAAGACACACTATTTTTAGATGACAAAACATACCCAAGTGTTTCTACAGTGCATACATTAAGTACTGATGAAAACGACCATACGACAACAAAACATACCAGAATTTCTTCAGAAAACACAAAAAATCGAGTTCGAAATAATCAAATATCAAGAGATCACTTCAGAATGCCAATGGCGCAGAAGAAAAATGTCAACAGCAATGTCAGTGGCCAAGTATCAACAAAATATACAAGGGGTCCTTTGAAAACAGGGAATAACACATCAAGTAACATCTTGACAAAGTATATCAAGGATCTTCCACAACACACAATCAGAAATGAGGGAAATTACAATGTTTGGCAAAAATATCCATTCATACCCATAGAAGATTCAACGAATGCTGATAAGAACAATCAGACGTCAATAAAATACACCAGAGTTTCTTGGAAGCAGCCAACAGACACTAATGACAATCATAAGCTGTCCACAGAATATGTAAGAATTTCTATGAATCACACGCAAACCACTAATGGACATTCCCAGAAGTCAACAAAAGGAACCAAAGTTCCTAAAGAACACACGAGCACTGTCGCATCTTACCACAGTATGGCAAGTAACTGGCCGAAGTGGACAAAAACAGTAGCCACAGAAAACGTCCACCGAATCAGCAGCACAAATGGGCCAGACTATATTAGTACAAGTAATGACATGCAAAATACAACCAATCCACATGTCAATACAGAATATACACTGGGTGCTGTTAGAAGAAACAATAGTAGTATAATTTTACCAAAAATCCCTGATGTTACAAGGAAGTCCTATGGTCCTGATATAATCAAGAACACAGATTTTGTAGGCACCACTACAAGAAAGCCAGCTATTCAAGAACCTACCATCTATGGTCCTTCATCAGAAGTGGTGTTTATTGACCTAAGAAAAGGTTCAAACCCTCCAATTACAGACAGCAAGTCTGCTAATGCACATGATTCTCTTCCTAAAAATCGTGTTATGACTACCTTTAAGATCACTTCGAAGATTCGAAAACCAAGTGATCACTTATACCCATTCAGTTTCACAAACAATCAACCGCACGAAGCCGTAAAGAGTAGTGAAAACATTTTTGACATGAAGGTTCGACCTGGATTTTTGACAACGATTCGTCCATTGTGGCCTCTAGCAAAATCTTCTCATGGACAATTAGATTTGTTAAACAACAACTTAGCTGATATATCCTCAACATCTTCCAATCCCCCTCAAGAAATTCCTGACTTAGAAATTAATCCCACCACTAGTGAAGCTGACGATATGGTTCCTAATCAAACAGATTCCAACATAAATGATGAACTGGTTATTGGCATTGTATTAGGAGTCTTGGCTCTGGCACTTCTTGCTGGTAAGACGTTTCTTGTTACTTTACAATAAAATTAGCAGGTTAGTTGAAAATTATTACAGTTTAGAAGTTAGCCGAAGGTAGGATTTACTGGGGAGTTTTATAACGTTACGCTAACATTCCCTCTTCATTAACGTTTAAAAATTATATCTTTCAACTTTGTCTAGCACTGTTTTTTTATTCGCTAGGTGGGTTAATAATAGACGAAATGTGTTAACGATGTGGTAGCTTTGAACTCATTTGTTAAACATTATTTTCTGGGTTTCCACCTGAAGATGGGCTAAGCCTAGTCACAAAAGCTTACTGAAACCAGAATTGTACATGATTCTATATCACAACGTGTCAGCGGCGTGTACAGGAACGAGGGGGCCTGCTTTCTTGCCTTTATACCCCCAAAAATTTCCGTTTTCGCAATCATAAAAATTGAAAAACCTTACCTCAAAATACGCCCGAATCCACACCTTGCTTGCTGCAAATAATTAAGAAAAAAATTAGATTTAAAATAAATAACATTCGGAAAATGCTAAAATAATAATTGAAACATGCTCTTAAGTGTCTATAGGCAAGAATTCGCTGTTTAGTTTCATATTTTTAAACTTTTTGTAAGACTAATGAATAAGAATAAGAAATCTGCATGCTTCTAATGGCTTTTTATCTGTGTAGAAGAGGCAACCTACAACCACCATAGTCTTCTCATGCTCCCACCTCACCCCAAAAGAAGGCTTACCTTACAATGCTTGAAAAGTCACCGTGTGTGTCAATCAGTCCTTACTCTTTTATTGTCGTCTGCCCATTGCTGCAATATGTTTTATATAATTAATGCTATTCTGTTGATCGATTTGTATATTTTGCTACTAGATGGTGCGACAGGCTGTAGAGACATGAATGAGCAAAACAGAAGTGGGCGATTATTATCGGCCCGACGTGGTCAAGTGGGTTAAGGCGTTCGACTCATAATATGGGGGTCGCGGGTTCAAATCCCGGTCGAACCAAATTTGCTCGTCCTATCAGCCGTGGGGACGTTATAATTTGACAGGCAATCCCACTATTCGTTAGTAAAAGAGTAGCCCAAGAGTTGGCGGTGGGTGGTGATGACTAGCTACTTTCCCTCTAGTCTTACATTACTAAATTAGGTACGGTTAGCGGAGATAGCCCTCGTGTACCCTTGCGCGAAATTCAAAACAAACCAATTAACAACCCAGTAAATTTTTCATTGAATTTATCACAATCAGCTGAAGACAAAAAATGTAAGGTGTTAAATTATTTAATATACTGACTCAGTCCTAACAGATTTTGAAGAGGAAAAGAGTTTGTGTTTTGTTTTTTTGTAAAATGTGTTAAATAAATTTCTATAGGGGCATTCATTGTAGAACAGCATATGTTTATTTATTAAAACTCGTGTTATAATTTTTCTTGAATCAGTGTGAACTAATTCAATGCTTTATTGTTCAAAGATGTGTGGTACTTTGTCACAAACAGTTTGCTTTGATAGAAAGAGTTATCTGTTTTTTGTTTACAATTGAATATTTCCAGTGACAGTCATAACTATAACATATCACAAGGTGTTTTGTTACCATTGGAAACAAATGAACAACAGACGTTCGACACGTGTTCCAGCGAATAATATCGTGTTCTCCACGTGCAGCAGTCGTGCTTCCAGTCGCATTGAAATTCCCAAAGTAAGTACAAGTTTGTAATTACGGTAAATTTAACACGCTTTCACATTCTTTGGGAAAACTAAACTAAAACAGAAATAACATATTTCTCAGTACCAACTCTCCAGTTTTAAACAAGAAGTGTTACATCACACTGTGAAGGTATTCCGTATCTGTGAAGAAATAAAACGCAACTTCAGAATGTCCAGTGTTAACTTGTTTTAAAGTATTACATGATGACGAGAAACCCACTTGAAGTAAAAATATATCTCAGGACTGCTGATATGGGTATTAAATGTTTTATTAATAAAGCAGAAAACAACGTTTCGACCTTCTCATGTCATCTTCAGGTTAACAACCCTAAAGTAAATGTGCATAATGCGTTTTATAGGGCAACTGGTCACGAATCGTGAATTCTCAGATTCACAGACCTGACACGCCAATCAGTAGATCAAGTAAAACCCATGCATTTCTAAATGAGTAAGTTATGAGTATACTCTGAACTTACTTCCAAAATTATGACTTACAGGTGATGAGTATAATTCAGTAATTAGTTAGTCCTGTCTTGACAGGTATCCTCTAATAAAATTAGTTAGTCCTGTTTTAACAGATATCTTGTAGCAAAATTAGTTAGTCCTGTTTTGACAGATATCTTGTAGCAAAATTAGTTAGTCCTGTTTTGACAGATATCTTGTAAAAGTAGTTAGTTAGTCTCTGTTTTGACAGATATCTTGTAGCAAAATTACTTTGTCCTGTTTTGGCAGATATCTTGTAGCAGTAATTAGTTAGTCCTGTTTTGACAGCTGTCTTGTAACAATCTGTCTTTACAGATATCCTGTAGCAGTAATTAGTTAGTCCTGTTTTGAGAGATATCTTGTAACAATCTGTCTTTACAGATATCCTGTAGCAGTGATTAGTTAGTTCCTGTTTTAATAAATATACTGCAGCAGTAATTAGTTAATCCTATTTTGACAGATATTTTATAGCAGTAATTAGGTAACTCATGTTTTGACAGCTATTTTGTAGCATAATTAGCCAGTCCCTGTTTTGACAGATATCTTGTAGCAGTAACTAGTTATTCCCTGTTTCGGCAGGTATCCTGTAGCATAATTAGTTAGTCCTGTTTTGGCAAATATCTTGTAGCAGTAATTAATTAGTCCCTGTTTTGACAAATATCTTGTAGCAGTAATTAGTTAGTCCTGTTTTGACAGATATTTTATAGCAATCTGTGTTTACAGGTATTCTGTAGCAGTAATTAATTTGTCCCTGTTTTGACAGATATCTTGTAGCAGTAATTAGTTAGTCCTGTTTTGAGAGATATCTTGTAACAATCTGTCTTTACAGATATCCTGTAGCAGTGATTAGTTAGTTCCTGTTTTAATAAATATACTGCAGCAGTAATTAGTTAATCTTATTTTGACAGATATTTTATAGCAGTAATTAGGTAACTCATGTTTTGACAGCTATTTTGTAGCATAATTAGCCAGTCCCTGTTTTGACAGATATCTTGTAGCAGTAACTAGTTATTCCCTGTTTCGGCAGGTATCCTGTAGCATAATTAGTTAGTCCTGTTTTGGCAAATATCTTGTAGCAGTAATTAATTAGTCCCTGTTTTGACAGATATCTTGTAGCAGTAATTAGTTAGTCCTGTTTTGAGAGATATCTTGTAACAATCTGTCTTTACAGATATCCTGTAGCAGTGATTAGTTAGTTCCTGTTTTAATAGATATACTGTGGTAGTAATTAGTTAATCCTGTTTTGACAGATATTTTATAGCAGTAATTAGATAACTCATGTTTTGACAGCTATTCTGTAGCATAATTAGTCAGTTCCTTGTTTGACATATATATTGTAGCAGTAATTAGTTATTCCCTGTTTTGACATATATTTTATAGCAGTCTGTCTTTACAGATATCCTGTTGCATAATTAGTTAGTCCCTGTTTCGGACGATATTCTGAGCACTACTTAGTTAGTCCCTGTTTTAACAGATATAGTAATAATGTATTTAGCTCCAGTTTTAATATATATCCTCTAGCAATAATTAGTTTACTCCTGTTTTGATACATACCCTGTAGCAGTAGTTAGTTCCTGTTTCAACAAATATTCTGTAGTTCTAGTTTTATAGTTAAAAAGTATTAAAATATAACTGTTCGTTAAAAGGAACAATACTGGTATTTGTTTATGTAATAAAATATTGTCATTATTATCATTCAGCC
Source organism: Tachypleus tridentatus (assembly GCF_004210375.1). Lineage (NCBI taxonomy): Eukaryota > Metazoa > Arthropoda > Merostomata > Xiphosura > Limulidae > Tachypleus > Tachypleus tridentatus. Next base: position 73,309,530 of record NC_134836.1, on the reverse strand, counting down.
AACCACCGAAGAGATGACCTCCATAGACAGTGATTCCACCCAGGGTAGCCTTGACTCTTCTATTTCCAAGAAATACTCATCGAATACCAGTAAAAATACGAAAGTTTGATAAGACTGGTAGTGAAAATTTACTGATTCACTTAAATGTATTACAATTTTTTCTAAGATGTTTGGGACAATATTCGAGTGTCAATAAGTTGCATTCACAAAACGAATCTTAGGCTTACGTCTAGTGAAAGGAGATCATAAGAGTTAAAAATAGTTGCCATACTGTGTACTGAATGCTTCTTGGCCTTATAGAAGATCAATGAAGATTAATTACAGTAATTGATGATTGTGATTAAGGCTGTTATTTTATGTGCAAGTTGTTATTTAAGGAGTTACTTTGGTGAAATTATAAAAGGTATAATGAACAACTGCGACATCTATTATCTTTGCTAGGAACTATTCCCTATTGTGTTTCAAGTTTCTGGAATTCATTGTAGTTATTTGATCCTCTAGGATAATTTTTCCAGGGATAACTTTGCGATTACTCAATAAAATTAGAAATAAATTTAAAATCTTACTGTGGAAAGATGCGTTATGCATAAAACTTTATTGGAATAAATAGTTTAACAAAGCAAAAAGTGTGTTGTTTTTAGTGTTTTTTTTCAACGAAATATTAACTGTTTTCTTTCTTGTGATATAAAATAAAATACTGATAGTACAATTAAACTGTTGCACATTCTTCTCATAATTCTGGAAAACAAAATTCCTCACTTCTATTAAAATGAAACATTTTTGATGGAACGATAAATAAAACTAAAATAAATCTCCAAAGTAACTTGAAAAATGTCTGTTTTATCACCACGAGGAGGCGTTTTAGGGCTACTTGTCACAGTTGGATGTCGTCCTACATAAAATACCGTCAAAGGACCAAGACGACCAATAATGCAAAGGTCAATGTGATCAATTTATTTTGGATTCTGGTATCAGTCCTAGTTTCATTGTCCATAACGTGACGTTGTTAAGCGAAACAAAACTAACAATGAAGATCAAATAGTTCACTGTTTATCGCTGTTTGAGTTATATTCCAAATACCTAGATAAGACATTAAAATAGTTGAAAACTTCCCATCATTGGGTTCTTACTTCTTACATAAAATTCTCAGATAATTGCAGAACTTTGTCGCACGTTCGATTGTTATTTGAGGTTCGAAATCCTACAGAAGGAATCCAAATACTTCCATACTTATTCTTTCACATTGGGTTCTTATTTAAGGTTTAACTACCTGAAAAAACAAAAAAAGACATTCGAGTGCTTACAGACTCCTTTCTAAGGTCAGGTTCTCACATAAGGTTCAAATTTCCGAGATAAAACAATCAGATTCTTTGAACCTCTACACCCCATACTGGGTTCTTCACTTATGGTTCAAACTTTCTAGTTACGAAATTCAAATGATTACAAACTTTTAAAATTTAATATTACGTTTTTCACTTGAAGCTCAAATCTCTCGAATAAAAATATCGTATCAAGAAGAGAATTCCTGGTTACCCGAAATGCTCCTTCCATCTATTTAACGTTTTTGTTTCACTCAAATATACCGTATATTCCTAAACAGTAACTTTTACAATTTAAGGTCACAATTTTTTATTTAAATAACATACAACAATAAATATATAGTGAGCCACGCACCATTAATGATTGCATTACCCATAGCCATTTGATTTGGACCCCTTCCTTCCCTAAATAATCCCAGATATTCTATTAATAAGAAATTCAGACCCTTACACATTTCCTTCCCACATTCTTTCCTGAAGTTCAAACTTCTTGGATCAGACATTCAAATAGATTCTGGCTTTAAATTCCCACCTCCTGAATAAGACATAAAAAGAGATTCTGGCTTGAAACTCTCACCTCCTGGATATGACATACAAATAGATTTTGGTTTGAAATTCACACCTCCTGGATAAGACATTTAAATAGATTCTGGTTTGAAACTCTCACTTCCTGGATAACACATACAAATAGATTCTGGTTTAAAACTCTCACCTCCTGGATATAACATACAAATAGATTCTTGCTTGAAATTCACACCTTCTAGATTAGACATACAAAAAGATTCTCGCTTGAAGCTCACACCTCCTGGATAAGACGTTTCAATAGATTCTTGTTTGAAACTCACACCTCCTGGATATGACATACAAATAGATTCTGCCTTGAAACTCACACCTCCTGGATTAGACGTACAAATAGATTCTGGCTTGAAACTCACAACTCCTGGATTATACATACAAATAGATTCTGGCTTGAAACATTCACCTTCTAGATAAGACATTCAAATATATTCTGGTTTAAAACTCTCACCTCCTGGATATGACATATAAATATATTCTAGTTTGAAACTCTTACCTCCTAGATAACACATTCCAATAGATTCTGGTTTGAAACTCACCTCCAGAATTAGATATACAAATAGATTCTGGTTTGAAACTCACCACCAGAATTAGACACACAAATAGATTCTGGCTTCAATCTCACACCTCCTGGATTAGACCTTCCAATAGATTCTGGTTTAAATACCCACCTCCTGAATAAGACATTCAAATAGATTCTGGTTTAAAAATCTCACCTCCCAGAAAAAATATACAAATAGATTTTGGCTTGAAGCTCACACATCCTGGATAAGACGTTTCAATACATAATGGTTTGTAACTCTCACCTCCTGGATAAGACATCAAATAGATTCTGGCTTGAAACTCTCACCTCCTGGATAAGACGTTTCGATATATACTGGTTTGAAACTCACATCTCCTGGATAAAACATTCAAATGAATTCTGATATAAAATCTCACACCTCCTGGATTAGACCTTCCAATAGATTCTGGTTTAAATACCCACCTCCAGAATAAGACATTCAAATAGATTCTGGTTTAAAAATCTCACCTCCCAGAAAAAATATACAAATAGATTTTGGCTTGAAGCTCACACATCCTGGATAAGACGTTTCAATACATAATGGTTTGAAACTCTCACCCTCTGGATATGACATACAAATAGATACTGGCTTGAAACTTACAACTCCTGGATTAGACATACAAATAGATACTGGCTTGAAACCCACACCTACTAGATAAAACACACAAATAGTTACTGACTTGATACTCTTACCTCCTGGATAAATCCTTCCTATCGATTCTGGTTTCAAAATCACACCTCCTGGATAAGACATTCAAATGGAATCTGGTTTAAAACTCTCACCTCTTGGATTAGACATACAACTAGATTCTGGCTTGAAACTCACATCTCCAAGATAAAATATACAAATAGTTTCTGGCCTCAAACGATCATCTCCTGAAAAAGACATACAAATAGTTTCTGGCTTGAAACTCTCACCTCCTGGATAAGACGTTCCGATACATTCTGGTTTGAAACTCACATCTCCTGGATAAAACATTCAAATGAATTCTGATTTAAAATCTCACCTCTTGGAATTGACATACAAATAGATCCTGATTTGAAACTCTCATCTCCTGGATATGATATACAAATAGATTCTGGCTTGAAACTCACACGTCCTAGATAAAGCATACAAATAGTTTTTGGCTTGAAACTCTCACCTCATGGACAAAACGTTCCAATAGATTCTGGTTTGAAACTCATACCTCCTGGATAAGACATGGAAAAAGATTCTGGCTTGAAACTTACACCTCCTGCATTAGACATACAAATATATTCTGGCTTGAAATTCTCACCTCCTGGACAAAACATTCAAATAGATTCCTGTTTGAACCTCTCACCTCCTAATAAGACATTCCAATAGATTCTGGTTTAAATCTCTCACCTCCTGGATATGACATACAAATAGATCCTGGTTTAGAACTGTCACCTCCTGGATATGAAATACAAATAGATTCTGGTTTGAAACGGTCACCTCCTGGATAAGACATGCAAATAGATTCTGGTTTGAAACTCTCACCTCCTGGATAAGACATGCAAATAGATTCTGGCTTGAAACTCACAACTCCTGGATATGACATACAAATAGATTCTGAGTTGAAACTCACATTTCCTAGATTAGGAATACAAATAGTTTCTGGCTTCAAACTCTTACCTCCTGGATAAGTCCTTTCCATAGATTCTGGTTTCAAACTCACACCTTCAAGATAAAACATTCAAATGGATTCTGATTTAAAATCTCATCTCCTGGATATGACATACAAATAGATTCTGGCTTGAAACTCACACCTCCTGTATTAGACGTACAAATAGATTCTGGCTTGAAACTCACAACTCCTGGATAAGTCCTTCCAATAGATTCTGCTTTCAAACTCACACCTCCTGAATAAGACATTCAAATAGATTCTGGTTTAAAACTCTCACCTCCTGCATATGACATACAAATAGATTTTGACTTGAAACCGACACCTCCTGGATAAGACATGCAAATCGATTCTGGTTTGAAACTCACACCTCCTGGATTAGACATACAAATAGATTCTGGCTTGAAACTCTCACCTCCTAAATAAAACATACAAATAGTTTCTGGCTTGAAACTCTCACCTCCTAGATAAAACATACATATAATTTATGGCTTGAAACTCTCTCCTCCTGGATAAGACCTTACAGTAGATTCTGGTTTGAAACTCTCACCTCCTGGATAAGACACTCCAATAGATTCAGGTTTAAAACTCTTAACTCCCAGATAAAGCATACAAATAGATTTTGACTTGAAACCGACACCTCCTGGATAAGACATGCAAATCGATTCTGGCTTGAAACTCACACCTCCTGGATTAGACATACAAATAGATTCTGGCTTGAAACTCTCACCTCCTAAATAAAACATACAAATAGTTTCTGGCTTGAAACTCTCACCTTCTAGATAAAACATACATATAATTTATGGCTTGAAATTCTCTCCTCCTAAATAAAACATACAAATAGTTTCTGGTTTGAAACTCTCACCTCCTGGATAAGACACTCCAATAGATTCAGGTTTAAAACTCTCAACTCCCAGATAAAGCATACAAATAGATTCTGATTTAAAATCTCACCTCCAGGATATGATATGCAAATAGATTATGGCTTGAAACTCTCACCTCCTAAATAAGACATACAAATAGTTTCTGGCTTGAAACTCTCACCTCCTGGATAAGACGTTCCGATATATACTGGTTTGAAACTCATATCTCCTGGATGAAACATTCAAATGAATTCTGATTTAAAATCTCACCTCTTGGATATGACATACAAATAGATCCTGATTCGAAACTCTCATCTCCTGGATATGATATACAAATAGATTCTTGCTTGAAACTCACACCTCCTGGATTAGACATACAAATATATTCTGGCTTGAAACTCACACGTCCTAGATAAAACATACAAATAATTTCTTTCTTGAAACTCTTACCTCCTGGATTAGTTTTTCCAATAGATTCTGGTTTAAATACCCACCTCCAGAATAAGACATTCAAATAGATTCTGGTTTAAAAATCTCACCTCCCAGAAAAAATATACAAATAGATTTTGGCTTGAAGCTCACACATCCTGGATAAGACGTTTCAATACATAATGGTTTGTAACTTTCACCTCCTGGATAAGACATCAAATAGATTCTGGCTTGAAACTCACATCTCCAAGATAAAATATACAAATAGTTTCTGGCCTGAAACGATCATCTCCTGAAAAAGACATACAAATAGTTTCTGGCTTGAAACTCTCACCTCCTGGATAAGACGTTCCGATACATTCTGGTTTGAAACTCACATCTCCTGGATAAAACATTCAAATGAATTCTGATTTAAAATCTCACCTCTTGGATTTGAAATACAAATAGATCCTGGTTTGAAACTCCCACCTTCTGGATATGACACATAAATAGATCCTGATTTGAAACTCTCATCTCCTGGATATGGTATACAAATAGATTCTGGCTTGAAACTCACACGTCCTAGATAAAACATACAAATAGTTTTTGGCTTGAAACTCTCACCTCATGGACAAAACGTTCCAACAGATTCTGGTTTGAAACTCATACCTCCTGGATAAGACATGGAAAAAGATTCTGGCTTGAAACATACACCTCCTGCATTAGACATACAAATATATTCTGGCTTGAAACTCTCACCTCCTGGACAAAACATTCAAATAGATTCCTGTTTGAACCTCTCACCTCCTAATAAGACATTCCAATAGATTCTGGTTTAAATCTCTCACCTCCTGGATATGACATACAAATAGATCCTGGTTTAGAACTGTCACCTCCTGGATATGAAATACAAATAGATTCTGGTTTGAAACGGTCACCTCCTGGATAAGACATGCAAATAGATTCTGGTTTGAAACTCTCACCTCCTGGATAAGACATGCAAATAGATTTTGGCTTGAAACTCTCATCTCCTGGATAAGACGTTTCGATATATACTGGTTTGAAACTCACATCTCCTGGATAAAACATTCAAATGAATTCTGATATAAAATCTCACCTCTTGGATTTGACATACAAATAGATCCTGGTTTGAAACTCCCACCCTCTGGATATGACATACAAATAGATACTGGCTTGAAACTTACAACTCCTGGATTAGACATACAAATAGATACTGGCTTGAAACCCACACCTACTAGATAAAACACACAAATAGTTACTGACTTGATACTCTTACCTCCTGGATAAATCCTTCCTATCGATTCTGGTTTCAAAATCACACCTCCTGGATAAGACATTCAAATGGAATCTGGTTTAAAACTCTCACCTCTTGGATTAGAAATACAACTAGATTCTGGCTTGAAACTCACATCTCCAAGATAAAATATACAAATAGTTTCTGGCCTGAAACGATCATCTCCTGAAAAAGACATACAAATAGTTTCTGGCTTGAAACTCTCACCTCCTGGATAAGACGTTCCGATACATTCTGGTTTGAAACTCACATCTCCTGGATATAACATTCAAATGAATTCTGATTTAAAATCTCACCTCTTGGAATTGACATACAAATAGATCCTGATTTGAAACTCTCATCTCCTGGATATGATATACAAATAGATTCTGGCTTGAAACTCACACGTCCTCGATAAAACATACAAATAGTTTTTGGCTTGAAACTCTCACCTCATGGACAAAACGTTCCAATAGATTCTGGTTTGAAACTCATACCTCCTGGATAAGACATGGAAAAAGATTCTGGCTTGAAACTTACACCTTCTGCATTAGACATACAAATATATTCTGGCTTGAAACTCTCACCTCCTGGACAAAACATTCAAATAGATTCCTGTTTGAACCTCTCACCTCCTAATAAGACATTCCAATAGATTCTGGTTTAAATCTCTCACCTCGTGGATATGACATACAAATAGATCCTGGTTTAGAACTGTCACCTCCTGGATATGAAATACAAATAGATTCTGGTTTGAAACGGTCACCTCCTGGATAAGACATGCAAATAGATTCTGGTTTGAAACTCTCACCTCCTGGATAAGACATGCAAATAGATTCTGGCTTGAAACTCACAACTCCTGGATATGACATACAAATAGATTCTGACTTGAAACTCACATTTCCTAGATTAGGAATACAAATAGTTTCTGGCTTCAAACTCTTACCTCCTGGATAAGTCCTTTCCATAGATTCTGGTTTGAAACTCATAACTCCGGGACAAGACATTCAAATAGATTCTGGTTTAAAACTTTCACCTCCTGCATATGACATACAAATAGATTTTGACTTGAAACCGACACCTCCTGGATAAGACATGCAAATCGATTCTGGCTTGAAACTCACACCTCCTGGATTAGACATACAAATAGATTCTGGCTTGAAACTCTCACCTCCTAAATAAAACATACAAATAGTTTCTGGCTTGAAACTCTCACCTCCTAGATAAAACATACATATAATTTATGGCTTGAAACTCTCACCTCCTGGATAAGACCTTACAGTAGATTCTGGTTTGAAACTCTCACCTCCTGGATAAGACACTCCAATAGATTCAGGTTTAAAACTCTCAACTCCCAGATAAAGCATACAAATAGATTTTGACTTGAAACCGACACCTCCTGGATAAGACATGCAAATCGATTCTGGCTTGAAACTCACACCTCCTGGATTAGACATACAAATAGATTCTGGCTTGAAACTCTCACCTCCTAAATAAAACATACATATAATTTATGGCTTGAAACTCTCACATCCTGGATAAGACCTTACAGTAGATTCTGGTTTGAAACTCTCACCTCCTGGATAAGACACTCCAATAGATTCAGGTTTAAAACTCTCAACTCCCAGATAAAGCATACAAATAGATTTTGACTTGAAACCGACACCTCCTGGATAAGACATGCAAATCGATTCTGGCTTGAAACTCTCACCTCCTAGATAAAACATACATATAATTTATGGCTTGAAACTCTCACCTCCTGGATAAGACCTTACAGTAGATTCTGGTTTGAAACTCTCACCTTCTGGATAAGACACTCCAATAGATTCAGGTTTAAAACTCTCAACTCCCAGATAAAGCATACAAATAGTTTCTGGCTTGAAATTGACACCTCCTGGATAAGACATACTATTAGATTCTGGCTTGAAACTCACACTTCCTGGATTAGACATACAAATAGTTTCTGGCTTGAAACTCTCACCTCCTGGATAAGACGTTCCGATATATACTGGTTTGAAACTCATATCTCCTGGATGAAACATTCAAATGAATTCTGATTTAAAATCTCACCTCTTGGATATGACATACAAATAGATCCTGATTCGAAACTCTCATCTCCTGGATATGATATACAAATATATTCTGGCTTGAAACTCACACGTCCTAGATAAAACATACAAATAATTTCTTTCTTGAAACTCTTACCTCCTGGATTAGTTTTTCCAATAGATTCTGGTTTAAATACCCACCTCCAGAATAAGACATTCAAATAGATTCTGGTTTAAAAATTTCACCTCCCAGAAAAAATATACAAATAGATTTTGGCTTGAAGCTCACACATCCTGGATAAGACGTTTCAATACATAATGGTTTTTAACTCTCACATCCTGGATAAGACATCAAATAGATTCTGGCTTGAAACTCACATCTCCAAGATAAAATATACAAATAGTTTCTGGCCTGAAACGATCATCTCCTGAAAAAGACATACAAATAGTTTTTTGCTTGAAACTCTCACCTCCTGGATAAGACGTTCCGATACATTCTGGTTTGAAACTCACATCTCCTGGATAAAACATTCAAATGAATTCTGATTTAAAATCTCACCTCTTGGATTTGAAATACAAATAGATCCTGGTTTGAAACTCCCACCTTCTGGATATGACACATAAATAGATCCTGATTTAAAACTCTCATCTCCTGGATATGATATATAAATAGATTCTGGCTTGAAACTCACACGTCCTAGATAAAACATACAAATAGTTTCTGGCTTGAAACTCTCACCTCATGGACAAAACGTTCCAACAGATTCTGGTTTGAAACTCATACCTCCTGGATAAGACATGGAAAAAGATTCTGGCTTGAAACATACACCTCCTGCATTAGACATACAAATATATTCTGGCTTGAAACTCTCACCTCCTGGACAAAACATTCAAATAGATTCCTGTTTGAACCTCTCACCTCCTAATAAGACATTCCAATAGATTCTGGTTTAAATCTCTCACCTCGTGGATATGACATACAAATAGATCCTGGTTTAGAACTGTCACCTCCTGGATATGAAATACAAATAGATTCTGGTTTGAAACGGTCACCTCCTGGATAAGACATGCAAATAGATTCTGGTTTGAAACTCTTACCTCCTGGATAAGACATGCAAATAGATTCTGGCTTGAAACTCACAACTCCTGGATATGACATACAAATAGATTTTGACTTGAAACTCACACCTCCTGGATTAGACATACAAATAGATACTGGCTTGAAACTCTTACCTCCTGGATAAGTCCTTTCCATAGATTCTGGTTTCAAACTCATAACTCCGGGACAAGACATTAAAATAGATTCTGGTTTAAAACTCTCACCTCCTGGATTAGACGTACAAATAGATTCTGGCTTGAAACTCACATTTCCTAGATAAAAGATTCAAATAGTTTCTGTCTTGAAACTCTCACCTCCTGGGTAAGACCTTCCAATAGATTCTGGTTCTAAACTCACATCTTCAAGATAAAACATTCAAATAGATTTTGATTTAAAATCTCACCTCCTGGATTTGACATACAAATAGATCCTGATTTGAAACTCTCATCTCCTGGATATGACATACAAATAGATTATTTCTTGAAACTCACACCTTCTGTATTAGACGTACAAATAGATTCTGGCTTGAAACTCACACCTCCTGGATAAGTCCTTCCAATAGATTCTGCTTTCAAACTCACACCTCCTGAATAAGACATTCAAATAGATTCTGGTTTAAAACTCTCACCTCCTGCATATGACATACAAATAGATTTTGACTTGAAACTGACACCCCCTGGATAAGACATGCAAATCGATTCTGGCTTGAAACTCACATCTCCTGGATTAGACATACAAATAGATTCTGGCTTGAAACTCACATTTCCTAGATAAAAGATACAAATAGTTTCTGTCTTGAAACTCTCACCTCCTGGGTAAGACCTTCCAATAGATTCTGGTTCGAAACTCACACCTTCAAGATAAAACATTCAAATAGATTCTGATTTAAAATCTCACCTCCTGGATTTGACATACAAATAGATCCTGATTTGAAACTCTCATCTCCTGGATATGACATACAAATATATTCTTGCTTGAAACTCACACCTCCTGTATTAGACGTACAAATAGATTCTGGTTTAAAACTCTCACCTCCTGCATATGACATACAAATAGATTTTGACTTGAAACTGACACCTCCTGGATAAGACATGCAAATCGATTCTGGCTTGAAACTCACACCTCCTGGATTAGACATACAAATAGATTCTGATTTGAAACTCTCACCTCCTAAATAAAACATACAAATAGTTTCTGGCTTGAAACTCTCACCTCCTAGATAAAACATACATATAATTTATGGCTTGAAACTCTCACCTTCTGGATAAGACCTTACAGTAGATTCTGGTTTGAAACTCTCACCTCCTGGATAAGACACTCCAATAGATTCAGGTTTAAAACTCTCAACTCCCAGATAACGCATACAAATAGTTTCTGGCTTGAAATTGACACCTCCTGGATAAGACATACTATTAGATTCTGGCTTGAATCTCACACTTCCTGGATTAGACATACAAATAGTTTCTGGCTTGAAACTCTCACCTCCTGGATAAGACGTTCCGATATATACTGGTTTGAAACTCATATCTCCTGGATGAAACATTCAAATGAATTCTGATTTAAAATCTCACTTCTTGGATATGACATACAAATAGATCCTGATTCGAAACTCTCATCTCCTGGATATGATATACAAATAGATTCTGGCTTGAAACTCACACCTCCTGGATTAGACATACAAATATATTCTGGCTTGAAACTCACACGTCCTAGATAAAACATACAAATAATTTCTTTCTTGAAACTCTTACCTCCTGGATTAGTTTGTCCAATAGATTCTAGTTTCAAACTCACACCTTTTGGATAAGACATTCAAATATATTTTGGTTTGAAACTTTCACCTCCTGCATATGACATACAAATAGATTTTGACTTGAAACTGACACCTCCTAGATAAAACATACAAATAATTTCTGGCTTGAAACTCTCAACTCCTAGATAAAACATGCATATAATTTCTGGCTTGAAACTGACACCTTCTGGATGAGACATGCAAATAGATTCTGGCTTGAAACTCTCACTTCCTAGATAAAACATACAAATAGTTTTTGGCTTGAAACTCTCACCTCATGGACAAAACGTTCCAGTAGATTCTGGTTTGAAACTCACATCTCCTGGATAAAACATTCAAATAGATTCTGATTTAAAATCTCATTTCCTGGATTTGACATACAAATAGATCCTGGTTTGAAATTCTCACCTCCTGAATATGACATACAAATAGATTCTGGCTTGATACTCACACCTCCTGGATTAGACGTACAAACAGATCCTGGTTTAAAACTCTCACCTCCTGGATAAGACGTTCATATAGATTCTGGTTTAAAACTCTCATCTCCTGAATAAAACGTTCATATAGATTCTGGTTTAAAACTCTCACCTCCTGGATAAGACGTTCATATAGATTCTGGTTTAAAACTCTCATCTCCTGAATAAGACGTTCATATAGATTCTGGTTTAAAACTCTCACCTCCTGGATAAGACATACAAATCGATTCTGACTTGAAACTCACCCCTTTTGAATAAGACACACAAATAGTTTCTGACTTGAAACTCACACCTCCTTTATTAGACGTACAAGTAGATTCTGGCTTGAAACTCTCACCTCCTGGATAAAACATACAAATAGTTTCTTTATTGAAACTCTTACCTTCTGGATAAGTCCTTCCAATAGATTCTGGTTTCAAACTCACAACTCCTGGATAAGACATTTAAATAGATTCTGGTTTAAAACTCTCACCTCCTGCATATAACATACAAATAGATTCTGGCTTCAAACTCACGCTTCCTAGATAAAACATACAAATAGTTTTTGGCTTGAAACGATAATCTCCTGAAAATGACCTTCCAATAGATTCTGGTTTGAATCTCTCAAATCCTGAATAAGACATTGAAATAGTTTCTGCCTTGAAATTCCCACCTCCTGGATATGACATACAAATAGATTCTGGCTTGAAACTCACATCTCCTGGATAAGACGTTCCAATAGATTCTTATTTGAAACTCATACCTCCTGGATAAGACATGGAAATAGTTTCTGGCTTGAAACTCACACCTCCTGGATATGACATGCAAATAGATTCTAACTTCAAACTCACACCTCCTGGATTAGACATACAAATAGATACTGGCTTGAAACTCACACCTACTAGATAAAACATACAAATATATTCTGGTTTCAAACTCTTACCTCCTGGATAAGACATTCAAATAGATTCCTGTTTGAAACTCTCACCTCCTAATAAGTCATTCCAATAGAGTCTAGTTTAAATCTCTCACCTCGTGGATAAGACATTCAAATAGATTCCTGTTTGAAACTCTCACCTCCTAATAAGACATTCCAATAGATCCTGGTTTAAAACTCTCACCTCCTGGATAAAACATACAAATAGATTCTGGCTTGAAACTCTTACCTCCTGGATAAGACATGCAAATAGATTCAGGTTTAAAACTCTCACCTCCTGGATAAGACATCGAAATGTTTTCTCTCTTTTACATCCCACTATTTGTTTCTACTTCGCTTCTCTGTTTCTGTATAAATATTCCAAATGTTTTTGAATTTCTTTCCTACGCTGGGCTCTTTCTTGAGGTTTTCAACTCCTGGATAAAATATTCGGATGTTTTAAACTTCTTTCTTACACTTGGTTCTTACAAGAAGTTCTTAACTCCTGGATAAGACGTTCAAATGTTTCGGACTTCTTTCTTATATTAGTCTCTACTATAAGTTCTCAGTTATTGAATTGGACGTTATAATTATTGCACGCGTTTTCTTTTTTTGTCTCTTTGAGTTCGTTACATATTGTTTTTCAGTAAGTAATCAATGCAATTATATTATCTTAACTAAGTATACACTGGTCACTTAGTGTCGTAATCCCAGATACGTCGCCTTAACTTCAGGATCTACTAACTGATCAAAATTGGTTATCACGGCATAAAACAATGTGCTATAAAACTAATTTATTTTTATTACATCTGGCTATATTTAGTTTATATAAGGACTATTTACTTTTATGGAAACTTGTGTACTGATTATACATAAATACTCACGTTATTTAGAAGATAAACCATTATGACAAACTTGACTGATTAGGCTTACGTTTACTGAACTGCCGTTACATAAAGCCAAGTTTAAGGCACTCGACTCGTAATCCGACGGTCGCTGGTTCGAATCCCCGTCACACCAAACATGCTCGCTCTTTCAGCCGTTGGGGCGTTATAATGCGACGAGCAATCCCATTATTCGTTGGTAAAAGAGTAGCCCAAGAGTTGGCGGTGGGTGGTGATGACTAGCTGCCTTCCATCTAGTCTTACACTGCTAAATTAGGGACGGCTAGGGCAGATAGCCCTCGTGTAGCTTTGCGCGAAATTCAAAACAAATTTAACCAGACTTTAGTTCTAAGTCAAAACCTTTTTAAATAAAACATGAACTGAACACGCTGAATTTCGTGTATAAATAGCTAAAAATAAACTTGTAATCCTCAAGATAGAAATTATATTTTAAGCTAATTTAGCACTTTATATATATATAAATGGATAAATACACAGCAGACATTATCCTAAAACGCCGTACGTACTTTGTTCGCTGTTATGCATACATATAATTGAATGGATAAAACGCATTGTATTTCAAGGATGAGAACTTATTTTTAAGAGAACTCATATTAAGAACTATTGTCGATGATTAGAACACAAGTGTGTTTTAATTTTAGAAAGCTTAATCTATTACAGTTAATATATTAAATATATTTAAATTAGAATTATGACACTTTTAACATTAACAAATACTTATTTGTGCTGCCATCTGTCGGTAAAGTTTATTTGATCCATTCTCCATTCTTATCGAAACAATTATTTGTGTATCATATTTTAAGACGTTAAAGTTTCGTAAAGTGCCTTTCTGTGGCATGTATTTTCTATCTCTTATTTACAGTCTTAATACTTTTTCAGCTGAAACATTTAGAAATACATTAAAGGCTATATATTAAATACCGGCCAGGTGGATAAGGCACTTAACTCGTAATCTCAGGGTCGTGGGTTCGAATCTCCGTCACAACAAACATGTTCGCTCTTTAAGCCGTGACGGCGTTATAATGTGATGGTCAATCCCTCTATTTGTTGGTAAAAGAGTAGCCCAAGAGTTGGCGGTGAGGGGTCATGACTAGTTACATTCCCTTTAGTCTTATACTGAAGAGAGCTCTTGTGTAGGTTTGCTTGAAATTCAAAACAAACCAAATATTAACTACTATAATATTACTATAAGCCTAATACGTTTCGTTTTATCACACCAGCATGAGCAATTGCAGCGTTTGAACGTTGTTATTATTGTAATTATAAAAGGACATATGTCAAATTACACATTTTAACGGTGATTATATGAACCAATAACGAGAAATCTGCAGAGAGTGTGAAAACTCAGTAATACATAAATTGCAACTAAATATTTTCAAGTTTTCAATTCATGTTGTGAAAAATATGAATAGAGGGGATACACCACAAAATATTATTAATAAGTTAGTTACAGACGACATGTTCTGTGTCAGGTCTACTAAAAGCTTCTGATATTATTTTACAATAAGTGTTATTTAAAAAGATCTATAAAAATAGAATAAGGATGTTGTTTTAAACTGATTTAATTTATAAATATTAAATAAAAAGCAAGTATTTGAAAGTTATACAATTATAAACGTTGAAATGGAACTTAATTTTGGAGCACACCACGGCTCAGTTTTGGGTCCATGATTAATTTTCTTATTTCATAGATTCTTTTTCTTTTTTAAAATTAGTTTTTTTTGGGAAATAACTAGTGAATTATTTAGTGGTAAATTTACAAAGGTAATTTTGACAATGAAGGCTTACATAAAGATACACATGATTAAAAGCTGTTGCTAAAAAGCTGTATCCATCTGGGGATTTGTTTGGATGACGTGTGGTTTGAATTTCGCGCAAAGCTACACGAGGGCTATCTGCGCTAGCTATCCCTAATTTAGCAGAAATTTCCAGATGAATGCAGTCCACTAGCATATTTAAAGTGTGAGTTAATATCCACAAAGAACTGATTATTTAAAAATTATTGTTTAAATATCGAGAAAACAGTTTATACGATCGTTTATTTAAAATGTTCGAAATAAATAATAAAGAATGGCCCAATATATTATAATTACTAAACGTTTAGATAGACGATGTTGCGTACAGTAATTTGCATTTTACAAAAACTCGGAACGTGTAAAATATATTTGAGTAAAAATATATTAAGCGTAATGAAAAAGTAAGTATTCGTTACATAAAAACTTTATTTATGTTAATACGATTAGAAATGTTTGTTATACTTCATCTGTATCTATCTTACAGTATGGTACAATGTGTCAGAGTGTGGGGTTTTCTTATAGAAAAGCCACATCTGCTGTGTCTACTGAAGGGTATCGCACTGTAGATGATAAAATTATAAATCCGAAGACTTACAGGAGTACTAGCAGCACATACTTTATTAGGGTGGTAATTACTTAATTCCGAAAAACTGTACTATATATTAGAAAATTTTAAAATAGTTTAAGTTTCCCTGCGGTTCTAAAAACAGTTATTATACACAACAATTAATTTTGTATCTTATATTATTATAGCTCCCCCCTCTCCAAAAAGAAAAGGTATTTTCTGTAAAACTTTGATACCACCTTCCACAAGATTTAAGTTCAAAGGTTGTCTATAGATGGCACTACAAAATTACATCCTAAGACTTGCGTCATAGTGTCATAGAATGCCATTAAACCTGAAATAGTGCGAATTCTTTAAATAAAATTACAGTAAATAGTTTGTTCTAAAACTCATCTTCGTACTCCACAAATAAATAGCTAAATAAATCGTGGTGTGTAGAATTCGGCTTTGCGATAAACAAATATGAAAGAAAAAATTCCCGATTAAAATCATAACAAATCAGTGTTTCATTTATTCATATTTATATGCTATTTCCTCCAATCAGGACACTTCCATGTTAAATAATAATTTTGTTCCTCGTATTTAGAAAGAGTTTTCAATTCTTTCAGATCCTCAAATTATAGGTGTTGCAAACATTATTGGTTTGGTTAACTTTGAATTTTGTGCAAAGCTACACGAGGGCTATCTGCGCTAGCCGTCCCTAATTTAGTTGTGTAAGACCAGAGGGAAAGCAAATAGTCATCACCACCCACCGCCAACTCTTGGACTACTCTTATACCAACGAATAATGGGATTGACCGTTACATTATAACGTTCCCATGGCTGAAAGGGCGAGCAGGTTTGGTGTGACAGGGATTCGAACCCGTGACCGTCGGATTACGAGTCGAGTGCCTTAACCACCTGGCCATCCCGGGCTGCAAGCATAATTAAATGCTTTTTTGGAATATTTAATAGTAAATAATACGTAGTTAGAACTAGCACGTGCATATGTGGTCACGCGAATTGTGCAGGAAATTTCCATATTATTTTAGCCTTAGTATTGTCACTTTATAATCAACCAACTAGATAAAAGTGAATACACTTATCCGAGTGCCTCCCAGTGGCTCAGCTGTATGTTTGCGGACTTACAACGCTAAAAACCGGGTTTCGATACTCGTAGTGGGCAGAGCATAGATAGCCCATTGAGTATCTTTGTGCTTAATTCAAAGCAACAACAATTTATCAGAGTACTGTAATTTTACTTTAATAGTTTTCAAACGTGTTAGATCGCGGATCCTTTGTACTCCCTCTCGTGGATCACGTAGCAAATACGAAATAAACATATATATGTCACTCGTGTTTAATCGTCATTAGTCGAACATTTTTGTAGTCTGACATGGAAACGTTGGCTGTATGTATCATAATTCATCGTGTTGTTCGCTGCAGTAAATATGTTTACGATAACGTTTTTGTTTTCTTAAATCATTTGACGAACCCCCAAAATAAGTTCTACGCCCTTCTAGCTTGAGAACCACGAAATATGTACATCTATCAGACCTGAAATAACTACAGCACTGGATTTATCAAACGGTAGGTGGCGCTTAACTACATTTTGTTTATTCTACAGCAAAGCCACATTAGGCGTTTTGCTGTGTCTACCGCAAAGGAATCGTATTCCAGATTTTAGCATACTAAGTACATAAATTTATCGTTGAACTGCTGGAGAACAAAGGTGCACACATAGCTGGCTATCTTTACTTTTTCCACCATGGGAAATCGGATACCAGATTTTCGTTTTATAAGTTCCTAAATTTACCTTCGACCCAGTGGGTGACCTGCAATACATAGGATGCAAAATAATAAAAACAATACGTAAAATTAATACAAAAAAAGAGATAATCGATTTCACAGACGGTAATTTAAAGCAGTTACAAACAGCTGTTAAGTCGTTAGAAAGACAATTTTCTTACATTTGTTATAAAAGGTCGGACTTAAAATTTCTTTCGGTTCGACCACAGTGGTGGTTTTGTTCGTTTCTGTGTTTTTTAATTTCACGCAAAACTACACGAGGGTCATCTGCGCTAGTCGTCCCTAATTTTGCAGTGTAAGAGTAGAGAGAAAAGAGCTAGTCATCACCACCCCCCGCCAACTCTTGGGCTAGTCTTTTACCAACGAATAGTGGAATTGACCGTGACATTATGACGCTCCCACAGCTGAAAGGGCAAGCATGTTTGCTGTAACAGGGGATCCGAATCCGCAACCCTCGGATTACGAGTCGAGTGCCTTAACCACCTGGCCATGCTGGGCCCAGTGGTGATTTATAATCATAGTATTATAGGGTTTATGAGTTTATCCCTTTTGTACACCAGGGGTTTCAAACAACCGGGTTCTCCTGTTACAGTGTTGGTTTTAAATAACTGTTTTATAACCTTAGGTCTTTGGTTTGTAGAACAGGTATGCATTTCTAGTGCGGCTAGCAAGGACTTATAAAGGAGAATTATTATGTAAATTTGTAACCACAATATCAATAAATAACTTCAGCCCAAGTTAAGTTCTTCTTACATTGGTTTATGTCTGAAAGAATAGTAATAATAAGATATAGAACATCATTAAAAAAAAAAACTAGGAAACAGTGACAATTAGTTGTTTTACTATTCTTGTGTTAAAAAACAAACAATACCTGAAATCTACTAGTTCTTCTACTGCAATATAAAAAAAATAACAAATATTGTAGAACAGACGTTGGTATAGTAGTTTACAATGTTGTCTCTAATTTTGAATTATACGGAGAAGGAACTAATAAACAACGCCCACTGCCACTTCTTAAGGTACTCTTCTTCGAACGAATGGAGAGTTAATTGCTAATTACCTTCTGAATAGGTCAACACCTAATAAACTCCAATACTGTGTACATTCACCACCACTTCACGTACGAAATATTTATATAGCGAAGGGAAGCGTGTTCATTTCTGCTCTTAGAAAACACTTGCGTCGATCAAAATACGTGTAAACACCTGCATTAACGAACACTGTTTGTATTTACGTCACAGCATGGATCAAATGAAATTTTGTTCACCATCTTTTGAGTGTCATTTTCTTGGTTTTTACCTTTCTAATTGAAACTACGACCAAATAATAAACCTGTTTCATCAAAATGTGAGTCTGTATTAGTTCATCGGGCGCTCCAACATAGCTGATTAAATCCGCAAAGATATACATTTCTTCATTCCAAACTGAATTCATTCCCAACTTTGTTTTGAGAAAGTTCCAAGTTCTTGTTTGGAAGGTTGAAAGAAATTAGTGAAACTGCAAGATTTTAAATGTATCTAGGTTCACAACTTTGTTTACCTAGTTGTCGAGAAACGTCTTTCAGACTAGTAAATCCTTCGATTTGTGTCTCGTGCGCTGAATGGACTGCTCTACAAAGACTAGTCCGAAACATGCAACGTTCTAAAATTTCTATACGTGTCATGTGGTAAATTTGAATTCCAAAAATTTGAGAAACTATTAGAAAAATGTTGATTTTCTAAATGCTTGTTTTACTTTTTTTAAAATGAATTTTCAGCTTGAAGGACATCTTACACAAAAGGCCAAAAACACAGACTCCCGTGATTCAGGTATAGATGTTCCTAATTGTAAACTGTTGTAAAATGGAATGCAGCAAGCAAGCCTGCTGTCACTAAGTATTTGTTCTGTTTTTTGAACTAAATAAAAGGATCAAGTGTTACTTATTTAACACTCAAAGTATGAAACAGGTTAAGCAATATCGTGTCTCAAATCTCGGAACTTTCAATCACCAGTTCGAAACAGTAACCACTATATCAAGCTTAAATAAAGAAAACAATTATCACCTTTTCATGACTAAAGGTTGACACATATCACAGCACTAACTTACTTTAATTACTATTATTTTTATCAAAATAGTTATTTTGGTTTCAATACTTTTATAGATACGATGAACGAAGCATAATATATTTGGGTATAAATCAACCCCGGATTAAGGCATGGGCTTACCGGGCTGAAGCCCAGGGCGTCACACTAATCAGGGGACCTCAAGCTATGACTATGAATGTATTGCATGTAAAGGTTCTGTCTCGATGTGGCCTCAAAAAACACCCAAAGGCCAATAAACCCCTTCAAGTGGTCTTGATATAAACAGTACACTCCCACTCTGTGGTCATCACAGAGTCACTACTAACATTATACCCCACCAGTAGGACAGCGATGTGTCTGCGGCCTTACAACGTTAAAAAAAAAGTTTCGATACCCGTGATAGGCAGAACACAGATAGCTCAATGTGTAACTTTGTGTTTAACTTCAAACAAACAAAGGCCAGGCATGGCCAGGTAGTTAAGTCGCTCGATTCGTAATCTGAAAGTCGCGGGTTCGAATCTCTGTCACACCAAATATGCTTGCCCTTCCAGCCGTGAGGGCGTTATGATTTGACGGTCAACTCCACTATTCATTGGTAAAAAAGAAGCCCAAGAGTTGGCGGTGGGTGGTGATGACTAGCTACCTTATACTCTAGTCTTACACTGCTAAATTAGGGGCGGCTAGCGCAGATAGCCCTTGTGTAGCTTTGCGCGAAATTCAGAAACAAACTAACTAACACTGTGTAGTAGTTAATGCTTTTAAATGATCAATGTTGAAAATAATACTTTTGAATATGAACAGAATATCATTACTAATGTTTCCAGTCACTTACTGCTGTTTGTTTTAATAAGTGACGTGTGACGTGTTGGTTAACGAAATCTTCAATTTTAACATAATCTTACATGACACGTGAGCCACATTTAAAACCAGAGGAAGGGCAACCAGTCAACAACACGGTTATCCTTCGCGCAATAGCAAGACTGACTGTCACCCCTATAACGCGCTCACAGCTGTAAATACGGAGTGTGTTGAGCAACATACCAAATGCTCGAACCTTTTGAGGCACAGCGAGCTTATCGCGTGTTGACTGATATGGTGAGTTTATTTAACCAACACTACTTCGGTCATATAATTTATTGTGATATACTATCAGAATGCTCCAGAGAAAAACTGATTCGAAATTAATCAGTTATATGCTGGTAAATTCTGGAAGGTAAGAACAGAGCGATTTTCCACGAGCTAAATTAACATTTTAGTGTTTCGTACACCGCTTTTCTATTGGTTAGCGTACCTGGACTGCGAAACCGAGGATTTCTAGCACTCGACTCGTTACAGCAGAAATGTATTTCGCAGATGAGGATGCGTTATAAGCGTGACAGTCGAATCCATCTATTCGATCAAACAAAAGTATACAAGTGGTTAGCGGTGGGTGCTATTGACTAGCTGCTTTATCTGTAGTCTACCATTTCAAAACTAGGGACGGTTAGCGCAAAAAGGGTTGGTGTAATGTTTTGTGAAATTTTGAAACAAGAGAGAAAAAACGAAAGACGTTTCAAATCCTTGACTACGTCAGCTCTCAGACATGTTGAAAACTTTAACTAACTGATCTGAAATGATAAACAGTTGCAGCGAATAAAACGCTTTAGTTTTTGCTCCTACTACAAGAAGTAGCTTACAGTTTAAGCTGATGAGTTCTGGTATTGAGCAAAAAGCCTTCTGTATAGCTGAAGGCTGTTGGTGGAAAAAAGAAATGTCCAAATTTGTTTATCCCTCGGTTTTGAATTTTAAAGGACTAGACAACTTTTTGCATTCTCTACGACCCTTAAGCGACGTGTAGATTTTCATTCAATATTTAAATTAGACTACCATGTAACTTTGTTAAGAGTCTAGTCCTTTAAAAACGGCCCAGCATGGCCAAGCGTGTTAAGGCGTGCGACTCGTAATCTGAAGGTCGAGGGTTCGCATCTCAGTCGTGCCAAACATGCTCGCCCTTTCAGCCGTGGGGGCGTTATAATGGTCGGTCAATCCCACTATTCGTTGGTAAAAGAGTAGCCCAAGAGTTGGCGGTGGATGGTGATGACTAGCTGCCTTTCCTCTAGTCTTACACTGCTAAATTAGGGACGGCTAGCACAGATAGCCCTCGAGTAGCTTTGTGCGAAACTTAAAACAAACAAACAAGCAAACCTTTAAAAACACGGAGTTCTACCATCGGAGTCTGTCTCAGGAATGGTGAGAACCACTGTGTAACTTTGTTAAGAGTCTAGTCCTTTAAAAACACGGAGTTCTGGTGGGCTATGAGATGAGAACATATCTTCAGATGATAGAGAGGCTGTTGCCTTTGATAGATAGTTTATTCTTTGGTTGGTTACTTTGGCAAAGTATTCGTGATGAAACTAAGTTGAAAGGACGTCAACTGCCAGTTGTAGAAAAACAAGTGTAAAGGATGACGTTTCCATCACGTTTCCAAATCCTGTGAAAGTATTTATGTGTATCAATACCATACAAGTGTACAGTACTTATACTGGTTCTACTGATGTTTTGTTTTACACAGTTTGTACGTTTCATCGTTTTTCTTATATTAAAACAGATTAATTGTGTTTCATCTATCCTTTGGCAGACTTTGTGTGGTTTTCTGGTAACGTGTTTTTGCCAAATTCCGAACGTTAACACGTAAATTTCCCAAAGTTATTGAAAAAAAACAACAACAAAGAATTGCTTATTAGCAACGAAGGAATAATATTAAACATTTATTATTGGCATTTAACGTAATAAATACTTAAAGACACGTGTGTTCAGTACAGTTTATTAACGAAGAAATAAACACTGATAAACTACATTTAGTGACTTATGTTGAACTAAGCATAAGATTTCCAATTATTTATGTTCAAATGAGACCCACTTTATACCCATTTTTTGGCATCTGAGTCAATGATTGATATGAAAGCTTAGCCCCCCTCAAATCAGAATATTTAACAAAGGTAACTTGGATATTTATCCAATTTTCGTCAACTATTTCAGTGACAATACTAATTTCGACTCGTAAAATTAGTTTGATCAGTTTATAACGTAAATATATGAGTTATCTGACGTAAAAAACATATTCAAACACTTCAGTCATCATTTTAGCTGATACTCAATCAGAAATATGGGCGTTTATATGTTCGGCGGCCATCTTGGATTTTTACTGCTTGGAGTTGACAAAATAAACGATTACGTGGATTTTTAGTTCTACAACAATAGAGGAATAATATAGCAGTGTTGCCAAATTTTAAGAAACAATGCATATGAGAGCCTGTCTTTGCTGCATTCATATATATATATTTAGCTTTTTACAACAAAGATACATCACACTATGTAACAAAATGTTTACTTTTTCTTGTTCCTGGGCAGAAAGTGTTATTTCCCAATTGCTTATGCTTACAGTAAATGGAAAAGACCTATTTTTCACTTCAAACTTTGCTTTTGTGACCTGGGAGCGTGTAGCGAAAACATGATGGGAGACTACATTTGGGGGCTGATACGTGAAAGTGATTTACATTACAGTCGCAAATCTCGAAAAACTACTCGCTTTTAAACATTTTTGTATAACTTTAGTATACATACATATAAATCTTGATTCTTATGTTGTTTTATTCAGACCTCATGTAAATGAAAATGTACAAATTTGCCCGTTTTTACAAAGAAAATAGGTTAATTTCTAAATTTCATTATCCAGGTCACAAAAGCAAAGTTTGATGGGAACAAAGGCCATTTTCTGTACTTACAACTTAAGAAATTACGAAATAACACATACTATCAAGGAACACAATTTGTGTTACGTAGTGTTATGTTATAAAAAAAATGTTTTTTCAATGCTTGAAAAAACTAATATTTCATAAATAATTACGAAATAGTTCCTGTTTGTTATTAATCACTATGTGCTCTGTCCACCACAGGTATCGAAGCGCTGTGCCAGTGGGAAGGATTATAAAATAGCTTTAGACGTCTGCAAAAAGTATTTGGATCCAAGATTCAAGTCTCGATGCCACTAAGCATGCTCCACACTTTCAACTCTATGCACGTTATAAATGTGAGAGTCAATCCTGTTATTCGTTTCAAAGGTTCACGCCAAACCAAAATGGCTACGGATTCTACTAATGGTTGCCCTCACTGTGGTCAATAGTTCAAAATTAGAGATGAAGTTCTTATACACACTCCCTTAAGTCCCACAAGTCGCAAAAACCGTCATTCAGGTTGAAATTTTTCATATTTCTTCGATACCAACAATAAAAAAAAAACAACCTATGTATCTACAGAAATGTACGGTGAAATCTTTTCACGACCTCTTAAACAAAATTGTGAATATTTTTGGGGCTGTGAGAAAAGACAAATTAAACGTAAATCAATTTCCTCAGCTTATGTTCCCACTTATTTTATTAAAGAAGGTCCGGCATGTCCAGGTGGTTAAGGAATTTTTGTGTGCATCGTGTCTTATAAACACGATTGTAAGATTGTTCAATTTTGAAAAATCCTTAAATTTGGCTCTATTAAGGTTCGTCAGAATTTATCAATAAGACGTTAGGATATAAAGAAAATCAATCAAACAGCCTGGACACGTGTTAGAATAAACTCTGCAGATGAGCACAAAGTTTCCTTAGAATAGAAAGTTCACACTTTAATTCAACATCACCTTTAATACGTGTGTGTGTTTTCTTACAGCAAAGCCACATCAGCCTATCAGCCGAGGCCACTGAGGGGAATTGAGCCCGTGATTTTAGCGCCGTAATTTCGTAGACTTTCCGCTGAATTAGTGGGAGACTATCTTTAATGATGGTAAGACATCGTCTATGGTAGTTCAGCGGCTTGAAACGATGGGGTGTCAATATCAGCTGTGGTTAGATCATAGATAACTCATTGTTTGGCTTTACGCTTAATAGCAAACAGAGGGAAAAATGGTTTAAATTATAAAAGATAATTAAAATAAACACACACCCATAAAAAGGGTGAAATAATCATACATATAATGTTATTTTGTTGTTTTAGTTAGTATAGTGACGGTGACAACATGAAATAAATCTCTTTTGACTAATCTCTATCTTTATCCTATATGTTCATGGCCAAACTTTGTTAGCTGGATATATATACTTGTGCACGAAATATATTTATTCTATATACGTTCACGAGACATATCACTATCGACCCCTTCCCCTTCTCTGGTGAACCAGTGGTAACAGTAATAGCCTGTAACGTTAAACAGAACGACAAATAAACAAAACTTTAGAGTCAACCTGTTTAACATTTCAGGTCTTCTCACCCCTACTGACTTAATAATGTTCCAGGTCATCTCACCCCTACTGAATTAATAATGTTTCAGGTCATCTCACCCCTACTGAATTAATAATGTTTCAGGTTATCTCACCCTTACTGAATTAATAATGTTTCAAGTTATATCACCCCTGTTGAATTAACAGTATTTCAGGTTATATCACCCCTGCTACATTAATAATGTTTCGGGTTACATCGCCCCTACTGAATTAATAATGTTTCAGGTCATCTCACCCCTACTGCATTAATGTTTCACATTATCTCACCCCTACTGATATTACCCAGTCTTTGACCATCACGTATACATGTACTGTTTAAAAAAGGAAAAGAAAACTGTTTAATATTTTTAAAATAATGAGTGAAATATAAAATTATCTTTAGTTGTTGTGAATCAAAACAAAACATTTCATAAGGTTCGTATATCAACGAGAGAGAAGTGTTTATATGATTTAATTGTATTATGAATTGATATGTGAATTCTCTCATGAAGTACGTTGCGTTCTTTGGTGAAATTCTACGATTTATGTAGAATGTTGTGTTTATTTCAATAAATAAAACAATTTATTTACTTTTCCTAGTGTATTCCAGTAGATCAGCGGTAAGTTTAGAGATATACAATTCTAAAGTTTCAGGGTGCGATTCTCCACTGTGGACGGAATATAGATAACCCATTGTGTAGTTTTGTGTTAAAAAGAAAAAATCACGTGTTTCAATTTGGATTTAAAATAATTTAAATTAAAGCATGAATTTTAGAATTTATTTAGATATTTAGGAAACAGGTAGTAATTGTTATAATATTTCATATAACTTTAAGTGAATAAGTGAAAAAAACAAGTTCCGAAAGTGTTTCAAGAAAGTCAAATCTTTATTACCTTCGATCAAATCAGAAGTAAAAACCAATCAATTAGCTAATTAAACATACTTTTGTTCTTGTTTACCACACTACGAATGAGTTAAACGAAACAGGTTTAGTTCAAACAACGTTTCCTTTCTGTAAGTCGAATAGGCGAAAGCTAGAGACGAACCGGCATGACCAGGTGGTCAGGGCGCTCGACTCGTAATCTTAGGGTCGCGGGTTCGAATCCGCATCGCCCCAAACAGACTTGCCCTATCAGCCGTGGGGGCGTTATAATGTGACGATTAATTCCACTATTCATTAGTAACAGAGTAGCCCAAGAGTTGGCGGTGGGTGGTGATAACTAGTTGTCTTCTCTCTAGTCTTACACAGATAACCCTCGTGTAGCTTTGTGCGAAATTCAACCCAAACTGAATTACTAATCAGAGGGAAGGCAGCCATCAACAGCACCTCAACTATCACTGGCTACCTAAGCTAAGAGGTTTACTGTCACTCTTGTAATGTACTAAAAGCTTAAAGTATAGGGGAGGGGGTGTAGTTTTACACGAATACGAAATCCAGAGTTCTATCACAAGGCCACCCGAAAATGTCATGCCTACAAAATAAATAGTAAAGATAAAGTGTAGTAAAATTTAGCAAATAAATATCATTTTTTTTACTAGAGTAGCAGTTGAAGACAGCGGTAAGAAAACTGAATAAGTTACATCTACAAATAAGAAAACATTTCTTCCCTGAACTTTATTTATTAAACAAATTCACCCAACATGACTGATTCATCCAGACAATGAAATAAAGAACGAAAACAACACCACAGATATAAATAAATGACAAGAAAAGATTGTTAATGATTTAATCTATGATGTTTTTAGTCAGTACTATCTGTACCCTGTTCACAGTGAGGAATCGAACCCCGGACTTTTGCTCGTAAGTACATTAGAAACAAGTATAGCATATCTTCTTTAACGATGCTACATTTAAATAATCACAAACGCGCCCCTCTTAGTTTGTTTGTTTGTTCTTGTTGTTTTTAATTTCGCGCAAAACAACATGAGGATAATCTGCGTTAGCTATCCTTAACTGAGAAGTATAACACTAGAGGGAAAGCAGCTAGTCATCACCGCCCACCGCTAACTCTTGGGCTACTCTTTTACCAACGAATAGTGGGATTGACCGTCACATTATAACGCTCTCACGGTTGAAGTGGCACGCATGTTTGGTGCGGCGAGGATTTGAACCCGCGACCCTCGGATTAAGAGTCGATCGCCCTAACCACCTGGCCATGCTGGGCTCTCCCCTTTTAATTCAGCATTAAGCTTGAGGGTTTATAACACTGAAATTTGGAGATTGGTCCATTCGGTGGGCATAGGGCAGATAGACCATTGTGCAACTTTGCGCTTTAACAAGGTAGTTAACACATATACGGATAAAGTCATTAAATTTTAAGTCCTAATCTTCCTTCCAGTATGAATCAGACAAGTTATCAACTCGTAAAATACGCTTTATCTATATTATCTTATCTCAGGATAGTGAAATGCCTAATTCGTATTTTCTTTTTATTGTATAGAAAAAAGCTATAAATCAGTTCACATACATATTTATAATACTGTGGAACGCAGTCGGCTGTTATATGAAGTTTACTCCCTTCTTAACTAAAATATTTGTGCAGTAGTACCTGGTATTTCTCAAGGGTTAAGCTCAGACGTCGTTAGGGCCGCAAAAAAAAATTCCAGGTTGTACAGCTGCGAAAAAGTCGTTAAAAATAATTGATTTTATCGACAAAGTTATAATGAGAGTTGGAGCAGGCACAGTGTTACTTGGCTGCTTTTGTAAATCTGAAATTTGTTTTCGATTACACGAAAGAAGGAAGTACTAGTGATTTCACAAATTTCCGCCACATTTAGCCATCTCCGCTTGGACTAATTGTAATATCAAACAAGTAAAGCAAACGTCTTTAACACCCGTGAAAATTCTCATGGGAATGGGAGTCAGATACAACTGAATAGGTAAATAAATATTTAAATAGCTGTACGTTTTTATTATTATTACAGCGTTATGTCTATTTTATCTATAATTTATGGCGCGTGGTACTTCTAAGACTCGACAGATTCCCGTTTTACTAACTCACAGCAGCCGCTAAAGATAAAAACAAACAAATAAAAATATATTGTCATATGTACAGAGATGACTGACCAATATTCTACAACCACCAAAACGGGTCGATATGATCGTATTTATCTATAAGACGACGAGTTCTAGATTGTACCGCCGTCACTAGCTTCAGCCAATCATACCGTACCGTCTCCCCGTACTGTCTTAAGGCTCCGTCTGGTCTGCTTTTTCTCATCATAACTGTTCTTACCGCAATGGTCTATATCACGATCTCACCGAATAAATTGAGTGTTTTATCACACGTTTGCCTAATTACTCACCTTAATCTTTAACAAACATAATAATAAAATCTTAATAAAAGCAATAGAGAGATTATACCAAACGTACCCTAAATTATCATTGAAAATCCAATACCAACGCCAAAGGACAGTCTAAAAATTGCACTTGATGATAGACAAAATTTATCAAAGCTCCTTAAATAGTCACGTTTTCTATAGTTTTGAACCTAACGTGAAGTACTTCTAAAGCCGTCTTCAGTAATTACAATTTCTTTAGGTTTGGTATGTAGAAGTTTATTGCATTTCAAACAAAAATGCTAATATATACTATGCGTCTAAAATGCTCATCAAATGTTTTCACAGACAAACGAGATGCCTGGAAGAACTAACCTGTGTATTAGGTCACATAATTTTGAGCAAATGTTTCAACTGTGCTGAAAGAAGAAAGAAAATACATTTTCGAGATGCTTATTTCAGGTAAAGCACAAAGTTACACAATGGGCTATCTGTGCTCTGCTAACCACCACGGGTATCGAAACCCGGTTTCTAGTGCTGTAAGCCCACAGACATACAATATGCCGCAGAACGCTTTTGGAATGCAGAAATTTCCACATATTCTACTGTGGCCAGGTTGGTTAAGGCATTTGACTCGTAATCTGAGGGTCGCGGTATCAAATCCCCAAACACCAAACAGCTCGCCCTTTCACCCGTGAGGGCGTTATAAAGTGACGGTCAATCCCACTATTCGTTGGTAAAAGAGTAGCCCAAGAATTGGCGGTGGGTGGTGATGACTAGCTGCCTTCCCTCTAGTCTTACACTGCTAAATTAGGGATGGCTAGCACAGATAGCCCTCATATAGCTTTGCGCGAAATTCAAAACAAACAATCTATCGATCTTTCTCTATATCCGTCCTTTCGTTCGCCCTTCCTTCCATTTGTTTCTTTTTTCGCACATCCGTCTGACTCTATTAATTTTGTAATGTGTTAATTAAAAACGAATTTTGACGGTTTGTAATCAGCTACGTATTTTGTACCGTGTCAAATACATAATACAGTAAGCAGTTCTGTTTTACAGTACACCTGTTTCTAGAACCTAAGGGTTTAAGATTGTTGAGATGGTATAATAACCAACATTACTGTGATGGTTTAGATCAATAAGTTACGCTCTATCTCCAAGAAGGCAAAATAACGGGAAGTTTATATACTTAGGGTAGGTTAACATTAATACAGAAATATTAGTAACCTTCTTTCATCACCCTAAGGCCTGGCATGGCCTATCGCGTTAAGGCGTGCGCTTCGCAATCCGAGGGTCGCGGGTTCGCGCCCGAGTCGCGCCAAACATGCTCGCTCTCCCAGCCGTGGGGGCGTTATAATGTGACGGTCAATCCCACTATTCTTTGGTAAAAGAGTAGCCCAAGAGTTGGCGGTGGGTGGTGATGACTAGCTGCCTTCCCTCTAGTCTTACACTGCTAAATTAGGGACGGCTAGCACAGATAGCCCTCGAGTAGCTTTGTGCGAAATTCCAAAACAAACAAACTTTCATCATCCAGTACAGAAATCTTGTATTTCTCGGAAAATAATCCACACGTGTGTCTTTGTATTCTGTTGGTGACAAAATTCAATAACAAAATAAAAGAGAAGCAAGTTTCGTTCACGTATTAGAAGAAAAAACAAACATTATTTTAAAAGTCGATTTGTCATAAGTATATATATATTACAAGGTATTGCAGTGAAGTTACAGTGTGTTAGGCCTACCAGGAAATAATGGAATTGATTTCTTTATATTATGAAAACCATTTCGTAGCGACAGCAAACCACTTTTACTTAAAAAAATTACTGAAAATTTGTTCTTCAAACTGTTATATAATTTTACACAGAAAGGTAAAAGTTATTAGAAAATGCTCATAAATGTAATGCATTATATCCTTTAGCCCCACGAGACTCAATAGTAAACTTAAGGGTTAATAATGCTAAAAATCGTGATTCGATACCTCAGGGGATGCAGAACATATAGCCCGACCTGTAGCTTTGCACTTAACCCAAATGGCCCGACATGGTCAGGTGATTAAGGCACTCGACTCGTAATTTCAGGGTCGCGGGTTCGAATCACCAAGCATGCTCGCCCTTTAAACCATGAGGGCGTTATAATGTTATGGTCAATCCCACTATTCGTTGGTAAAAGAGTTGGCGGTGGGTGGTGATGAGTAGCTGCCTTCCATTTAGTCTTATACTGCTAAATTAGGGACGGCTAGAGCAGATAGCCCTCGTGTAGCTTTGCATGAAATTCAGAAAAAAAACAAACAACTTGCTAAATTGAAATTACAAGGTGGAACAAAATTGAAACTTAGAAAGATAAGAGGAATCTGTTGATATAATTTCTTTTCAGATACATTGTGCTACTACAATAAGAGTAAAAACACAAAACGACTTTTTTTTAACCATCACAATAAAAATGTAAAAACATTTATGGTTATTTACAGCCGATTAGTTTCGGTGACACAGTCACAATCACTGTTGGTGTTAGTTCCCTGTAGTACCACTAGGGGCTATTTAAATCATAGTTCGCTGTAACTAATAACAAAAACGTTACTTTTCACTGCGCCAAAAAACGTCGAATTTGTGATACTGGAGAGGGAGAAAAAATATGTTTTCTTTGTTTTGTATTTTCCTAATATTTTGAATTCCACGCTTTTATCGCGCGAACTCTGTTTTATTTAAATATATAATATGTTTTCATAATGAACAACCAAAGTGTGAGGAGACACGAAAGTCGCCAGTTAACACGGATAGTGTGATTCTAGAGTATCTTCGTCAAAAGGTCAGAAAGCAAAGTTCATAGGCTGATTTAAAAATTCAGAATTAGTGACTTCAAGTTTTGCTTGCTGAAATCATGAAGAGTCATTCGTGTATAACCGTGTAAACGAAATACAGAGGTAACTGGCTGAAGTTAATATTCATAAGGAAGTTTAATACAGCTTAACAATTATAAGAATACATTTACTTCATTGCAGTTAGAGTGAGGGGACACGAATGAATCTGAAAAGAATCTATCACTTCTCTCACGTTAGTAGCAGTTCATTATCAGTTGTTGGATTATGGAACAGGCCTTCCAGTGACTCAGCGATATGTCTGCAGGCTTACAAAGCTAACAACCCGCTTTCGATATATGTGGTGAGCAGTGTAAATAGCCCATTGTATAGCTTTGTGCTTAACAACAAACAAATTAATAAACTGGTACTCACAAAATATTATTGTATTTTAAGTTATAATGTTTGTTTGTTTTGAATTTCGCGCAAAGCTACTCGGGGTTATCTGCGCTAGCCGTCCCTAATGTAGCAGTGTAAAACAAGAAGGAAAGCAACTAGTCATCACCATCCACCGCAGCTCTTGGGCTACTCTTTTACCAACGAATAGTGGGATTAACCATAACATTATAACATTCCAACGGCTGAAAGGGCGAGTATTACCACATGTTTGAAGTCAGTTGTGTAACTGAGAGCGGGAATGTAGAGGGCGTGCTTAGATGTTTGATTGTATAACACAACCCCCTTCAATCATGTGATCAGCTATTGGTCAAAGGGCGAGCACGTTTGGTGTGACAGGGATTCGAACCCGCGACCCTCGAATTACGAGTCGAGTGTCTTAACCACCTGGCCATGCTGGGCCTTTAGTTATAAGTTTACAATTACTTAGCTTACACTTACGATGCTGACTTTTTAATCTCTAAAAGTATTAAACGTGCTTCATTCGTTGATTGGCTAATCAACTCATGTGATCTGTGGCGTGTCAAGATCGTGTTGGTTCAATGTGATGCTACTAGAAGACGAGGTAGTTCCGCATTGTACCACCATTGTACAGTAGTTTCCTGTTGTACCGCTGAAGTTATTTAAATCACAACTGTGGATATCAGATTACATTAAGAAAAATATCACTATTCATAATATTTTTAATAGAAAACGTTTTTGTTAATCTATAAATGTACTTCATACTGGCTTTCACATCTTCGTAAAAGTACATATGTTTCTATTAAAACGGATTCGACAAAAAGTAAAGGAAACACGTCATTACAGTTTGTAACTAACAGACTTGGGAATCTGTCTCACAAGCATAACTGGTTTAATTCAGAAGTAAATATATTACATTTCATAACTTATATATTTCCCTTCATGGAAAACTTTTAAAGAGCACTTGGCTAGTTCGTTTGTTGATAAGCGTAAAACTACACTATGGGCTATTTGTGTTCTGCCCACTGAGAACATCAAAACCAAATTTTTGGGTTATAAGCTCTCAAATATATCTCTGAGGCAGCGACAGTATAGCAGTGTAGAATGAAAAATGTTGTTATCTTGATAATTAGAAATAAAATATTGAACATTTAGTTTATAGATCTTTAAATCTTTTTGTGTTTTTAAATTTCGCGCAAAGCTACACGAGGGCTATCTGCGCTAGCCGTCCCTAATTTAGCAGTGTAAGACTAGAGGGAAAGCAACTAGTCATCACCATCCACCGCAGCTCTTGGGCGACTCTTTTACCAAGGAATAGTGGGATTGACCGTAACATAATAACGCCCCCACGGCTGAAAGGACGAGCATGCTTGGTATGAAGGGGATTCGAACCCGCGATCCTCGTATTACGAATTGACTGCCTTAACCACCTGGCCATGCTGAGTCTCTTAAATCTTTTAAAATGATATTCTAAGTATATATAACAAATGTTATCGTTTAACCAAACTACTGTTTTGATTTGTTTTATCGAACTCTTACATGCATGTTACAATTACTGTTCTAATGTACAGAAATTAGAACTAATGACTGATTTCTGGTACAACAGAATCAAGTTAAAGTTATTTAAATATGACTTTACGTTATTTCAAATATTTGACATCGATGCCAGAAGATAGAAATGAGTAGATACTAAATTCAATGTGTATCACACCTGATTTTGAACTTCGGATCTGACTTTGAACCGGAAAAACAAGATTGCCTATTATTCTAATTATAGAGGCCCGGCATGACCAGGTGGTTGAGGCACTCGACGGGTAATCCTAGGGTCGCGGGTTCGAATCCCTGTCCCACCAAACATGTTCGCTTTTTCAGCTGCGGTGACGTTATAATGTGACGGTCAATCCCACTATTCGTTGGTAAAAGAGTAGCTCAAGAGTTGGCGATGGGTGGTGATGACTAGCTGCCTTCCCTCTAATCTTACACTGCTAAATTAGGGATGGACAGCACAGTTAGCCCTCGTTTAGCTCTGCGCGAAATTCAAAACAAAACAAATTATACAATATTTTTACAAACTTGCTCTGCCCCCCCTTCAAGTGGCACGGCGATATATCTGTGGACTTACAACGCTAGAAACTGGTCTTTGATACCAGTAGTGGGCAGAGCATAGATAGCCCATTGTGTAGCTTTGTGCTTACTTACAAACAAAGACTTACTCTGACAAGACTTACCCTGGTGTTCACTCCAGGCACAGCGGTTACTTTAATGTTTTAATGCTAAAGGCGAAGCTCGATCCCTACGATAGGCAAAGCACTGAAATCTAATTGTACAGTTTTAAGCTTAAAAAACAAAGAGATAGATTTAGCTATTATGTAGATACAGAATGACTTTTTGTTTGTTTGTTTGTTTTGGAATTTCGCACAAAGCTACTCGAGGGCTATCTGTGCTAGCCGTCCCTAATTTAGCAGTGTAAGACTAGAGGGAAGGCAGCTAGTCATCACCACCCACCGCCAACTATTGGGCTACTCTTTTACCAACGAATAGTGGGATTGGCCGTAACGTTATAACGCCCCCACGGCTGGGAGGGCGAGCATGTTTGGCGCGACTCGGGCGCGAACCCGCGACCCTCAGATTACGAAGCGCACGCCTTAACGCGCTAGGCCATGCCAGGCCACGATACAGAATGAACCTTTGATTTTAGCTCAGACTGCTTGTCTCACACTTACAACTAATTCCACTTTGAAAATGTTAAAATACAATTTAAAACCATTTAAGATACTTGTAAAAGTGAAATGTTTGTTGCTTGCTGGGATAAACAGTGCGTGCCTAGGCAACCGAAAGACAGATCATCGTGACTGCATGAAGTGTGAAAACAATAACTGGTTTCATTTGAAAGTCGTGAAATTGTACTTCTAACGAGAATTTGGTTTTTACAACGAACATCAAAATCTATCAGATACAAAATTAATTCTGTATTTACAGAATTCAAAGTAAGTACAACATATTTCGAAAAATTAAAATCGTGGCGTGAACCTGTTCTAAGTATTTTTTTTTTTATTTTAGAATTTTTGCACAAAGCTACATAAAAATAATCTATACAAGGCGTCTCTAATTTGATCTAGTATTCTGGAAGATACGCAGGTAATTAAACATCAGTTCTTGTGCTTCTCTTGTCTGACTGAATAGTGGGACTTCACTGTCACCCTTATAACGCACCGTGACCTGTAGAGGTCAACTTACTTAAGTGTTATCCTGCTAAGGGAAGGTATAGCTCTATGTTATCGGCAACGGGACGTGAAGTGTGGGCCCACAGATTCGAAATCTAACACTCTAACCACTTTACCATGCACATCTCCCTTAACAAACCTTCTAAATAGATCCGTATAGCACGGGGTAAAAGCAATAACATACAAGCCACTCGATTTAATAGAGTAATCGCAAGTTAAGGTTTAATTAAATTGATCATTTTATATTTTTGTACCAAAATAACTCCTCAGTTTGTGTAGCTGGTGTTCGTCTGGAATTAAGCACAAAGTTCAACATGAGAATATCTGTGCTCTGCCCACCACGGGTATTGAAACCTGGTTTCTTGCCTTGTAATTCCGCGAACATACCGCTATGCCACTGTGGAGCGTTAGGATAGTAAAAATTAAAGATAGATCATAGAAACTGCAAGTGATACTGCGAAATGGGGGTTTCAGCTTGTAAGTTACGTGATATCTAGAAATAAAACTACTTGGGCAACAGTTGTAGAAAAATGTTTACATCACTAAACCAACAAAATAAATTAACTCTTCAAACCATTGTCAATTCTCTAACGTAATGTACAAAAATGAAGCTACCTACCTCCTGTACTCACATCAAAACAAACCTAAAGCTCAAATAACCCTATCTGGTACATTCACTTACGAGAACAAAGCCATTTACAAATTCAATGCGTGCTTTAACTATTTCTATAAGCATTAACCTTGCCAAACGTCTACTATATATTAACCTTAACTTTGTCAGACTCGTTAAAATGATACTAATAACCAATATCCATGTGGTAAGTTTCAGACACTGACGTCAGATTCGACGGATAACATTTTTGCATCTAATCACGATTGAATTTTTTTCGTTAACATATACCTAGATTACTGCAGTTGTTGGGTTAGAGTGTGTTTTCTTAAGGCAAAGCTACGTCGGGCTATCTGCTGAGTCCACCGATGGGAATCGAAATCCTGATTTTAGCGTTGTAAATCCGTATACCAGCAGGGGACAACAGTGGTTGAAATATTAAGACACGTTTATTGATAGGCTCTGTATATTTTTATAAAATTTAAATTTTATTTACTGATTGAATTAATGTATGTGTTTTCTTATAGCAAAGTCACATCAGGCTATCTGCTGTGCCTACCGAGAGGAATCGAACCCCTGATTTTTAGCGTATTAAACCCAAAAACTTACCGCTGTCCCACCGGGAAACATTTGAATTAATAATAATCTGAGAAACCTGTAGGACCTCCGCCTTATTCAATGATATACGAACTTTTGTATGACGTCTTCCTTTCAAAATATACCTTTTTCTTTCGACCCCCACCGCGTACAACCTATTTGTATCTATTTTGTGCGTGTCATTTTCTCTTCTAAATTGTAATTAACTATATTACTTAAAATTAGTAATACCTGTATGGAAATTTTTAAAATTTCGTTATTTTTAAACATGTGCTTTCAAATATAATTTATATGCTCTTATAGTAATAGATGCGCACACCTCTGTCGACCTTCTACCTCCTTGGGGTGGGCCCTTCACAGTTTGCGCACTAAGGCTTTTATCCACTGTATATTTCTACTAATGTTTATTACTACAGACACAAATAATCAGTATTCCTAGGGCAAATAACACTCAAATGATCAAAGACTTTCAAAGGGAGCATGCCTCTTTTCCAAAGCACTCGCCAATTAGCAATACAAGTAAGTGGTTTAGGCTTAATAAGGACGCTAAGTGCTCATTTCACGTTTACTGTCGATGGCTTTATATTACTGTTTCACTTTAAAACACACGGGTTGTTTTGAATTTCGCGCAAAGCTACACGAGGATTATCTGCGCTAGCCATCCCTAATTTAACAGTGTAAGACTAGAGGGAGAACAGCTGGTCATGACTTTTTTCAGGCCCGACATAGCCAGGTGGTTAGAGCGATTGACTCGCAATCCGAGGATCACGGGTTAAAATCCCCGTCATATCAAACATGCTTCCCTTTTCAGCCCTTGAGGCGTTATAATGTGATGGTCAATCCCACTATTCGTTGATAAAAGAGTAGCCCACGAGTTGGCGTTGGATAATGACGACTAGCTGCCTTCCCTCTAGTCTTACACTGCTAAATTAGGGACGGCTAGTGTAGATAGCCTTCGAAACAAACCAATGATGGGGAAGGATCATCTATCGACGTATGATAGAGTTCACGTAAGCAATAAACATAAGGCAGTTTTCAGTAATTGCAATCTTAGTTTACATTTTTGAATTGTATTTCTGTTTAAAACTATTAACAAATGTTCAAAAATTTCGAACGAAGAGAAGTATAATATAATTTCCGTCAAGGCTTAAATTTGTTTAAGAAGAAAAACGATATAGAAAAGTGTCTTAACATTTAAAAATAAAACGGCATACAGATGTTCACAACACAGTCAGGAGAGTTACAAGATGAAAGATCAAGAGATAAACAGGTAAAAATAAATTAATTGTGAATTTTTCTTGCCTCCATTTAAACTAATTAGTTCAGAAAAAAACAACAAAACATCCGTGAATAAAGTATAGGTTAAACCGTAATCACAGTTTGAAAAACTTGTGGATTCTAGTCAAGCAATTTAATATCGAAAGCATAATGGCCTTAGATAAAGAAAACATAATTTGTTATACTGATTATCTTGTAAGAATGTAATTAATCTATTTAGCTTAATTCGCAACTCCTCGGTCTAGTTTTGGTTGTGTCACCCCCAAAGTTAAGATATTGACACAAACGTAAAGGATAAACAAAGTTTAGAGTAAAGTTCATTTTCGTGAACAGTCATTTTCCAGGTCATCGTCCTTCAGGATACCGCAGTTTCCACACTTGAAATAATAATGTTTAGAATGTCAAAGTTCAGTTGACAACCTCGTTGATTAACTATTGTGATTGATACCACCTATAAACTATGTTAAGATAATTTGACGTTTTCAAAATATTTTGCGTATATATTTTGTTTATTTCAGACTTTTGTTCAGAAGTTAAAAATCGTTACCTAACTTAACACAGAAATTACCCAAAGTTACTTTGGGTAGAGTATTAATTTTCGCATTCGTGTTATATCTTAAACACCTGACTTTATCACGTTCGATACATATTTAAAACAAGGCTCCTTGTGAAAATGATACACTCTATAGATACTGTATCTGTCTCATACTAATTAACATTAATTTCTGCTTAGAGCAAGCTGCCTAGTTAGATAAAAATTAAAAATCAACCTGGCAATCAGTATAGCTAATTAAAAACTATTGACAATTACTATTGATATATTTTTGTTGTTTTTTTAATTTCGCGCAAAGATACTCGAGAACTATCTGCGCTAGTCGTCCCTAATTTTGCAGTGTAAAAGTAAGAGGGAAGGCAGCTAGTCATCATCACCCACTGCCAACTATTGGGCTACTCTTTTACCAACGAATAGTGGGATTATCCATACATTATAACTCCCCACGACCGGAAGGGCGACCATGTTTGGTGTGACGGGAATTCGAACCCGCGATCATCGGACTAAGAGTCGAACGCCGTAACCCATCTGGCCATGCCGGGCCCCCTATTGATGAAGGTTAGAATGCATTGTTTGATTAATTACACTGGCACTATCGCTTTAAACGATATTTTCGCAATAAATCCAGATGTTGCCATGATATAATTCTTATTTCCGGGTAATTTAATGTGCGCATTAAAATGCTCTCAGTGGTAAGTTTGGGGGCTTATAATGCTAAAATTTGGAATTTAAACCCTGTGACAAGCACAGTGCGGTTAATCCATTGTACAGCTTTGTAGGGTTAGTCCTAGTTTTCTTTTGTTTTACTTTAACTTACGGGGAATAGTTACACTGAAACAGGATGGAATTTTTAATAAATATTTCTTTAGTCTCTCTAGTGTGGTTCTACACACATTCATAAATTACTTGAACTTGTGTACTGTAAACTGTCATTAAATATTCTTTTGTGTTTGGACTGCTGCATCTTGTCCCTTTTCGATCGTAATCATTCATACCATAAAAATAATACATCACATAACCCGAGATTGCAGAACCTCCTGTTATTAGAAGGATAGCTTCCTAATCGGTTGTTAATCCATAAGTACCACAGAGTAGGGGAGAACGGACAAATATTAGTGTAGTAACCAAAATATCTCGTAGTTGTGGGATTTCGTGTACCTATGAGAAAATTAACAAAACAAGAAGGAACAGAATACTGCCTCTGCCTATTTAAGATCAAGTTTTTAACCTTTCTTATTATCTTTACTTTTGCAACAACCAGTGATATTTTTCAGTATTCTCAGATGTTACGTATTCCCACCCACATTGATAAAATGTAGAGTGAAAAATAGCAGTGAATGTTTTATTTTTTATTTTAGCATTGCTTTGGAGTTTATGGCGCTATCTTCCAAGCCTGGGATTGCCTTAAGTTTTTGTCATTAGATTTGGTTTGTTTTGAGTTTCGCACAAAGCTGCACGAGGGCTATCCGCGTTAGCTGTCCCTACTTTAGCAGAAAGACTCCGCCGCTGAAAGGGGTATATGTTTGATAGCATGGAGATTCGAACCAGCGACCCTTGCTTTTAGAGCAAATTGATGAAACCTTATTGTTCGATAATCGTTTAACATGTGTCCTTAAGAAGTAACAAATATAGAGCTGGCTCTTTGAAATCTCGAATGTCCAGAGGCACTAACAACTAGATCACTGTTGATTGTCCAAACACACAGACCCCGAAAATTCAGCAAAAGTGGATTAAGACGAGTCCATGATGTCCATCATGTCAGCTGCACAATAATAAACAGACCCTGTTTAATGTGAACAAAAGGAGTGTAAAAGAACAAATCAGAATGGATAGATGAAGCTCCTCATATAACGATGCTTTGTAGAAAACAACATTCATCATGATACGTAGAGGCACTTTTCTCTTAAGTTATAAGATCATACACCCTCATAGAAACTTCACGAATCTTCATTCTGTCAAGTGGGAAGCCAGCTTCGAATGTATCACTCCTTCAGCCACCTCCACAACTACTACCACCATACTACAGATCTCGAATGTGGTAGTGACTACTCTGGGAATACTCCTGGCAGTCCTATTAGCTGTAACAAAAGTTTCCAGACTTAGTATCAACAGCTACCAGTAGTGTTTCCTACAGTGACTTCTGTAGCAATGTTGGAAGAGTGATGCTTCTCATAAAGCACCTGATTAATATTAAGCAACAGTTTAACTTGCAAATTATGGTGTTAAAGCACCAGTGACGAGAAGATAAAAAACTCTATAATCTTGGAGAAGATCATCTTTTAAAGAACGAAGAGCTGCCAACACAGCTAAAGAAAGAAATATATTAACTCCCAGAGGATTTGTCAAAATTCAAAAAATATCTTGCAAAACCCAAGGAAAACGTTCTCCATACCAGTATGGAGTTATCGAACGTCTATAGCTGCATTGGAGAACATGGTGAGTAGGTGCATAAAGTATAGATAATTTGGCCTAGAATTAAGGTTTTAAATATGAAGTTTTTTTTCATCATGTTTAGTTTTAAGATTTTGTTACGATGTAGTGTATATGTGTTTAGGTTAAGTTTCTAATTAACGGCCCAGCATGGTCAGGTGGTTAAGGCACTTGAGTCGTAATCTGAGGGTGGCGGGTTCAACTCCCTGTTCCACCAAACATGCTCACTCTTGGAGCCGTCAATCCCATAAAGTTACTTTTTTATTGCTGAATAGTGGGATTGACGGCTCCAAGAGTGAGCATGTTTGGTGGAACAGGGAGTTAAATCCGCCACCCTCAGATTACGACTCAAGTGCCTTAACCACCTGATTGGTGGTGATGACTAGCAGCCTTCCCTCTAATCTTATGCTGCTAAATTAGGGAAGACTAGCGCAGATAGCTCTTGTGTAGCTTTGCGTGAAATTTCAAACAATCTAATTAATGTATGATATATTTCGATGTTAAAAGGCATGCAATATTTTTCAAATAAAATAATATTGTTACTTGTATTTTCTCTGGTTGAAAGATTTTATTTATTTACTACTTCACTTCGAAGTTTTTATCAGACTATCATCTCCTAAAGGAGTTTAGTTTTAATATGCGTAAATGTTAAAGAGATACATTTCATGTTTATTATTAAAGGATGTTTTTCTGTTGTTGTTTTTTATTTATGGGCATGGTCTGTTAGACTACTTCCTCCTAAATGGGTGAGTAAACATAATGTCTTGTTTTGTAGGATATAGTGTTGTTATTGTTAAGTTTAATTAAGTACTGCGGGATAAGTGCTTTTATTGTAGTTATTCTAAGTTATTCCAACTCTTTCACTGTTACGTAACTAAAGTTTGATCTGTTGTTGTTTTTTTAATTATGGAAATAGGAATGGCCACATGGATCTGAAAAGATAGACAGGAGAGACTGTTGTATGAGACGTACTACGTCATCCATTCCTTTAGCTACAAGGAATATATTTTTTAAGTATGTTGTTTTTCGTAGTTTCCCTTTCGGATGCAGTGGAGTCTGTGTCTATGTTAGATTGATTGGTTTTTTCACAAAAATAATTAGACACTTATTTAACGAGGTTCGTTATTTTTGCGGGCGAATCATACAAGAGTTGTGGGTGGTAATATCATTAATCTGCCAATTTCCCACTCGGTGATTGAGGTAATTAATGCAAATCATAAGGACTAATTGGCATATTTAAGATTCATGCTTGAGGTGGAGAGCTCATATTTTGTGTGTGACTTACAGAGAGTTGTGTGTTTTCTTGTACTTCATTTACCAAACGACAAAATTTCTGCTGATTATTCTGTTTCAGCTGTCACGTGTATATTTCGTGTATTCCTGAAGTGTAACTTTTCAGTAAAGCCTTGATAAAGGTTTCTTTTGTTTGTTTGTTTGTTTTAGTTTCTTTTGTTTTGATACAACAGTTTCTAGTAAAGTTTACTCTAGATGGATGCTCACTTTAAGGCAATGTATTACTGAACTGTACTTATTTTGCTTTTAGTTTGGATTCTCGAAAATTCTACAGTTTGGCACTTTGAACATATATTTACTGCAAAATTCTAAACTTTACTTATATTTTACAAACTTTGCTTTTATAGGAATTTCTTTTAAATGGTTGGAGTTGTTACTCGTTTTTCTTTTGTTTTACTTTAACTTGCTGGGGAGAGGGTAACTAGAAGTTTTCATAAAGACTTATTCACACCTTTCTAACAACGTTCTACACACTCATAGATCAGTTGTCCTAGTGTATTTGTAAACTGTAATATACAGGGTGTTCGGAAAGTCACTGTGCAGTTTTGTAATCATATTTTATTATATTTCAGATTTTGATCCCATTATGGTTTCAACAACAGAAGAACGTGTATGGCTCGTCGAACACGTATTCTGAGAAGGTGGTAGATACACAGATGTGATGCGACAGCGATTTGCTGAAAAATTCCCAGATACAACTGTTCCACATCGCAATGCAGTTCGTAACCCTGTTGATAAGTTTCGGGAAACAGGATCAGTGGATGATGCCAAACGCTGTGGAAGGCCAGCAAAGCTATCGGAGGAGAAACTGTTGAATATTTCTAACAGTGTGATGCAGAGTCCATCAAAATCATTACGAAAGTTAGCTCAGCAGCATGATATTGGTCTTGGAACTGCTCATAAGGCCGTCAGAAAGAAATTAAAGCTCTTCCCATACAAAATAATGGCAGTACAAGAACTAGAAGCAACTGATAATGAAGAACGAATACGCTATTTTTTGGATTGATACTGGATAGATATTTAGGTTAACTTATTATTTCGTTCCCCGATTTATCGAAGAGAATACAGCAAATGTGTTGGATGTGACCTTTTTCACCGACAAAGATGGTTCCATCTCTCGGGTTACGTTAATTTACAAAATTCAAGATTGTGGTCATCCAATAATCCTCACAGTTTGCACGAAACACCTTTACATGATTTCAAGGTTGGTGTGTGGGTTGCAATTTCCAGACGTCGAATTGTTGGCCCTATTTTCTTTATGAACACAATAAACAGCGAGCGCTATTGTTCGGAGATTCTTCACATCTTCATCGATCAGATGACAAGTGATGAAACCAATTACTCATGGTTTCAACAGGATGGTGCTACTGCCCACACATTTCAAAAATCTATGTAGTTATTAAAGGAATGTTTTGGAGACCACATTATTTCCAAAGTCGTGCGGCCCCCACGCTCACCAGATCTTAA
This sequence comes from Tachypleus tridentatus, assembly GCF_004210375.1. Classification (NCBI taxonomy): domain Eukaryota; kingdom Metazoa; phylum Arthropoda; class Merostomata; order Xiphosura; family Limulidae; genus Tachypleus; species Tachypleus tridentatus. The sequence continues at coordinate 73,266,233 of NC_134836.1, read as the reverse complement.
TCCACGAGACTTTTATCTATGAGGAGCAGCAAAATCTGCAGTGTATCGAGATCGTCCGCACACGCTGGATGACTTTAAAGCAGCGATAACAGCATTCATTCAGTCTATTTCAAGCCAGCAACTGATAGCGGTGTTTAGAAACAAAATAAGAAGGATCCAAGCCTGTATTGATTCCAACGAGGGTCCCTTTCAACATTGTTTATAATTGTCATTCATATTTACCTCCTCTATTCTATATTGAAACATGTCTGTTAATAAATATATAAGTGCACAGTGACTTTCCGAACACCCTGTATTACTAAACATCATTTTCTGTTTGGATCACTATGTTTATTTTCCTTCGTTTCGATTGATGGAGATAGGAACCTACTTTTGTCAGCGGGCCTAACTGTCTCCCCTGCGGTTAATCCATGAGATTGCACAAACGTCTTACTTTTCAGGTGGTACACTAATCAATTAGCATTTTAATTAGGGTATAAAATCGATGCGGGTGTAAAGAATTTGACAATACAAATACGTAACTTCTCAAATTATTTTATCAAATACTTAAGTTCAATGTCACTAAAGTTGTGATAAAAACGGTTTGCTTTCATCGTGAAAAATTAATTTTTCGAACCTATTTCTAAAACAGGATGTAATTTCGTGTTGTAGTCTGTTGTATTGATCTAACTTTCAAAATTTGTTTTTAAATTTCTACAGCCATTTTAAAACGTGATTTGATCATTACAGCCCTCGTTTTGTTTTCTTATACGGAATTCTTACTTTTCCCTTACCGTACTTACAGTAAACATTTACAACTTGTGCAAATTTATATTCTGCATTAGGTTTCTGTTTTTATTTTAATTTAATATGGTATTTTATTTTTAATTAATGCTTCTAACTATTTAGAAATTTCAGGCCTTGCAGAGAGGCAAATTTTAAGCTATTTATTACAAGCTATTGTAGTGTAGGGTTTGTTTCTTTGTTTTTTTTAATTTCGCACAAAGTTACTCGAGGGCTATCTGTGCTAGCCGTCCCTAATTTAGCAGTGTAAGACTAGAGGAAAGGCAGCTAGTCATCACCACCCACCGCCAACTCTTGGGCTACTCTTTTACCAATAGTGGGATTGACTGAACATTATAACACCCCTCAGATTACGAGTCGCACGCCTTAACACGCTTGGCCATGCCGGGCCATAGTGAAAGGTAAATTAATAAATAATAAATTAAGAATCCCAAGTTGAGTAACAGATTATAGTTGGTTTAGCCTAATGCCACACCATGGGCAATATGCGTTCTTTCTTCTGCTGCTAATCGAACGTCGGAATTTCCCTGACCCACCTGGGGGACAAGCTGAATAATAATAATAATAGCAGTGTTCGAAATACTATCCGTTTAATATATTCATATGTTACGAAAAATATAACACAAAACGTGCTAGAAAACTTGTTTCAAAAATATTTACTTATATATGATACTTAGAAATAAGTTGCACTCAGCAACGCGTTCTCGGTCTCTAGGCAACAGTGACGTCATACTTTCTGTGATCACTTTTGTAGCCCCGCAAATTTATCAAGAAGGTAGGCCTATTCGTCGACTGGGTATCTATATCCATAGCGAAAACTACGGTGTTTGGTAAATAATTTGTATACATTTTTTATGTCGTGATTAAGCAAATGTATTAAAAAGTAAGTATTGAATATATAAGAATTAATACTGTTTACATTCGGCGTTTGTCATGGGATTAAATTACGCAATAACTTCAACTTTCAAGGTTGCGGACGTATTTCTTAAGCTTGAAATTCGCCATTTTGATTTGTAACGTTTCATTCTGATCTTGAGTCTAGACCTTTTGCAGGGTAGTACTAGTGGGAAGTGCTATTTAGAACGTCGTACCCTAACTAGTAAAGTTTCAGGACGTAAGGTAAATTATTAAGCTAGTCAATACTGTATTGGAATAAGTGTTAGCTTGTATAAAATGAAGTAAGATATTCAAATGTATATATTTTATTGCAGTTTCTTAAAACTACACTATGGATAAAGACGAACTTGTTCAACGAGCCAAACTTGCCGAACAGGCGGAAAGGTACGATGATATGGCAGCGGCAATGAAACAGGTCACAGAAACGGGCGTGGAACTAAGCAATGAAGAGAGGAATTTGCTTTCCGTTGCCTATAAAAATGTCGTAGGAGCCAGACGAAGCTCTTGGAGAGTGATTTCAAGTATAGAACAAAAGACGGAAGGAAGCGAAAAAAAGCAACAGATGGCCAAAGAGTATCGTGAAAAAGTCGAAAAAGAATTAAGAGAGATATGTTACGACGTTTTGGTAAGAACAGCAGTTAACATTTATATAAAGTTGAAACTTGAAGATGATAGTAATAGCGGCAAATACTAAGTTCAAAGAGTTATGACTAAATTAGGACTTGTTTAACGACAGTACGAAACAAATTTAGATAGGGCGGAGGAATATTAGTTAACACCTGTCATTGTCATGCCAAATGAAGCCAAAAGTTAATTTGACGGCACATGAATTTAGTAATCTTCTTAATAACCTTTGTAATGGACTATCCATGACCTAATATGATGAACCCGAGAATACATGGTTTGTATTTTGCCACAAAATTTCCACATTTTATGAGTGATGGTCCAGTTTCAGTATTTGACTAGGTTAATTTAAAGGTTAGTTGTAGGTTTAGTTTATTATCTGCCTTCCTTTATAATTACGCGTTAAAAAATATGAATTGAGCATGATGTTTACAAGAATAACAAAATTCATTCATGCTAACAGTAGAAGTATAGCGTTAGGCTTAAAATGTCTCAGGCCTTGACCTTTTCAAAAGATATAGACTATGTTTATATTTCCATGGTCTTAAATGTTCTTTATTAGTCAGAACTAAAACCCCTCATTATCTGCTTCTTTTAGTGTCTAGTTTTGTTTTTAAAAAAATTAGGCCTCACAATTCATATAATTGAAATTTTCATAATCAGTTTTTGTTAAGCATTAATAGAAAGTTACTGCTTTTGCTTTTTTGCACCTTTATACAAATGGATCATATCTTTAATTCCCCATGACTATAGAAATTAATTTCACAGTTTAGCCATTTTGCTCTTCAAAGTATTATGATGGAAACCTAGTATCTTTTATATTACCTACAGTTTACTAGCTCTAACATAGAAGTCAAGTTTGAGGCTTAGAGGCATATTCCTTCTTTTAGATATTTTACTTTTTTTTTATGTAGGCCTTGTTAGCTTTGAGTGAGTAAAGACCATTGAAATATGAAGTAAATGTAAAAGATGACACTTAAGTTTTAAGTGTAACTTAGTTAAATTGAACAAGGAAGCTAGACATGGAATGTTAACCAGATTAGTTAGATTTTTATAAACTTTAAATGTCATAGCTTGTAAAAGGTATTATCAGTTGATGAAATAATAAAAAATGCTTTGCAAAGTTACTTAACAAATTAAAAAATTTGTTGAATAGTCAACATTGTTTGAATAGGGGAAAAACTTTTAAAATATTTAATATTCTGTGAAAAGGTAACTGCTTGAGTCTGGTGGATCTGAAGGTTTAAAACTTGGTTGTTACAAATATTTTAATATAAACTTATGTTAATTAGTCTGTGCTAATGAGATATACTATTAAAGAAATTCATCATAGTTAATTTTTTAGTACCAAAGAATTAACCTATTGTACAAAATTTTAGTGACCTGTAAGTAACTGTGTATGGAAAAACAAGTAAGTATGCTTGGTAGATTTTTAGGTCAAACCTGCACTGGCTAGAAAGGTCAAAGTGTTTGTTTGTTTGTATAAAATGCCCAGAAAGTTTTTATAATTCTAGTAAAACTTTAATTTTTATAGCTGACTTATTGAACTGAGGTTATAATGGAAAATTCAAGAATGTGTTTTATATTTCTGGATATTGAGCACCATAATTCCTTACTCATTTAAATGTATTTTACCAAACAAAAAAATCAAGTCATCATGTTTAACTGCAGTATTTTTAAGATAGCATTGATACTGAGCATATGAAATGACATTGAGTGGCCTTTCTAAAAACTGTACCACAGTTATCTGTAATGCCAATAGAAGTATTTGTAGTAACACCAATATTCATGGATAAAGGTCTGAACTCTAAAATATACATCCTTTTCACTGTATTGTCTAATAATGTTAGTAAAATTAGAAGATTGAAAATCATGATATTTATTCGCTCGAGTCATGCAAATATCATTTTAAAAATAGTGGCATTTCTTTAGTAGCTTACATCTGGCTTCGATAAATCCTAAGCACCAGGTAGCTTTGGCAACTGCTCATTTCATCTTGGTTTCTAGTATTTTCTCCCATTTTATTTATGCGTGGGTCTTTGTTAAATTGAACTCAAATCTAGAACAGTTTTCAGCTTTTAAATTAAAAGTCAAGAACTATTTTTGCGTTCTTTGAATCCTAAAGTGAACTTTGTTTCTAGGATTTTAATGGCGGGTTCAACATTTTTTTCAGGAATGAGTTACTATGGTTTCACAACTTACTAATTTTGCATTATCTTGTTCTTTTTTCTCTCAGTTTAAAAAGTTAGTGTGTGTTGACTCGTACAGAGCCAGCACTTAGTTCAACCAATACTATCAGATGGTTGTTAATCCTTAATATTTGCTCATTGATGTGAAAGTAAATAAATATACATAGTCATCATTTCCCAAGACAAACAGTGGTAAAGTAGGGTTATGCACACCTGGCTTTTAGATCTGAAAATGTTTGTCTAGTCTTATCATGTGTTAATATTTTTTAAGCTAAAGCACAACTAGATGAAAGTTAATATCATATGTCCAATTTAGATTTACTTTACACCCCATGATAGTTCAGTGGTTAGTAGTAACAAATATTAGGTTACGTTCTACAAAGTATCATTATTAAATCTCTCCTTTTTTACCCTTTAATTTGAAAAAATTTCTTGGCTAGTTTCAGCTTTGTATCACAAGGTCATATTAACATTACTTTTGATTGTAACCAACTGTGTGCTTCTTAAGTAGGTTCCACTCAACTGTTTAATATATGAAAATATGTCAGACCACAAGATTCAAATTTTATGTTGAAACAAGTAAATTATAAGTGTTATATGTAGTTTGTGACTTTAATAATCATATTAAGAGTATTTGGTAAGTTGTACATTTTAGTTGCATCAATGTTGTTAAGGTATTGTCATGCATAATTTTGTGCAACTGTGGTACCTTTATTAGAAGGACATTTCTAAGGAAGTTTAAATTTCCTTATTCCAGATTTAAAGTAATCTGTAAAGTGAGGCTTTGTTTTGATAATTGATTTGGGTATTCAAAAGAGTTGGAAGTTTAGACATCTTCCTGTGAATTGTCAGTTTGGAAAATTAAAAATGTTATAAAAACAACCTTCACACTCAGGGGTAGTAGGTTTACCTTCCAGTAAGTTGTCTGTGCAGCAGGGTGAAAAGATAGAAAATTAGAATTTAAATATTATTGGTAACAGGTTTAAGCTATGGAAGTCTAGATATGGATTTCTTTGTGTTTTTTTGTCTGGATAAATTATAAACTTGACAAGTTTAAAAATTATTTGTTGTGTGTGCTGTTTTACTTATTTGAAACATTTGTTGGCTAGGTATAGAAAGTGTAAAACCTAAATGTATGCTGGACTAAAGAAAGATTATACCTATTTCTAGAATAAGGAATGTATAATGAGCTGAATGGTCTTTTTGTATTCCTTATACATGTTGGGAATATTTTGTCAGAATCAGTTGCTTTTCTGTATTCAGTTAAGACTAACAATTAACTATTAGCTCCAGAATTTCTGAGGATTTATTGTAAAGACTCAACCAACTGATAAGAATTTTGTAAGGTAAGTAAAGTTACTGTTTATTGAATCTGTTTATATATTGTTATATTTAGAATATAAAACCTTTTTTTCTTAGTTCTGTAAAAATATAACAGTTTGACAATAGAGAAATCACTAAAGCAAAACTAAGCTTTTGATTGAGACAGAATTATCTGTGAGAAATTGACCATGTTGAAGAACCTTTTTCATGGATGAAGGAATGTTTAATAAATTGCTTAACTTTGCTTCATATCAGGAGGGGCACTGCTGTTTTACAAAACAATTTACATTACTTGGTGATTGGTGGATAAATGTTAAGATAAATGTATCTCAGAATGGTTGGTATGAGTATTAACACTTTTATTAATAAGCAAAGAACAATGTTTCGACCTGAAGATGACCTAGAAATATGAAAATATTGTTCTTTGCTTATTAGTAAAAGTGTTGATATCCATACCAGCTGTTTTGAGATTACCTTTTAATTTCAAACAGGTTTCTCATCATCAACAAATGTTAAGATGGCTTTTAGCCATAGTGAATGCAAGTATAATTTGAATTGAGATTACTTTAACAGCATTATGGAAGAAACTGACCATGGTGTTTGGTTGGTCAATTTCTTATGTCAAGCAAGCAGTGTGCTGTTGTTAGTGGTGAGGGCATTAGATTTCTTGGATATTTGTATAAGTATTGAACATAAGTCATAAAACATCTATAATTCCATTGTATAGGTCACTGGGTAGGCAACATGTAGTGTTTAGTCTTGGGCTCCTTACCTTGAGAAGAACATTGAATTGTTTGGAATGGTTCACAAGAGGGCTGCTAGGATGATACCTGGGGCAGAATTTTTGTCAACTTAAGAGTTTTAAGATCTCTGAGATTTTCTCTTGAGTTGGAGAAGATATTACTGAGGTGTTTTGATAGTGTTGGTGTTTCATTCTGTGCTTAATGGTAGGAATAGGTTGACACAATTATAACTTTTGGCAGGATAGGAAAGTAGTACTCTTTGGGTAGACTTTTTTTCTTATGGGCTGTTCGACTTTTTGAAGTTGGCTATAGAAGTGTCGGATGAAGGAAACTTAAGGTAGTTTTGAAGGAAAGCTGACAAAAATTAGTTTAGAAATATTAAGTGTAAACTGAAAATAATAAATGTTTAATATTAAAATAGATTCAGAAAATAAAATCTTAACTTAGTTGTACAAAATACCTGTAATCCTCTAATTGAGATTGAGTAGGATATAATTGGCTAATTCACTTCTTTGTAGCATAACTCATGCTTATAAGAACTAAACAGTTATTCTGTGTTTTAAATCATATTTTTACCTCATGTTAGAATGCTATTCTTGAAATTTATGGTTTTGATTGAATAAGTCTTTAATCTTTGTTGATCTATAGAAAATAAATTAAAAAAACAGCAACTTTGAAAGTGTTATGAATAATACAAGCATGAGTTAGTAAACTTGTTTAAAAATTGTCAAAGAATTAAACATATTTTCTGCATGAGAAATGTATCATATTTTATACTTTGAACATGCTAAACAGAGAAAACTGTCTAGAACAATCTTCCATTATTTTGTATGTTTATAGTGGTAGAACTTTTTCTTTTCAGGATTTCATGTAGTAGGTTAAGTTTATAAGGACTTCCAAGCATAAGTGAAAAAGGTTAAAAAGTGAGTTGAAGCACTACTTTGTTAATAAGTAAACAGTTTTCTTGTATAGATGAATCTATTACATTGTAGTGTTTTTCACAAGAATGATTTTTATGGCAACAGACATGGTAAATATTTCAGTTTACTTATTTAAAAAAAAACAAAAAACCTAGGAAATAATAGTAATGAGCAATTTTAGAATATACCAGTAAGTTGACTTTTTATGAGCACAAGAATGTTTTACATCCTACAATTTCTAGACTTCTTATGGTCATATTTAGGGTTGTACAAGTATCAATACCCATTTAAAAACATTAAATGAGGTATTCAGTTACATGGTGCACAGAAATAGCTTTCTTAAGGTTTGACATACTTGTAGATCAACTATAATAAGTCTTTCGACATTCCTCAACTGATGATGTCAGTTAAGTTTAAGATTAGGTATTTGGAAACTTAGATTTGATTAACTTTTGTTAGAATTAATTTGTGATAAGACTACCTGATTAAGTAAAATGTACTAATTGTTAAATAGTTTTGTTTGAACTTTTAGGAGGTTTAATGAGTGTTGTCATTGTCTGTTCTTATCTCTAAAATAAATATATTCATTAGAGCATATATTTCAATTGTTTTAGTTTTATTGTAGGTATGACATGGTTCCTTAGGTAAGAATTAATAGTAAAATTATTTCATGAAGAGTAGACCTGTATTTTGCACACTGATCTTTCAAACATCTTCTAATTATAACTTTCTTTCAGGGTCTACTAGACAAGTATTTGATCCCAAAAGCAAGTAATGCAGAAAGTAAGGTGTTTTACTTGAAAATGAAGGGTGATTACTACAGGTATCTTGCCGAAGTTGCAACAGGTGAACAAAAAAACAGTAAGTCTTCAACACTAGTCACAATTTTGTAATGGACCTTTTATTTCTCTCTACCTGAAGACAACAAGTTACACTGTGAAGGCTGAGCCGTGCTAAATGTTTTTATAGAACGTACATGTCTAGTTACTTTGGAAATACAATCTCATCTTAACTCTTTGAGTGCATAATTAAATTTTAAGTGTTTTTTCCAAAAGTGTCAATTATCCATTAAATAATGAAGTTTAGAGCTTGACCTTTTATTAATAATTTTTCAACATCAAAATCCACTATTTGTGCTATTGAGCATTGATTTATGCACGTGCAGTACTAAGGCTGGAAATTCAAGGGCGTGCAAGTGTCCCAGTGTCGCACTGAGAAAAAGTTATGACAGTACGGGATAAATTCATTTAGAACACCCAAAGGTCAAAGAAGTTAAATATTTGTCAATTACGTTTTTATCAAACCAAACAGCAACATAGTGATTTATGAAATTAAAGTCTGTTGTGATAGCCACATCATAGTTTGTGATACTTGAACCAGTATCTGCTTCTACATGGCATGTTTATTAATTCACAGTTCACAAAAATATATTCTGCCCAATCCAATATTACAATTTTATTCTGTATTGAATTGAACTATTTCTTTTTTTGTTTTAGATTATTCACATTTGAAAGGTGAATGTTGATGTTCTGATAAGTAAAAACCACCACCACTTGTACCTCTGTTCAGTATATAGCTTTGTTTTTGTTAAAATACATTTTTTTTAATGAAATATTACACCAGATTCCACATTTCTTAGAGTAGCAAGCAGCTGTGTCCAGGTTGCCTTTCAAAGTGTGATGCTAAAGTATTTCTGCTTTCAAAAAACAGGACATGTTCAAATTGCTACTATAGTCTAAGCTTCTTGACTTATTGGTCAGATAAATGTTTTTTTTTTGTTTTTTTTTTAATTAGGTGTTGTAGATGAATCCCAGAAAGCTTACCAAGAGGCATTTGACATAAGTAAATCCAAAATGCAGCCTACACATCCAATTCGGCTGGGTCTGGCATTGAATTTCTCTGTTTTCTATTACGAGATACTAAATTCTCCAGACAAGGCCTGTCAATTAGCCAAACAGGTAAAACTATTGACAGTATAATACTGAATTTGGATTCTTGAAGTAATATTAGAAAAACTTTGAGGTAAAGTACTTTAAAGTGTACACGTTGTTCTCTCCCAGGTTACCAAAACACACACATTATATGCCTTAGGTCTTCCTGAAACTAGAAATCTCATTCTTACTGGTACTCTTGGTAACACAGAATGTCTGTGTAATTTTTGTTACCTAAGATGGCACTTTGCAAACTGTATGCCACAGCACAGTTGTTATTGAAGGATCTTCCATGTGCTACAGAACGTTTGCATAAACGTTTATTATTGGTTTTTAAAACTGATTTTCTTTTCTCCTTCATACTTAGTATATCAATTTCTGCCTGCCTTATTTAGGAGATTGCCACTAGGCCTACCTTATGGACTTGTATCTTAAACTTTGGTACATTTAAAGTGTTGAGCTGAAAAAGTTTTTAGGAAGCACTGACCTAAGACATTTTATTTAATAATAATTTAATACCTCAACTATGAATACTGAAAAAACTTTTATAAATAATAACTGTATATTTTTAACCATAGGTTTTAATTTCCTATTGTTGGCTTTAATCATTATTATTAGTAGTAATTTAATAATAATAAAAAGATTGATTTAGTTTGCACTTGTGACTTATTTTTCCATAGTTTTAATGTCATAAATTTTCACATTATATTAACTTTGCTATATTTCTTTTCAATGAAGAGCTTAGGTTTTTGTCATTAATTATAATGATTAAATCTATAATACAGGTAATTTAGGACTATTTTCTAAAGGAATTTTATATTCCTTGCCCTAACTGAATACAAATTTGGTGTATTAACTGAGTTTTCTTCCTGTGCATCTTTCATTGTTTCCAGGCATTTGATGATGCCATTGCAGAACTAGACACATTGAATGAAGATTCATATAAGGATAGTACACTTATAATGCAACTCCTCAGAGATAACCTCACGGTAAGTGAAAACAGATTTTGTACTTTAACAGTCTTATTTCTGTTTGGTTTAGCTTCCATTAGCTTGTTGTCAAGAAATCTTGTTCAGACTGTTTTATGCTCTTTAGAAAAAGTTACTTATTCTCATGTATGCATAAACCTCGAGAAATAGAACTTCCAATTTGCAAACTTTATTCACTGTTTGAAAACCATAAAGATCAAAAAGCAAATATGGGCTCGGAATGGTTCAGTATGACATGGTTTTACAATGTCACATCTAGTTGTTACTACTATTTCATTGTAGTGATTTAATTATGCAAGTTTTATTGAAGACAAGTGTCATACAAGTAGACAGTTTTGCTAAAAACAAACTTTGAAAGCATCATGGTAGTAGGAGTTATTGAGTAACCTAGGTTGTCAGTTTACTTTTCTGTTGTGTTAAACTGGTGATTCATCTCAAAATCCCTTTCATATCTACAACAGTTTTATAGCCACTATTAATATCCCTGCATCATACATCAAACTGTGCAGGGCTTAAAACTGAAATTAATGAGTTGCATCATATCTTTAAAAATCGTGGAATTTGAAAAAAAAACGAATTTCTTGTGTAAATTTATTTGGTTTAATTTTTAACTTTTTTTTTTCTTTTTTTGTCTCTAAGACTCAATTTCCAGCTTGCATTAACTTGATATTAAAAATTAAGTAGCCTGGGGTAATTACTGCATCATTCAATATATAACACAGTCCTGAACAGTCTAATCAGTGGCAGTACTGTGTAATAGAAAACTGATGTTAGTATCTTAGGAAGAGTATTTTGATCACATTTGTTAATTATCAGTGAACTACACTTGCAGAGATAGTGGAGTTTGTCATGATGCTGAAAATTGTATCTGTAATGAAAGAATTAGCCAAGAGAACTAGAGGAAGGAAAGTAGATTGCAAACATCCCAGATGTGTGATGAAAGATGTAGGGTGATAAGTACAAAAAAGTAGACATCTTATGAACAGGAAATGTTTGTAAATGTGGTCTTGATTTTGTTGTGGTCTAACATTATTGATCTGTTGAATTCTGCCATAAAATGTATCGTTTCTCATAAAGCAGTAGATTCAGACAGTATGTGACTGGTGGCAGTTAACATTTTTGGTTTCTTAATGGTGCATACTGTATATTTTTAAGTTCTTCAAATGCATTAATGACATCAGTTTCTATTTCTCGGTGCAATGTTCAGGTAATCTATTTCCAGTTTGTTTTTAAGGTTCCTTAAGTACTGAATAATTACTTAGTTTTGTAACACAAGCAAGATTTGTGGTTAGAACATGAATGAGAATAGTTTATGGTCTAAGTGTACACTATAAAGACAGCCCTGCAGTTACATGGACTTTCATGTAGCAGTGCAGTAAGGTTTTTCTTTATTTTCTTAATACGTAATACATGTAACTGATGTATACTGTTTTTATATTGTTAGATTTGAAGGACTTGTACACACCTTTCTTAGTCATAGTGGCATTAATACCAGTTGTATTGGTGTTTTTATGTGCAGTACTCGTGTTTTGGCACCATACTGTGCAATAATAAAACAAATACGTTATTACCTAAGTTGGTTAAAAAAAAAATCCTGCACATGCAATTCTGTATAGTAGACACAAGTGACCTGATCTGAACTGGAGTAACCACAAGTCAACAAAATTTTTATTAAATAACTATTAAGAACTGTAACATGTAGAGAAATTAACATGGTTTTTCTTTCTTTCTGATTTTCTAAAACCAGTTTGTTCTTGGTGTTGTCAAAAATGACTGGTAATTTGCCAAGGGCTGTACTACTTCTATGATACATTCTATTTTCTACTGGATGTCTAGCGACATGGGGTAGATTCTGATAAAACATACTTGTTAACCAAGTATTAATTTCTGGCTCTTTTGGTTTAATAAATCACAAATGAATCAGGTTGTAACATCAAGGTGTTTCTTGGGTACTGGAATTTTGTGTAGGTAAAATCCTTAGTTGGTTATTATGTTTTTTTGTGGACACCTCACACTTATTCCTTCATATACTACTAAATTAGGAATTGTATTATTAAAATAAATTAATGGTTTGTTTTGTTTTTTTCCAGCCAGCTTTCTTTTTACCATCAATAACTTTTACAGTTATTCACAACTAGCCTAAGTATTTATAATACAACTAGATGAAACAGTAATTCTAACTGGTACCTCTTAGTTACTGGCGTAATACTACAATCAACTGGCTCCTTGCCAGTCAGCTACATGTACAACTTATGAACACCCATAGCAACATCAGTTTACTAAATATTTCTTTGCTGTCTAGTTAGTGATAATTATATAATTAAGGTGGACTAAGTACTCAGGTGAAAGTATAAATTTGACAAGAATTAGAAGCTTGTACACAAAGAATCAGATATGGGTAAGTAATTGTACTAAAGGTTTGTATGAATTTACAGAAAGTCTTTGGAGTAAAATATGATAAGAGTACTTGGTTTCAACGTTTTTGTATTTCAATTGCATAAACTTTAGAACCTCTTAATAGCAAGGTGTTGTTTAAAGTAAAACTTGTTAATTATCTCTTCTTCTTTATCCTAATTTGAAATGTGGCACAGTTGTCTATGTATAGTGAAATGAAATATAAATTTATGACAAAGCAAACGGTACTTGTTTTCTTTTGAATATATAATTGATTTGAGATTTTTGAAATTGCTTAACAGATTCAACTATTAACCTTTTCACATCTTTCTTTTTTTTTATAATTTTATTATTAGGCTTTTATGGTGGAAAGTTTCTTGTTCACTGTGAATTATGCTAACATTGAACTCACTATTGCCCTTTAATTTTTATCTTGAATTCATTGTCAAACTAAAATATGCATATTAAAAACATGTTAACGTTGTCACTAGGATGTCTCAATATTACCAATTTATCTCACTTTCTAATTGAGCTACAAATAGATATATTCTTCTACTGTTCAGAGCAGTGTTTTTTCTTAAAACATTTGCATGTATTGAGTACCCATGCTATAAATTTTAACACAGTATGTGTACGTTCACAAAATGTAGTATACTTTAGTAAACATTACAACTCTGTGATGACCAGAAAACCCACTTGTAGATATATATGTAAAAACCCATACCAGCCATTTTTACATGTATAAACATTGCAAGTGTTTTGTACAGGAAAGAAATATTTTAGTGAAATTGTTTTTAAATATTTTAAGTCTGTTTCTTTACCCCAAAAATCTCGTATCATTTGTGTAATCTCTAAAACCTCTTAAATACATTTTCATATGTTTGTTTTCACTAAGACTTTATTTTATTTTCACTACCTCAACTCTGTACTGGGGTCCATCAATTTGAATGACCTCTTAACCACCATTAAAAAAAAAAAAAAGGAAATAGATATAAATTATGCTTTTTTGTTCTACAGTGACAATAAATTATAACACAAATATGTTTACTATAAATAGCTTCAAATTTGTAACAGTATCCATTTATGCGTATTTATTATTTTTACCTTCTAGTCATTTCTGGCTAACAATATAGAAGTTAAAATTGTATCTCGGAATGGCTGGTATGGTATTTACACTTACTGATAAGGAGAGGACAATGTTTCGACCTTCCTCGGTCATCTTCCTGTTAAGAACACATTAGTTCTCAAACTTACTTTACTGTTTTACATTTTAAAATTACAGCAAACAATTATATCATCTAGTTATGACCTTTAGTACTCATTTGCTGCTTGCCATAGGTTGCTAAACCTCATAGAATTTTTCACATTGAGGATGTGAAATAGAAATTTTTCTTAGGTTTTACACACACACACACACACACACACACACACCTAAAATAACAAAGAAATCATAAATTACAGTTACAACTTTATTAAATAACCTGTACTTGGGTTTAATAAATATGAAATTTCAAGCAGGTTTACAAAATTAGTCACATAACAAAGATTGAATTAACTTCATAATCCTTGGAAAATGTCCGAGAAAGCCACTAAGGGAACATTCTGAGCTTTTTATTAGTTATTCATGAATTGTAGACAGAATTAGGTGTTTTCAAAAATAGAGATAGGTTGTCAGGGCCACTGATTCAGTACATTTAGTTAGATACTTCAGCAAATGCTGTATTCAACATGTGTCACGTATAAAAGGATTTATTTTTACTTTTAAATTACAAAATTAATTACTGGGTCATACTAAAATTTCAATTTTATGCAATTTCATACCAAACTTATTGACATTATTATATTCATAAAAGAAGTCATTCAGTAACATTTCTAATGTGAACCACAAATACTGTATGACATGGCGTTTGATCCATGACCTGTAGTGATAGGGTTAATCACTCCTTCAGGACTCTTTCACTGCCAAAAATAAAACATTGTTATACCTATAAAGATTGCCTTTGTATTGGTTATAAGCATATCCATCAATAATGTACACTTTACCTAATTGTCTTGAAGTACATAGAAGGCTGGAAGGTTTGACAGAATTACTGGTATCCTGGAAATCAATGTGTGAGGATCAAAGTTTATATTTTTGTTTGCAATTACACATCTTTTGTTTCTGTTTGATTAGACTATATTGAGGAAAACTCCAGTGCAGATGTGTTAATTGAAGGTTGAGCATTTTTTTGAAACATTTCCATCAAAATTGAAACTTTGATGTAAAAAGCTAAAATAAGAAATTGTTTTGATGTCAGTCTCTTAATCAACACTGATAATAACTGGTCATATAGAAAGTGAGTTGAATTTTAATTAACTGAAGGCAGGTCAACAAAATATTATGGGTACAGAAAGTTAACTATTTCAGAATCAATTGTCAGTTGAGAGATTGATGTATATTAACTGGCTAAAAAAGGGTTTAAAGTAGCTCTCCTGGCATTTTCCTTGGGTAAATTGTTTATCAGGATATGTAAAACCAGACAAATGCAACTGGTTCTAGTAATTTATTGGAGCACAAGAAGTAGTGAGATCCAACTAATAGTAGCTAGGATACTCAGTTTAGTATCCTCAGTTTATTCAGAGATAGTCATACTTGTGACTACTTATTTCATGTTATTCAGTTGTTTTTGATTGTATCTTCTGTTCTTTCCTGACATTTTTTGTATTGTAGTTTCCTTTTAAATCTGAACATCATTAGACAAGTAACTAAAGATATTTATTCTGTGTTGCTACTTAAAAACAAGGTATACAATAGAACATGTCAACAAGAAATGTACATTCTAACCATTAATTTTATGAATGGAATATTAATTTCTATTTAGTGATTACACAAGCCTGTGATGATTTTAGTTTCAATTGTCATATAAATTAATTCCTGTACAGGTAATCCAAAAATTATCCATTTTTCTCCATCACGTTTATTCATTTTTACTATGGATTTCTTTTGACCATTCACGTGAAACTTATCGATTGTACTAGAACCTAAACACGTTGGTAAAGGAAGTAGTGATTTAATTGTTTCTCTTCTTAGTTTGTAATCAAATCCTCACATATTTTTATTAATCTAATTTGATAGTTAATTTTCCACTTTCTTTCCAGTTATGGACGTCTGATACTCAAGGTGATGGAGAGGAGGCAACAGAAACTCAAGAAAACTAATATTGTGCATTCCCTTCTTCCTGTTGCAATCTCCAAAAACAATTGTATCATGAAACACTACCATAGTCATTAGAAGTTACGAAACTAAAAAGAATCTGGTTAAACCCAAATAATCAATCTTACAGGATTTTTTGAAGTTTGTGTTCGTTTAGCTTGTTCAAATTGCAATACAAGCTGACGTATAGTCAGTATATAATAAAACTGTGCCAGCCAGTTTGCCCTACTTCATCGCTGGTTTTTCATGTATTCAGCTTTATACATTGTGGTCTAAAGTGTAATTCCCCAGCTTCAATTGTCAAGTATAATTGAGAACAAACTTGCAGGATATATAATTATCAGACTTTCAATTCACGGAAATTGTTTGATATTGGGGGGAGGGATAATAAATGTATTGCTGTTATCACTTAAGTAGAACAGTAAATGCAATTTCTAAAAGAAAACCAACTATTGTGTTTTCGGTGTTATGACTTTCAGTCATGAATAGTCATCTGTACAGCTGAAACCTGAAACTATGTACGAATTGTTTATTTAGGGCCTAGCTTTCGTCAGGGTGTTATGAAGTATCTGAAATAACATAACTGGTATTATTAGCAAATTAACGTTCTTGAAGGGTATGTTGACAAGCAGAAATGTGTGAAATGTTTGTTGTTAATTGTCGGTAAACACTATTCGGACATAAGTTTCACATAAAATCTGACGTCACTTTCTCTAGTAAGAAACGCACTGAATACTTCGGCATTAAGTAAACATTTTGTTAACATTCATACTTCAGACACGTTACTGCAAGTGTTCCACACTCGATATAACTTTTTTGCCAAATTGGACAACTTCCAGTGTCATGCCTAACATGACCTACCCGATTTCCACCACACCACCCTTCTATAAATAATCTCCGAAACCTCTATGATTCATTGTATTTTGAGCTTAAGTTTAAAAAGTAACAATTCAATGTAATAATAGAGAAGTTTGCCTGGCAGTAAGTGGAATTGAGGAGTTTGAAAGTTTGTAGCAGAAGCTGTTTCATTCATACCTTCTGAAACACCTGGTGAAGTCTTCATTGTTTTATTAATTAATGTTGTCACGTAGACTAACCGGTTACTAGGAAATACACGCCAAGGCTTTGCAATTAATTGTACAAATCATTAAGTACTTCTATTGGAGAAGGAAAAGTAAAACTAATGTGAATCTAGTTTACTGCAGATTTAATTATGTGAAATCCCAAATTTCGACAATGTAAGTCTTGTATTTTTCTGATAAACTTTGGTCGTGTAATAAAATTTAACTGATCCTTTAAAACAAAACGTTCTTGTTGACTGTCTTGTGTAGAATATTTAACGAAGTGGTGTACACGTGTGTAAAAGAAACCAATGGACTTGTGAGAAAAGATTTATTACGTGGACAAATTAATCTTCAGGCTATTATTACATTTTTACGCATCATACGTCATAATTTATTATAAAATACACCACATAATCTTGAACTAAGAGAAACTATACTGTTGTTAAATAAAGATGTTTGGTTAAACCATCAATACTCACTCGATTAAGTAGGAAACTATAATTAATCAAAAACAATAACCAAATAATAAAATTATTTACAAATTAATAAATTTAAGTAAAACGGGTATATTAAAAGTCGCTCGTTTTTTATAGAAAATTATGAGAAAAATGTTGACTATTGTAAGAAAACTGAAAAGTTATTACCACGTCGAGAGATGTCGCTCTTGTAGCTTTCGTCGTTTAATGTGTGCAAAACCCGGATGAATGTTTACCCGGTGATGATAAAAAATCTACACCTACCGAGTTGACATCCATCAGGTGGGTACACTAATTATGTAATTCAGTGAACTGGAAATTGCCGTCGTCATGTACACTTCACAGGTACATAAATCGGAAAAATCTAATAGGATTATAATTTATTTTAAATACAAATCGAATGTCATTCTCCACATTAGGAATGATATCGCAAGATTTCATACAACTTTCGTATTAAGAATAGCAAATAAAGCATATAGCATGTGTATCTTAGTAAATCTTATTTATTCAGTTAAAATTTTGTTAGCTACACAGAAATAAACAGGTAGTTTTAACACACGAACAAATGACACTCACTGCTCCTTTGCCAGCACTAAAGGTTAGAGGGTGAGGAAATAAAAGGACTTTGTAGGGGTAAGGAAAATAATAATGGGGCTTTTGTAGTTGATCGTGAGAACGCAAATACTTGTAGCTCAGTCTGATTACCTGTCCTTGTTATATAGGTTTTATAGAAAGGTTGGTGTGGAACGCGGATCCTTGCCCATATAAACAGCGCAAGTATCCATTGATATGTCGTTTGTTTCAAACATAAGAGAATAAAACTTTTATGCGATGCCTTATAAGTTTATTAAATATCAGCCAAGAAAGATTGTATTCAGCATTATTTTAGTAAATTAATAATTTTAAAGAAAATCTATCGGTGATAAATTTGTTAACATACGTAATAATTGTTTGGTTAGAGGTAAGTTTATTTACCATTAATTATGTGAAACGCAACAACAACCAACAAAAAGTAATATAACTCCTAAACAACGTGAAATGGTGATGTTGTTTGATAGTGGTGTATAATAAAATGATTTTATTGCTGATAAAAACGACTACATGGGAGAAGAATCAGCTTAAAGTCACTGATACTAGGAGACAATTCCACGAACATTAGACGTAAACTGTCAACTGAAGAAATGTCTCTTCCCATGGATGAGTGTGGATCTAGTCATGGTAACGGTAACACATGAACCAGACTCACAACCATCTACAGTTAAAGACAAATAATGTCAAAACTTCGTCTTAAAAATGGTGCTCACTGTCTTGTAACCTCCGGCACATTTTCCAAAACTATTAGTCGCCATGCTGGTTACTATAACTGTGCGGATCAGGCTTAACTGGCATAAATGGAAATACACATAATAGTGATTTAGAGGTTAACTACTTTGGGAAATATGTCCTAAAACAAATATCAGTAACCTTAATATCGTGTCCTTAACCCAAACGGATCTATTATACAAGAGGCCAACTTTTAAACAAACGCACCACACTAGATCCTCAACTGCCAACATGGCGAACTACGCGGTACACCACTAACACTGGAACTTGCTTCTCGACCAGAATGGGCAGGGACAAAACTGAAAACACCCACCTTCATTATGACCAGAAGGGCCAATCCGTAGCTTGAGAAGCCCGGCGTGGTATGCTCGCCTAAGGGGACGCTGTATCCATACTCCGTGCAACTGTAATGGAATGCAAGTCCATTATGACTATTTTCAACCGGCGACTCGAACTTTCAGACTTCTAATAAACAGCCAAATCTCAAAGTATACCACGAATTTTAAATATAACAGAATTTCACGAAGTTTGTAGTTAATAAACATTACAAGATAACACTGGCAGGCCTTTCTTAATTTCTTAAGACACATTTAGAAACAAGCAATTGCTCATTAAAAGAAAAAAAAAAAGTTGCATAGAAATATTTATACTTGTTTTAGAGTAATGTGTATAAATTCAGGCTTTTTACATACAGCTATTTGCAATAAACCTAACTCCCCTATGCAGGTACAATCGTCCTGGCCACATTCTACATTGTCACTTCTTTACCTCCTATAGAAACCGGTTCTCTGAGGTGTAAGCTATCGATATTTCTTTCGACAAGACTCGGTGCTATAGAACAGAATCTTTACAATAAAAATATCTTGTTTCGTTTATTCAACGCAGATGATTAACAATACACAACGAAATTTTAAAACTCGCGCAGGGCATCTAAATTTGTATGAAATAATTAGGCCCAGGATAAAGTCAATTACGTAACCCAAAATGCCGTATTAATTCTAAATTTATATACTAAATTCTTTATTTCGACAGGTATCATTAATTGACTTATGAAAGTTTCATATGCAAATTTGGGATGATTAAGCTTCGGATAAAAAGGGATAACCATGATAGAATCAATTGTAATGTCGCTGATATGCCACAAATACTCTGACAATATTAAAACCAATGAAAATAATTCTTGAGAAATGACTTTAAAAGGGCGCCATTGCGCGATGCGGTATCAAATTTAATTATCCTAACTTGAGATGTTACGGGTTGAACCGAACCGTGAAAAATAGCGTACGTAACTAAAATAATTTTCGTTCAGATTGTGGCAGTACGTCTATCACGTGATTATTTAATGTCAATAGTACTTTACTGAGAATGTTGACATTTTTACTTTGTATCAATATTTTCATGTCCCTCTTCCTTTTTGATGAGTTAGGCCTACGGCCGAAGTGTAATATCAATTACTATAAATACTTTTCTAGTTTGGCTTATGGAAGGTAAACACATGTATTAATCTGTTTTTAAAGAACTAATACGAGAAAAACCACGAGCAGAATGTGAAACTTAGGAACCGTTCACTTCCACAAACCTAGTTTACACGGATGAAATTCCGTTCTCGACTGTTCCCTTCAATTACTTAATGTAAATGTCCGACATCTATGACTCAATTATAATTTTGTTTTATCGCATTCAGTTATTGAAATAACTGTATAACTTTTAATTATTCTCCAACACAGTTCACTAATATCACGATTATCCTTATATCTACACAATTTAATCAATGGCTATGTTAATAATAATACTTGCCAAAAGTTCAAACAGCTAGTTAGCAGACTAGCTGTAAAGTACCATTAGTTACTCTTCTGAAGTCATGAAACTAAATCAACAGCTATTACACTAAAACACTGCTGTAATTATCATAAAATAAAACAAATTTGTTATCTGTGATTTCAACTACTTAAAACAAAATTCCCTACCAGAAACTTCTGCTTTGCTGTACGAGGTAAACTGGAAAGTCTACATCATCTTCACCAAGAACTTAACCGATTTAAACAGTAGCCCTTTTATACCCACGGTAACCTTGACCACTGGCCACCTCTAGGCAAACAGAATATTTCAATACCCGGATTATATCCCAGGGTCAGAACTCGTTCCCTTCCTTTGGCCAGGAACTGAAACAAAGAGGTCAAATGTTATTGGTTGATGGACATGTCCTTGTCATATTATTTGGTTTTGCGGCCACCAAGCAAATGTACAAACAAGAGAAAGATATTAAATATTGATATACACTACATAAGAGCATTTCTTCGATATATTTACCAAACATTTATATCACTAGAATATCTACAAGCACTGTAAAAAAAAAAAAAAAAAAATAAAATTAACATGAACATCATCGTTGTATTTCACAATTCAAGTTGTGGTTCCCTGAACACACATTTTAGGGAATTACAACACAACTGGGTTATACATCAATTTAAACAGACGTTCTGTTTATTTTCTAACAACACAAATGATCTATGGCTGTCAATTTTAAATTGTAATTATTTGAACGTTTTGAAGTCACATTTCACTGTTGTATATCAGCCAACACATGTACGTTGTTTTTTGTTATCAAACAGTGATTCTGTTGGTTTTAACTTAAACCTATAGCCATTCAAAGAGTGGAGCTACCTTTTCCACTGCTTGAAAGAGAAATTATTTCAACAAAGTATAACATGTTTATATGATAAGAATATTATTACATTCAAAACTTATTTTTATTTGCCTAAGTTCGTGTCATTTAATAAAACTGTTTTTCTTTAACTTCTTAAAAGTAATGCTTTATCAATAATAATTCTAAATAATTCATAGCACATTTACAATTTTCTCTATATATTTTCATTACAAGATATGCAACTTTTTTTTATAAAATATGCTACACTAACTTGCCTTTAAGGTTGGATGCCAGACTGATTAGTGGCTAGCATTCTGTACTATGAACTTATGTTCCCATCATTTACCGTTCCTGCGCACACAAAAAATAATAATAATAAACCGCATTCCGTACTTTATCGTTGCGAGTATGATTTAGGGTTAACGGTCAGAGAGTGCTATTCGGTCAGCTATGTGTAGCTTAAGGGAAGGCAGTTGGTTCCGTTGACCTTTATCTACAGTAGTTTAGTTCAAAATTAAATGAAAGACTTGCGCAGACAGCCCTTGAGTGGCTTTATGCGAATATTCTTAAACAAAAGTTTCAATTCGCTCTATATTCACAACCTACGAAATACATATATTATCCAATATATTAGAAATTGTAGACAAAAATATTTCTTATGTAAAAATTTCTTTAGAGTAAACGTAATACAATCAATTTAGAAGCAAACTAATAGCTAGGTTTCATCTCATAAATACTGAAACCTAAATCAGTGGATATGATATATATAAATACATATATATTTTACGTAAGTTTTCAGGAACTGATATCACAAAATTGGCCTTCCCAACATACTTAAATGGATGAGACTGTTAAATTAGAATACTAATTGCCAATGTGTTTTCTAATTAAGTATGCTACTGGTGGCTTAGCGGCAAGTCTCAGCGTTTATTACCAAAGATCGGGTTTTCATACATTTCATAGGTATACCGTAAATAGCCTATTATACACTTTGTGCTCGATAACAGCAAATGAATTATAAACATAAGTACTACTGTATAAGTAACATTTTTACATACGACGACATTAAATGTATTGAAGCCTAACATTGAATTCCTTAGACCTGCGCTGTTGTATAAGATGCTACTGAGCAAAACACCTGCGTGAGTTATTGTGTTAAAACTTGTCCTAGTGTTACTCAGTTGTGTGGCTTTGAGAATAAACTGTCATTAAAACGTGATATCAAACAGTGTTTAAGAAATGTTTTAGACTCTTGTAGTCTATCTGACTGTTGAGTTTTGGACATTGACGAAAAGCCTCTTGGGCAAATTATAGGTCTGAAATTCAAACTTCATACGCCTCTGATTTTTAATTGGAATTGGACATATTTTTTTTTAAATTGAATTATAAAATTTACATTTAAAACAAAATGTAATTTGTTTTATTTCTATCAAACATTGTACGGTTATTATGGGCAACAATAAAAGCTACCAATTCAACAATACCTACAATATAAAATATCAAAACTTCATTGTTAAACACGTTGTTGTTAATTCTAAGTTACGTATAGAAACAATGTGTTTAAAAGCGTGTAAGTTCAGAAACAAAATTAACGATTTATGTACCACAACCTCTTGGAATTTCACTTTATAAGTACACCCGTGAAATGAATACAAATAGATAAGTTAGCAAGAAAACCACAATTTACATCACTATTCCAATACTACGTTTTAATGTTATTGTAATTTTAATATGTGACAAAAGATCTTCGTTTCGATTTCATCGAAGTTTTCTTAGGTTCTCGTGAAATCAGTGTTTAATATTATTTATAGTGCTAGTTATTATTACTACTTTTATTTCAGACATTTCGACCGTTTCTATAATTATGTTTTGTAGTTACTGATTGTTAAAATGTCGTTTGTCTGATATCTGTATTCATTTCAATAACATATATCAGTTATTTGTAAGTTGTTAAGCCCAAAGCTCCACAATGGGCTCGCTGTACTGTCCATAGCAAGTGTCGAAACCCGATTTTTAGTATTATTAGCCTACTAAATTAGCACTCAGCCACCAAGGGGTATGTGAAATGTTATTTACTGTTTCAAGTCCAAACAAAAAGTAAACTTTAAACATAGTTTTAAATTACTCTATTTTCTTTTGCAGCTTCTCATACGGTCGTTAACTAAATCAACTACGTAGCGTAGTGGTATGTCTGCAAAAGTACAACACTAAAAACCGGGTTTCGATACCCATAGCAGGCAGAGCACAGTTAGCTCATTGCGTAGCTTTGCGCTTATACTACAAAGAAATAAATCAACTATAAGTAAACGCCATTCTTACCACAACCAAAGGTTTTGTTTGAAAACACTGTGTTAGATTTTAACGTTGAAAAACGAGTAACTTATCTCACCTTAGTTGGCCTCCTTCCACGATTCAGTAAGATTTTACTCACTTCTTTCGAAAATACAGGGTCGAAAACCTTTGACCTCAATACTACAGCGCTTGTTTGAGCTTCACGTTGTAAGGAGTAAACCTGCTAATGCATAGGCTACAACTATGGACTTCTGGAATTAGCCCAATCAACACTCTTTCGAAACAATAAATGGTAAACTTTGAGGTTACTAGCTCACTGACCTCTAACTGTTAAATGTCATAGGTTACTTTGTCCTCCAGTGTACAGAAAGTCAGCTTTGTTTTACTGTATTTTTCTAATTTATTGTCTTATTTTTACATGAACAAAGATGGCGTGGAAATAAATTCAACACTTTGCTGTTTAATTCTGTGTTGTCCCCATCCCCTCGTCAGTCTGTGGACTTACAACGCAAGAAACTAGGTTTAGATATCCGTGGTGGGTAAAGCAGAGATAGCCAATTATGTAGCTTTGTGCTTTACTACAAAAAAGGCATAAATAACTGAGTGTATATCATGAAGCTTAATTTTGTTTTCCTCATATTCTCGTATTAAGAACCTTCTTTAGAAAAGTCTAGCTTATCTGTTCAAGACTATCTCTAAAGTCAAAACGAGAATATATATATATATTCTTCTATATAAGTCATGCAGTCCAAGTACGTTTCTAAGCAACCAGAAGCCTTCCAAAACAAATAGTGCGATTGAACCAACCCTGATATCCAAGGTTTGATTTCAACACACAAGGGGCCTGCATGTTTACTTTTGAATGTAACACATTTATACACAAATAAGTTGAATAAAAATAATTCTAACTATTTACTTGTTGGTCAGCACAATGCTACACCATGGGCGACTTACGCTCTGCCAACCTCGGGTATCTAAACTCAATATTTAGCGTTACAATCCTTCATATTTGCTGCTGAGCCACCAGAGGGAAGATTCCAGTAGAAAATTTAACATAGTATAAGACTTCTTGAATCATACAGTCATACATCGAAATTACTTTATAACAAATAAACCTATGTTTGTTTTTCGCGTTGGCCCCCAGTTAGAAAATGGTAAGTCTACAGACTTTCCACAGTAAAATCTGTGGTTCAGTTCCCAGTGGCTTTAGAGTGAAACAAACAGACAAATCTTTCAAATTGTGAAATAAAGCTCAAAGGGTGATTTTAATCGATAGAACAGATGGTTTACATTACATATAACAAATTATTTTATAAATTGCCAAGAATAATCAAATTATGTTATATAATTTTAACCCTCATGTTTATGTTCTCTATTGGTGAGGTCCATATATTACATGTTTACTGAGTAACCTTGTTTCAGGTAAAATAAATTAAATGATTTTTTTAATGTGAAATATAGAGGGAGCTTCAGCAACAAGCAATATGATCAACTGCAGTATTGGTGGTTTAATTTTTAGGTTTTTTATGTGACACGTATTAATTTATTATGTACCATGCTATCAGTCAAGTAATGGCTACACAATCAGTTTTGATATAAATAAATCAGAAAAAATAAGTATAGAGGGCTGATAGATTAATAAATCTATGTTCCAGCAGTTTGATAAACTTTGGTTATGATGAACTATCATCGTGTTGAAAGATATAGTTCAGAAATCTTTAATTTTAGTGTAGCTATAAACAAAACAGTTAAAGATGACATACATTTTACATTTGTGATTATTTTGCTTCGTTGAAATCGCATGCTCGTTCAGTCTATCTTGCTAATCACATATTTACACAACCTTTAAAATCGTCTGTATATTGATATCTATATTTCACAATATACTAGCTTTGAAGAAAGTCCCCACCAGCCCTTGCCCTACTCATAAAAATCAACAACTTGAACTTTTGAGTACGTCAAATTAAAATCCAGTCACTCTGTACTTCCAAGCATTCTTTCTGTAGGTTTAGAAACAACTTAAATACACAGGTGAAACACATGTCTTATGCATGGACAGAGAAACAAGACCAAATGTGATAATCCTCTTTAACGGGCGGGGTTAAAAATACCAGCAAACGTTAATTTAACACAACATTTTTCTCATTTTTAAGCTTTAGTTTTCATAATTTATCTGCAAAAGGTTACGTGCCATCTGGATTTATGAATAATTATCTGATAAAGCATATGTTGTTGTTGTTTTTTGGTAAATAAAGCCAGAAAAATAATAATTTAATCATAGTGTTTTAATATAAAATAGGAGTTTCCATCCTCAGATAGTATTCCAAAACAGTTAAGAACTGAAGAATTTTTCTTGATCTAGCATTGTATTCAACGGTCAGCACAAAGGATTTGGCGGGAAAATTTAAACGTAGAACGTTAGTGTAACGCAAGCGTTATTTTTAGTAACAATGAGCTAGCCGCAGGGAACTGGTGTGCGAAGACTTAGACTACAGATAGAAATTCGGGGATAGTTCTATAATACACACGACGCTAACACTAATTGAAAAAAAAATCTAAGCAAGACTTGTTATTACCATTGTGAGTATTTAACTATTAAATTGTATGAAGTATTTATCTTTAAAAAATACTGTTCACATTGCACACAAAAATGCGAATTATGGCTAGTCTCGGTGGAAACGTGTAATATGTCATGTATTTAAATTCCTAGAGCGCTAATAACCTCATTCATGGTTCCAATATAGATATGTGAAGAATGTTCAAGATATATGCACCACACACGTGATAGTTGACTGATTTCAGTGAAGCGACCCCTAGAAACATCTTCTGGAACCATATATTAAACTCGGAAGTTCCGGTGTACCAGCAATTCTACTATTGGGGGGAGGGAGAACTGAGATAATATTAAGAACTTTCTACTTTTCTACGATGTTTGACAATACACAGTTATTGGGTTTTTTGATAAAAACAACCTAAATTAATACAATAATTTTACTAAATACATCCTTGACACTGAATTAAGTGTTACAAATTTTGATTTCAATGAGCTTAAACTTATTTTGTTAAATTGTATTTATTGTTGTCTTGGGTGGCTTTTGATGGCCTCGAACCTCTACTATTTAACTTTGCTGAGAGCAGCAAACGATAGTTTCTGTTTGTTGGTATCATACTGTTATAACTTTGTTTTTATTAAATATTTCTGTTTCTTTACTAGGTGGGAGACATTCCCATCTACGTTACACGGTTTCCCGCCACAAGAGGCAGGACGACGGTTGTTGTGTGTTTCTCTGTTTCTAAGGTTACACGCTTGACATCTCAAGACGTCGCATTCTGTGAACTTATTTTTGTTCTGGTTTTCAGTCAACCCTTGAATATAATTCTCAGCGTATTTATTTAAATAATTTGGAACAATAAAATAATATATTCCGAGTATATTTAGAAATTCACAAAAATGTGGAAATTCGTGATATATTCTTTCTTTCAATTCATTTATTCTTATAAATTTGAAGATATTGTCCAAAATATCACCCTCCCAACTCCACCAGTGTTTCAGCGGTAAGCCTTCAGGTTTACGACATCAAATATTAGGTTTCGATACCCTTTGCAGGCAGAATTCAGAAAACCCATTGTGTAGCTATGCGCTTAACAACAATTAAACCAAAACAAATCCCCCAAACTATATACAATGTTAGTTGCTCATATGAGACGATTAGCGTGGGTTCACGTAAAGCAGTAAACAAATGTTTGAAAATTAAAACATAGCCTGAGGCAGGATACGAAAACTGGTTCTATTATACTCTAATTATGCATTTTTAGGTATGAGATAATAATGTTTTGACAGCAATTATTTTTCAATGTGCATCTAGGGATACAAACAATGTCTCACCCAAATATATTTATATAGTCTATCTTTTTACCTATTTTTATTACTTTTGCTTAAAGACATCTTGAAAGTTTGTTTCAAAGTTAGAATATAATTAGGTAGGTAATTTGGTAATTATAGCTTGTATTTTTCAAGATAGGAAATTATACATTGTTTCAAAAAATTCACCACGTTGTGGCACAAAATTGGCGTCCTATTAGAAAATAATAGTTATATTTCAATAAAACAATCGTCAAACACATTTTTCAGTCCAATAAAAGAGATTAAAAATTTCAAAAAATTGATCACAAAATACAAAAGGATATACTTACACGAAAAAAACATTTTTTTTTCTGAACAAAAACCCTCGGTGGACTTAGCAGTTAGCCCGATGTGGCTTTGCAATATGAAAACACACACACACTGAACAGAAAACAAAATTGATGACGATTCAATTCACGTAAAAAAAAAAAAAAAAAGGGGAGTAACTGGAGAAACATCGTTCAAAAATTCTTGAATATTTATAGAAATTAGAGAAATTTTGGTGGTCGAATTCATTTGATTAACACATTCAAGTATTATAGTTATATTTTTTTTATAAAGTATGAATCTTATGCTTTATCAAAGTAATGCCAAATGTTTCCAAAAATCTATATTTATGAATAGGAATATAACATGAAAAGTTAGTCTGTTTTAAAGCAAGGGTTGGTAATCATCGATGTGAGACCAACCCTCGGATTAAAGCAAGGGCTTACCGGTCTGAAGCCCAGGGTCTCAAGCTATGGGTATAAATGTATTGCATGTAGAAGTTCTGTCCCGAGGGGATCTCTGTGAGTTAAAAGTATAGGGCCAATAGAACCCTTAATCCGGCCTTGAGTGAGACATTGTCCTGAATGCATTTCTTTATAATACTTTTGTTCTATTGTGCATAACTTTAACTTTTCTGAGCTAAAACCTGTTTTGGATTGTATTATACAGTTAATTTACAAAATAAGGTTATCCATTAAGTAAAAACATCAAATTTCTAGTGACGCCAAAGTTTACTTGTTAGTTAATTAACAATATAAGAAAGTTAGTTGTAGCTTAATGATTATAGTCCCTGAACTGTGAATCGGAGAATTTATAGTTCGCTTTCGTGAAACTTTCTTTTAAAATTATCTTCGGAATTGGATCCGTAGATGCGCTGTAAGAGTGAAAGTTAAATCAGACAAGACTAATCCATGAGTTACGATGGGTCCTGTTTACCAGTTGCTTTCTGCATAATCTCTCAGTTTAAAAATTATGAAGGGTTATGCTACTGTAGTATTTGTTTAGCTTTAGCATAATTCTAAAGCAAGGAAAAACAATATTAACTTTCCAGTAACATATAGTTAACAATGTTCGATTTTCATTAGTCTATAATTAACAGTATAAAGCTTCCAGTAATGTGTAATTTCCGTTATGTGCTCAGTTTGCAATATAATATTTTGAATTGTAGATAAATTTAAATGAACTTTTTAGTACAAAATTTCATTATTGGTTAAACGTTTATTAAGGTGTCGCTGTAGTAAATCACACCACGGAATATTGTTAGTAATTTTTCAACGGATCATAACATTTTAATATTGACAATTTTTCTCAGAGACTTAAGTACTGAAGGTTTAAGAATGGTAAGAACTTTTCGAAATTCTAGAAAACAACCTAGTAAACTAATATATTCTTATAACTTCCAAAATTTTCACATCTTTTATATTATTATTATTGTTGGTATATTATGCTACAATTATTGGTAAGTCCTTCGGAGTAAATGTAAGCAGCACTCAATATGACAACTCTATCTGCTCTGTTTGGTGCTAACGGGGCCTTCCATCTAATATTAGGGTTATACAAGTCGCCTCGAACACAAAACACGTTCTAATGATATGTTACAATTCTCGCGAAAAAGCCACGATCATAACTTCCAGTGATTATTTAACTTGGTATGTCAGAACAGATTACAATAATAGCATCCACTGATTGTGTAAATTTGGTATATCAGAATAAGATACAATAATATATCTTTCAGTGATGGATTAAACCTTGTATATCAGCGACATGAAAATCCTTTCGATGGTTAAAACAACTAAATAAATGGAATTGTATTAAATTAGTGATAACACTAAGGTAAATAGTTTTAGCATAATTTAATTCACAAAGAATTTTAAACTCTGAAATGAAGAGCTCTGATCATATGTATTTGGGGTGACATATTGTTCA
Organism: Tachypleus tridentatus; assembly: GCF_004210375.1. Taxonomy (NCBI): domain Eukaryota; kingdom Metazoa; phylum Arthropoda; class Merostomata; order Xiphosura; family Limulidae; genus Tachypleus; species Tachypleus tridentatus. Next base: position 73,236,348 of record NC_134836.1, on the reverse strand, counting down.
CTGCCCTAAAATGTTAGAAATTGAATAAAACTGACAGTCTATTGTATATACATACATTACACACAAAGGATTAAAATTTATTCTGCTCTAGTGTTCAATCATGGACACCCAATATTTACTAGTGCAAGTATTTCCATTACGTGAGCACATGACAAGGACTTGTCAAAGTGTGACGCAGGTTTCGAACAATTTAAATTGGACCAACGATATAGCGGGCTGCACCACACTTCCATATCACTAAAAGTCAGTAATTAGTTTTTCTACTTTTCCTGCATATTATCTAGAAAAAACATTTAACCCGAGCTCAGGTTATTCAAAGTGGAAAGTAATTCTTCCTGTTTTAAAGTGGTGGAACAAAGATATCTTCCTTGTCTTCAGCGACTGTGTATCACTTTCCAAGCTTCAAGTTGTGATTAAAACGGGCCCGGAATGGCCAAGCGCGTTAAGGCGTGCGACTCGTAATCTGAGGGTCGCGGGTTCGCATCCCCGTCGCGCCAAATATGCTCGCCCTTTCAGCCGTGGGGGGCGTTAGAATGTGACGGTCAATCCCACTATTCGTTGGTAAAATAGTAGCCCAAGAGTTGGCGGTGGGTGGTGATGACTAGCTGCCTTCCCTCTGCAAAATTAAGGAACGGCTAGCACAGATAGCCCTCGAGTAGCTTTGTGCGAAATTCAAAAAACAAACAAACAAACAAGTGATTAAAATAGCCTGTGTACAAATAAAATCTATTTTTATTTAGCGAGAATAGAACTAAAGTTTTCTTTATCCTAACTAATGGATAAGCTAATGGTGATATATTCATTTGTAGGTAAATTTCAATCTATAGGCTAAGGCGCAGTGTTTAAAATACGTAACAATATTACGTCCTATGATGGTTCAGAAGTATGTTTTTGTTGTTTTTTTAAAGAGCAAAGCTACAATGGCCTATCTGCTGTTTCCATCACGGAAATCGAACTTTGAATTTTAGCGTTGTAAATCCGTAAACTTACCGCTGTCCCACCGGGAGTCACGGTATCTCTGAAGGGTTATAATGCTAAAACGTGGGTTTCGATATCCAAGGTGTGAAGAGCACAGATAGCTCCTTGCATAGCGTTGTGCTTAATCACAAAAAAAGGATATGTTTCATATAGTTTTCACTGATAATTAAACACGAAATTAATATTGAAAAGAAGTGACGAGACCTACTTCCCCAACAGAAAATTAAGATGGTGTTTTCCAGTGACGTAATGGATTCTGGTAATACAAGTTCAGACAGAATGCAGTCTAGTTTTTATATGGCATAATTTCTGAACACTCAGGAGTAGCTTATCGGAGAGTTATAAACCGGTTCCAGTCTGTGGTTAGACTAACCAACATCTATAGCCTGAACTTTCATAAAGAGATTGTTCAGTCTTCTACGATATTCATCGAATAAAGTTAACACACCTGACTGGTGCGTGCTATTTGAATGTGGTGTTATGTTTCGACAACACTGGATTAACAATAGGATAACAATTTGGTTTATGTGTCAACATATTAAGGTTTTATCATCTATGGAGTTTCGAACTACGAGATCCGACGAATCAATGGCTTCTTTAACAACAGAAGCTAACCGCTGGTTTTAATTATATCCATAAACTTCTTCTTTCCGAGTCCTACATTACTTTCAAAATATGACGATTTATATGTTTTGTTTTCAAAACCTGTAAGTATATAAGAATGAACCCATACAGAAATAAGCGGCAAGAATTTCGTCTAGTTTTGTTTTCTCTTCTTAGTAAATATTGTATTCGTCGTCTACACTCTCCAACATCTAGTGTTTATTTATCAGCCCTTCATTCGTATAAATTTTTAACGAATTTTTTCATAACACGAGTAACAAAATACTTTTTACTGTTTCTATGTAATAGTATTTGTAGCGAATTCACAGCGAAAAGTCTCCAGCAAAACTAATTCACAGCGTAAAATATCCAGCAAAGAGTAAAGTTTCCAGTAAATACTAATTAACATAGTAAAGTCTCCAATAAAAACTAATTAACAGAGTAAAGTCTCTAGTAAAAACTAATTCACAGAGTAAAGTCTCTAGTAAAAACTAATTAACAGAGTAAAGTCTCTAGTAAAAACTAATTAACAGAGTAAAGTCTCCAGTAAAAACTAATTCACAGAGTAAAGTCTCCAGTAATATTTAACTTATAATTTCAGTAATGTTGAAATGTTTATATAACTTCAATTTTGCGGACAGTAATAGTTACAAAATTTTTGTACAAGTTTTAAGCCATAGTTTCTTATAGAGGTTAAACTATGATAAATCTCTTACTACTACTAAAATGTCTTGATGAGACACCAGCAAGTCTTCGGATTTACTACGCTATAAATCAGGAGTTCGATCGCCCTCAGTGGACACAGCAGAGAGCCCGATGTGACCTTGCTGTAAGAAAACACACACTAAACTATAACAAATACAATAATTACTAAATTAACCGTTGTTTTTACTTCGCTAAACTTCACTAAATAGCTTGCTGTAACGGTATAGCGGAAAACAAGTAAACTAATTGATTAGGATTAACAGATGCCCCATTTTTTAAAAATCCTTGTTGTTGTTATTTTATGTCACAATCACAAGCATTAAAAGTATTAAATTATCTCAGTTTTTGTACCTAAATGTGAGTTTGTTATGTACACTTTTTCATTTCTCACGCTTCCTTTAAATTTTTCCTCGAGAATCACGTGACAAAGATAACGTTCCTTCCTTCATGTCTACCACGTTTTCTTAACACATGTCATTGGGTACCCGCAGGAATCGTGTGAAAAAACAACAAAATTGCAGTCTTTTTAGTACGTTTGAAACAAAATGTGTCAATTTAATGATCGTTTTTTAACTATATAAGCTTTTAACAAATTTTATTTGTCTGTGGTTTTAAAACACGACGAAAAAACATCAGATTACTTAGCAAATAAAAAATGTGCTATTGTAATTTATTTTTTATGTATATTACAATGTCACTCCACATGTGGAAAAAACAACAAACAGACATTTGATTCGAGTTTATCCTTCGGAAATGTGGTAAACCTGTGATTGGATAACAGTGTGTATTTGTATACATTTCTGCAAATTACATCTTTACAATACTGGTTGTAAACTGGTGGTTCGCAATGGCTCTCCTAAGTGGTTCGCGAGCTCATTTAAAATGCGAATCTAATCAAAAGCAGCGCCATCTGGGCGCAAGACAGGTAGAATATTCGGCACCAGTCTTGTGAAAGTGGGTTTTATCGGGGTACTCTCCCCCCCCCCCACAGGCATTTGGATTTATAGATCCCAGCCACCAGGTGGCCCTAAACATGGGACGTTTAATATGTTGTTGACTTGCTTCTTTTCGTTATTCTGCAGTCAAGCCTGGATTGACTCCTCTCCGTCGCCTTGAACCGACCGGACTTTTTCCGTTACTTTTCTCTGAAACTGCCTTCACTAGGTCAATCATCTGATATGAAACAAAAAATAGGAGAATTTAATTCAAACTTTCAATGCACACATCAAAACTCTATCGCGAGTGGGACGAAGGGGGATATAAATATCCCTGAATACGCTAGTTGGGAAGTTCATCTTCCTTTAAAATTAAATACCTGCCACGGAAATTTTCGTTTTTTTAGCAGCGCCATTGTCCATAACGTCACGTCAGAGACCTTGGTCATCTTCTCTTCTCTGCCCCACTCAGTCCTTTTAACCAATCTCTACAACAAAATATAAAAAAAAAACTCACGAATATAATAAATAAAATTACCGTGAGCGGGGACAAATGGGACAATAATATTCCTGACCACCCCAAGTGAAGAAACTCTCTTTAGTGAGAACAAGTAGGATAATAATATTCCTGACCACCCCAAGTGAAGAAACTCACTTTAGTGAGGACAAGTGGGATAATAATATTCCTGACCACCCCAAGTGAAGAAACTCTCTTTCATTTAAAGACTGAATTCATGCCACGAGTTGTTTTATTTAACAGTGTCATTCTCTCTATCCATTCGGATGAGTTGTTTTTGTGTATGTTTATGTAATGGCAAGTGAAAGCTGGTAAGGTAGGACCTGTATGTGGTCTGGGGGTCTGTTGACTGCATGAATTTCTCGAGAACAAGAGAAGTTGATAAACATTGTTCTAGAATGTGTTTGTGACGTCATTTAATGTATTTTACGATCTTAACTAAGACCCTTCGTTACCATAATATTTCATAGTCTAGTGATTTACTGGTTGACCATTCCTTACTTAACAAGTCGTGAATAGTCATTGGTTAACTCAGCGGTTTCCAAACGTTGTTGTTCTCACCTCTATCCATGCTGCAGGATTATATATAATGTTAAAATCTGGGTTTCGATACTCGTGTGAACTTAATGACAAAAAACAAATTAACCTTTTAAGACCACAAATAAAATTTCCACAACCCTGATGGGCTGTCGACTTATGAACTCTCAAATAAATTCGTTAACGCTACACTAGAAAGGATTACAAATCACCATACGTTTAAAGTGAACGTGCATGTTTATTTTTTTATTTTTTTTTAAAAAAAGATTAAACCGTTAAAAGCAGTCACAACGTACGTGCAGTTCATGTAAATCATGTTGTAATGTTTTGTCGCTGGAGACCAGAAACTAATTTGTTGATATCGAGCAGTAGGTCAGCGACAATCATTATCATCTGGCCACTCATGTGGATATTAAGAAGCAGCAGACATAAAACTGAACGAAAGAATGTAATGATGCTAATTAGGTGGTTATGGCACTCGATTCGCAATCTGAAACTCGCGGGTTCGAATCCCTGTCACACCAAACATGCTCGCCCTTTCAGCCGTTTTAACGTTACAATCAATCTCACTATTCGTTGGTAAAAGAGTAGCCCAAGAAGTTGGCGGTGGGTGGTGATGACTAACTGCCTTTCCTCTAGTCTTACACTGCTAAATTAGGGACAGCTAGCGCAGATAGCCTTCATGCAGCTTTGCGCGAAATTCAAAACAAAGTGTGTAATGAAATGTTTGTATTATCTTCTGTGCCAAAAATGTCCGTAATATAGAATACTGGTGTCACTCATCAGTTATCAAGTTGTAGTTGTTACAAAGTGCCCATCCTACAGAAAACTGGTCTTGATGACAAGAAACCCACTTGAAATAAAAAATGTATCACAGAACGGCTGGTATGGGTATTAACACTTTTGTTGGTAGGCAGAGAACAACGTTTCGACCTTCCTAGGTCATCTTCAGGTTAACAAAGGTAAACTGTTGTTACTCATCAGTTACCAAGTTGTAGTTGTTACAAAGTGACCATAGTGGTAGTTATCAGTTGTTCCAAAATGAAATACAGAATCTTTAGATATTTAAAGACTTAGATAAAAAACAAAACAAACTAACTGTAAGTTCCTTATCATTGTAATGTATAATATTGTAACAATTGGATTATCTGTAACATCAATAGCTCGTATAAGTTAAGATAATAGTGTAATTTATCTTAACCTTCGATAACTTTGATTTACGTATTTTGTCACTTATGGAGCTAGTTCGTGTTTTGTAAAAGTATGTCATGTTGGATTTGCTTGTTTACGAAAATCTGTGAAAAATAAATAACAACTCATGCACATTTTACAAACTCTTAAGATTTACCTGATTTGGCTGTGATCTTATCAACTGGTCTACAGTTCACCTGATATCAGTTTCGTCAAACTTGGGTGAAGTGTTTCAAGCGCGTGACACAGACTAAAGACAACAGGTGAAAATATTTTAGCCTGATTAACTCTCTGAAGAAACTGATTTATTGCCTGTGATTTTGTAAAATAAAAAAAATCGTGTAGATAAAAATGTATGAAAAAGTATATTTTTTAAAAGAAAAACAGCAACAACGGTCGTTTCGTTTAGCAAACAGCCTGAAAAATAAAACCTTTACCTCCATTTTCAACCATAGCGCCCCCTACCGGTACAGCGGTAAGTCGACGGATTTACAACGCTAAAATCAGGGGTTCGATTACCCTCGGTTGATTCAGCAGATAGCCCGATGTGGCTTTGCTATAAGAAAACACACATACACGCACCAACCATAGTGAAAAACGACAATTTTTGACATTACTTTCTGTATTTTAAGTTTCGAGAGTTTCGTACAGCCAAAGTGACATTTATTAACTTCTAGTGGCTTGTGTTTATGCAGATATTGTAAGTTGGCATATCTATAGTTAGGCCTATCGCTTTCAGACTGCAAGTATTTCCTCTGCGATTATTTGTGAAATAATAAAATGAAGTGTTTGTTTCTTTGTTTTAGAGCAAAGTTGCATGAGGCCATCTGTTGTGCTCACCTCGAGGAATTGAACCACATATAATATTTTAACAACACAATTGCATAGATTTACAGTTGTCCCACAAGGGCGCAAAACAAAGTGAGACGTTTTCTAAGCTGATTAAGACAACTAATATCAAGAAGGTTCCAATTAAATTAATTTATTTTTATTAATTAGTTTAATGAATCTGCTTAAAATCTGTGGCATCTGCTACGTAAATTTTCTGCATTCAAAAACATATGTAGTAAGTATTAATAACGCTCCACTATTACTACGAACAGGACATTCGAGTACTTATTGTAACCGAGGTTTAATTCTCTACTATTTTTACGAACTGGACATTCGAGTATTTACTGTAACCGAGGTCTAATGCTCCACCATTATTACGAAGATTATAAATAAAGATCGATTTTACCCACTAGATAAAAACAGTTTGGAGTTTCTTCAATATATGGATTTGAACATTACTCCATATTTTAAGATGAAATATATTTCGTTTAATTGTTCTATATATGTTACCTTTTTATTCAAACTTTTAGACTTTAGAACAAGTTTTAATTGTTGTTGGAATACCTCCTGAGGAACGAGTTTTATCTTAATAAAACTTGTTCCTGTGTATTATATCTTCCATGTCCAAAAGTAAAAAGACGAAAACATCAGTGTATAATATAACCTTCAATAGTAGGCCTGGCATGGCCAAGAGGTTAAGGCACTCCACTAGTAATCTGAAGGTCGAGGTTCGAATCCCCGTACCACCAAACATACTCGGCGTGGGAGCATTATAATGTAACGGTCAATCCCACTATTCGTTGGTAGAAGAGTGGTCCAAGAGTTGGCGGTGGGTGGTGACGACTAGCCGACTTTCCTCTCTTACACTGCTAAATTAGGGACGGATAGCGAAATTCAAAACAAACCAAACCTTCAACACTCGCTTCAGTTATTGCAAGGTCTAAATACACTGTAACTAAATTATTCTGACGTCATACGTGTTAATGATGTTTTCTTTTAGGAGTGGTTTGTTTTGAATTTCGCACAGAGCTACTCAAGGGCTATCTCCGCTAGCCGTAGTAGTGTAAGACTAGAGGGAAGACAGCTAGTCATCACCACCCACCGCCAACTCTTGGGTTACTCTATTACCAACAAACAGTGGGATTGATCGTCACTGTATAACGCCCCCACGGCTGAAAGGGCGAGCATGTTTGGTGTGATGGGGATTCGAACCTGCGACCCTCATATTACGAGTCGAGTGCCTTAACCACCAGGTCATGCCGGGTCACTTCTTTCAGGAATATGAATTAAGTTTAGTATTCTACAGTCTATTTGTTTGACTTTTCTCGGTAGCTCAGCGACAAGTCAGAAAGGTAATAACGGTAAAAACTGAGTTTCGATACTCGTAGTAGACACTGTACAAAGAGCCCATTGTGTGGTTTGTGCTTAAGTACAAACAGACATATCTGCCTGGTGAATTACCACAAAAAGTCGAGAAACTGATAACGAAGTGTTTTTCTCAATTATTCAACATATGAACTTTAGTGATATTTTTCTGGGCATTCTTTGATCTTTATTACATGCGTACTCATTTATCATCTGGTAAAAGGAATTAATAACTCATTTTAACTCATCGTTTAACATTTGTCTACCACATTACGTCACTACTAGGGTATAAATACGAAATGTTTCATCAACAATAAATCTAATACTAAGTATTTCTGATTAACTTGTTCAAATTATGTTTTTATTTTGTTTTATGTGTGGTGTAGCGTGTCATTCTTTGAATTCGAGGGTTTATGGTTCACTGACTGTTCCGCAAAAAGCGTGACTCGCAATTTAGGGACGTGGGTGCTCTCTTAATACATTATAAGAGTGACAGTCAAATCCCACTATTAGATCACACAAGAGTTAGTGGTGGTAAATGCTGTTAACTGGTGCCCCCTCTAACGTATCGATACAAAATTATAGATGGTTATACGCAGATGACAGCTCATTGTGTGTGTTTTTTTTCTAATTTCGCACAAAACTACACGAGGGTTATCTGCGCTAGCCGTCCCTTATTTAGCAGTGTAAGACTAGAGAGAAGACAGCTAGTCATCACCACCCACCGCCAACTCTTGGGCTACTCTTTTACCAACGAATAGTGGGATTGACCATCACATTATAGCGCCCTCCACGGCTGAAAGGGCGAGCATATTTGATGCGACAGGGATTCGAACCCGTGACCCTCGGATTACGAATCGAGCACCTTAACCACCTGACCATGCTGGGCCTCCCTTGTGTGGTAATTCCGAAATAAAGCGACAACTTTTATCCTCCATACTGATGCCTTAATATAGTTAAAGTAACACCAAAAAACAAACAGTTGCTTCTTATAGCCAACTTTTATAACTGGAGTGCTCGTGCGTGAATTCGGCCTGTAAGTTATTCTCGAAACTTCCATTAGACAAGATTAAAGGGAACGAAACGTCAAAAACTAATAAGATAGAATATTTTACAACCATAAACTACGGGTGTTAGTATCATATTTTACGAAGACGAGGCAGTTTAAAAATAATTATTTTTACTGTTATTACGAATTTGTCATTAGCATGCTAATGACATTTAAAACTTCTCAAAAATTACTTCATAAACACTATTATAAGCACTCGTAGTTTTTTCACTGAAATAAATCGCTTTGTTTATAATTCATATATTTTTTCTTTTAGTTGTAAAAAGTTTGTTGTTATTCCAACTAGACTTATTCGATAGAATACTGAAATGACATCTCTGTCTCAAGTTTTACGAAAGGGACTCTTCATATCGAAAAGTGGGTGGGCACGTAACACGAATAGGAACGTTCCACGTTGCTATAAAATCAGCGTGCCCTGAGGTGTAATGCATCACCGTTGTTTAGCTTCACAAACAAGTGAATCAACCAAACGATTCAGCCCTAGCTTAGGAGTTTCTAAGGCTTTTGTCCTTTTAGCTGGCAAACGTATAGTAAGGTGTGGCGAACAGTAAAGCCTCGTGGTCCCGCTAGGTTCTTTCTGGGTTTTGCTGTTATAATAAACACTCGTTCTTCACTTCATGGATTCTTTTTGCTTAAGAGATAAAATGTAGACGTATAATTAACCCTTAAACAGTTGTCATAATCAATTAATTCTGTTACCTGCAACATTCCCGCTATTTAAGGGTTAAATCGATGATGTTTGTATTTTACTGATAGGAAAAAGTAAAATGTGTAAAAATTAGTGATAGTTCTGTTTGTTAACCTTAACATATATTTGAGAATAAATACGTGAGTGGAATCATACGTACAGCATGCCACTTATCTGCAATTTTTTTGAATTTATTAAATGAAACTAGAATGTTAATTTTGAGGTCTCTTTGTTATGTAATCCACACAACGCTACTCGAGGGTTATCCTGCGTTGAATATAAGTAATAAAGAGAAGGGTAATAAAAAAGACAACGGACAAAATACAAAGGAAAACAAGTGAATCTGATAAAAAGACAGAAAATTATACAAATAAAACAGGTAAAAAGGTCAAAGTATTTAAGAGAGCACTGCCAATAACAGCTAAGCCTAATCTAATTATTGAAACCGTATAAACCAACAAAGTTAATAACTGAGCTATTGTTAATATAGTTTTCTAGTACAAGCCTTCCACTAATGTTCAACACATGCTGTTTAAAGTTGTTTACTTTGTACATGCATGTGATAATAAAAAGTGAAATGTTTTTTTTTTGGAATTTCTCATTTTATGTCATTCCTACAATAGAGGACTGTGTAATTTGCTTTGTCTTTTTCTTTCCATTGTCTTTTTTCGTGTTTTTTAACCCTTGTTTTCATTACTGCCACTGATCTGCGTTAACCTTACCTAGTTTAACAGTTATAAACTAGGTGGCTCCCCAGCAGCACAGCGACGTATCTGTGGGCTCACAGCGCTAGAAACTGGGTTTCGATATCCGTGGTGGGCAAAGCACAGACAGCCCTTTGTGTAGCTATGTGCTTAATTCCAAACAAACAAAATAAACTCGATGAAAGGCAACTAGTCAATACCATTCTATATCAACTCTTGGACTATGAATGGTGGGATTAATCGTTACGTTATAACGCCTCCATACCTAAAAGAGTGAACATTTTTGGTGTAACAGGGATTTGAACTCACAACCAACTGATTCCGAGACTAGTTTCTTAACTACCAGGCCATTGTGAAGGCCTTAAGAGGACTGCAGTGGGACAGGAACGCGTGGGCTTTATTTTTATTAGCCAGAATGCTGTACCGCAGCAATTCCATAGGTTTAGTGTTCCGGCACTTCTTTACTTAGTAGTATGCTATTGCAGACAATAATATTTATACTGATCCACCCTGAGAAATATGTTTAAATATATTAGTCGTTCTCCTGACTCGGCCTGGTAATTAGTGTGTCATGATGCGAATCAGTAGCTCGAAAGTTTCAGCCCCGATAAACTACACACATTTTGTCTTACAACTGTCCGGACACTATAATTGTTGTAAGCTTGATTAAGTGCAACTATTTAAGCGCCTCGTGCTCTGACAAATCGCCCTCACTCTGACCAGCAGTTATAAAGTAATGACTGTTATGACTAAACCACCAGGCCTGATTGTTCAGGTAGTTATTTAATAATGAATTTCGTTCACTGCTACTGTACATAAATAAAATAATTTCTTAGCGAAAGTCTACCACGCTGTCTCTTATGAACCGTATTTATCTTTTATTTTTATAGAGAAGGCAGGTATATTTCAGAATGGTCCTGGTATCCCAAGTTGACCCATTTTCCTTTTGTTTCCAAGCTAGTAAGCATAAGACGTATTTTCATTTTGAAAATTCTAAATCTTCAATCAGAACACATTTTTATGTTTGTTTGTTTTTTTTGTTTTGAATTTCGCACAAAGCTACTCGAGGGCTATCTGTGCTTGCCGTCCCTAATTTAGGAGTGTAAGACTAGTCATCACCACCCACCGCCAACTTTTGGGCTACTCTTTTACCAACGAATAGTGGGATTGACTGTAACATTATAACGCTCCCACGGCTGAAAGGGCGAGCATGTTTGGCGCGACGGGGATGCGAACCCGCGACCCTCAGATTACGAGTCGCACGCCTTAATGCAGTTGGCCTGTAACAAAGTAGTAACAAAGGAAGTTACTAAAAAAGGACTTACCGTCAAGTTTTGGGCTACTCTTACAGCCCACCAGTGACACAGCGGTATGACTGCAGCCTTACAATGATAGAAACCGGATTTCGATACCCGTAGTGAGAATTATGTCATTTTAGTTTATAACTTTAAAGTGATAAATTATGTCACATTATTTAATAACACTCCCCCGTCACACCAAACATGCTCGTACTTTCAGCCGTCGGGGCGTTATAATGTGACGGTCAATCCCACTATTCGTTGGCAAAAGAGTGGTAATGACTAGTTGCTTTCCATCTGGTCTTACACTGCTAAATTAGGGACGGCTAGACAGATAGCCCTCGTGTAACTTTGCGCAAAATTCGAAAACAATACAAACAAACTAATAACACACTTTCAAAAATGTGGCGTAATTGTGTCCACTACCCCTAAATCCGCCACCGGTTGGGTACTTTATATGATAATTGGGGCCATTTTTGACCCCTGGATTCAATGTTTACTGTAACCCTGGCTTTTTTAAAACGTCGGTGAGTATATTACTAACGAATGCAGGAAGGCAAGGATGTAGAAATGCTAAAGTATAGTAAAGGGCGCGAACTTGAAATAAATCTGAACTTATAAGGTAATGGAAAGTAGGCAGGTGTGTAAGTAAAGGAGATTGGATGGTTCAGTCAGTCGAATTGTTCAGGATTATTAGGAAGTTAATAATACAGTATCTAAATAGAGTCTTAACTGCAGCTAATGTGGAATATATAAGCAAGCCCCACCAGAGGATTCGCTGTAGCTTTTTATGAATTTAAATTATTTGCAAATATTGAGATACACGAACTATATATCATCTCTAGTAACAATGAACAGTATTGGATTTTTTTTGTAGTAAGCACAGTGCTACACAATGGGCTATCTGTGTCGTGCCCACTAGGGTAAGTGTGTAGATGTACCGTTCTGCCAACGGGGGCAAAATATGGGTGCTTATGGTTTTCCTTGGTGTAAAGCCATCACCATTAATTTGATTATCGACTACAAACTTTGTGTAGAGACTAGAACCCCTTCGCACAGTTACTAGGTAATGCTTAAAGTTGTGGCAGATACAGAAATCTGATCTTGATTGTTGTGGTGGAGGTTTGAAGCGAGATATTTTTGGAGCCATGGTGGAGGTATTTAGTCATTAGGATAACGCACACTTCCAGTAAAATAAAGATTCCTGGTACAAAGTACATATGCTCCATTGTTTGTTTTCAATCAACATTGTCCACAATAAGCTGAGATCTCGCCACTATACATCACAAAGGGATTCACTTGAAAAGTAGCACCATAGCCTTCCAGTTAACATAAACTGACTGAATCTTTGAAACAAAAATTAAGATAAACTGCGTGAAATGCCTATCAGAACCTACAAAAACTCCATGAATTACGTGAAAGACAAAAGCACCAGTTGTTCAAACAAATAGAGGTGATGAAAGTATTTGGATAGTAATAATTTATGTCGGGACACTTGTGGCAAGAAATTATGTACTCAGGTAAAAGCCACCAAACTATACGTGGTAGATAATCTTATGTTTCTGGTCTAGGCTTCTTACAGGCTAGACAAACAAATCAATTTGTGTAGAATGCGTATGATTTAACCGTGAAAGGGTTTTCACTGGTGTGTTGAATTTGAGTTCAAAGCACACATTTTCACAGTTCTGTCATGCTTCTCTGTTGGTTCCTACCTGTCAAGATCCATAAGTATATTAATTTCAACAGAGATGGACTCACATGTGTCTAATTTTTAATTACTGTAAACAAGAGTGTGGTCTCTGTTTTGAAATGTAAATTGTAGTTTTGTTTTTACATTAACAACTGAAGATAATAAGACTCCAAGCAGATATTGATGTTGTATGTGTCAAGAAGACATCATATCCAATGGCTATGTCAAACATATTTTTTGTCCATTGTTGAATACGCAATGGTCACAGTCTTACAGATATTATAAGAAATACATTCATATATCATTCAATGTTGAAGAAGAATACATTTTGTAATCTAATATGTTAGTTTGATTGCTTTTTAAAACTAGACGACAAACAGCCTTGTTAGTGCTGCTTTGTTATTAACCCTTTAGATCGATTTGTAAAGAGTGGATGGTTCTAGATCCAGGTCCTGGGAGGAAGAGATGTTGGATCATCATAAATAGAAAACTGGTGCTTATCTGGTGTCTTACAACAACTATGCGATTAAACCTGATGACAAATCTTGTTTGTGGGAGAGAAGAAATGTGGTACTTTGTCAAAGGTCTTTATTGACAGCCTATAGTTGAGTTGATAAAAAATGGTCCATTAAGATATTTTTCCTTCTCCAAGAATTGAAAGTTCTACCTCTGAGTTATCCAAAGGGTTAGTCCTCAGCACTTCCCAGTAAGACACTGTTTAATATCTCAAACTGCTTCGCTAACAAGAAGTTCTCACTATTTCTTCAGCCTCATAACAAAAGTAGAACACTTCAACGGACAAACCTTTATGGTAAAGTAATGGTAAATTATACGGATAAATATACGTTTGGCTTCTACAGACTGAATGAATTTTTAGAATTTTGTTACTTTTTGTATTATTTTACTCAAGTTAAACTACATTGTGTAAAGTGGTTTTGTTACATTATTTTATTTGTATTATTTTACTCAAGTTAAACTACATTGTGTAAAGTGGTTTTGTTACATTATTTTATTTGTATTATTTTACTCAAGTTAAACTACATTGTGTAAAGTGGTTTTGTTACATTATTTTATTTGTATTATTTTACTCAAGTTAAACTACATTGTGTGAAGTGGTTTTGTTACATTATTTTATTTGTATTATTTTACTCAAGTTAAACTACATTGTGTAAAGTGGTTTTGTTACATTATTTTATTTGTATTATTTTACTCAAGTTAAACTACATTGTGTGAAGTGGTTTTGTTACATTATTTTATTTGTATTATTTTACTCAAGTTAAACTACATTGTGTAAAGTGGTTTTGTTACATTATTTTATTTGTATTATTTTACTCAAGTTAAACTACATTGTGTAAAGTGGTTTTGTTACATTATTTTATTTGTATTATTTTACTCAAGTTAAACTACTTTGTGTGAAGTGGTTTTGTTACATTATTTTATTTGTATTATTTTACTCAAGTTAAACTACATTGTGTAAAGTGGTTTTGTTACATTATTTTATTTGTATTATTTTACTCAAGTTAAACTACATTGTGTAAAGTGGTTTTGTTACATTATTTTATTTGTATTATTTTACTCAAGTTAAACTACATTGTGTGAAGTGGTTTTGTTACATTATTTTATTTGTATTATTTTACTCAAGTTAAACTACATTGTGTGAAGTGGTTTTGTTACATTATTTTATTTGTATTATTTTACTCAAGTTAAACTACATTGTGTGAAGTGGTTTTGTTACATTATTTTATCCGAGGTTTCCAATTTAAAGAATCGCAAGAGTAAAGTTTAAGAAATAATTTTATGTACATCACGAACCAGATATGAAATGAGATAAAAGTGATACAGCTAGTGTATATTATCCAAAAGAGATGCTTCTTTCTTTGGTGTCAATTACAAAGTTGCATAACGGTTATATTTATTCTGCCTAATATAAAGAGGAAGTTTCGAATTTTAGTGTTATAAGTCCTTAAGATTACTACAGGACCACCAAGATAATTCTTTCTTGAGATAATCTTTTCACTGAGATATAATCTGAACAACGATCACACGTGTGATAATGGAAAACGAAACCATTATGGAATTGAATCTGTGCTTGTTATTAAATGGAAATGTCTTCCATAACCCAGTATCTTTCAACATATGCTGATAAATGTCATCGTATTCTGGTAACAAATCCTTACGGGTTTCTTTGTATCTTGATAACAAATTCTGATGGGTTTCATCTTACTGTTCGTCTAACACTGAGGAATGAATAATTTTATTTTATATGTTTATATGAATACTAGCAGCTATATCTCGTGTACTTCTAGCTAATCCTTCCTGGTAATTTAACAGCTTTGTACTAATCCTTCCTGGTAATTCAACAGCTTTGTACTAATCTTTCACGGGAATTGTGTAGTTTGCAACTAATCCTTCCTCGTAATTTAACAGTTTTCTACTAATCCTTCCTGGTAATTCAACAGCTTTGTACTAATCTTTCACGGGAATTGTGCAGTTTGTAACTAATCCTTCCTGGTAATTTAACAGTTTTGTACTAATCCTTCCAAGTAATTCAACAGCTTTGTACTAATCTTTCACGGGAATTGTGCAGTTTGTAAATAATCCTTCCTGGGAATTTTACAGTTTTCTACTAATCCTTCCTAGTAATTCAACAGCTTTGTACTAATCTTTCACGGGAATTGTGCAGTTTGTAACTAATCCTTCCTGGTAGTTCAACAGTTTTGTACTAATCCTTCCTGGTAATTTAACAGCTATGTACTAATCTTTCACGGGAATTGTGCAGTTTGTAACTAATCCTTCCTGGGAATTTTACAGTTTTCTACTAATCCTTCCCAGTAATTCAACAGCTTTGTACTAATCTTTCACGAGAATTGTGCAGTTTGTAACTAATCCTTCCTGGGAATTTTAACTATATCAGTTAACCTGGACTTTCTAACCTGTTACTTCCGCTTGAAACACGTGGGTCAGGTGCAGTCCAGTAGTTAGCATGCCAAGACTGTGAATCTGAGGGAGCATTGTTCACGTTTCATAGGTACAACGGTTAAATGCCACAATTTGTTAAGACAAAAAATAGCTGAAAAGTTGACATTTGGTGCTGTGGGCTAGCTGCCTTCCTTCTAATTGGTTTGTCTCCTTATAATTATGGACAGGTGGTTCTTCTATAGGTTTGCATGATTTTTTATTATACAATGAATAACTTAGAACGTTTTACGGACTGCATGAACTCAAATCTAAAATTGGTAACGACTAGAGCCAAAAAGTGACCATGATTTTAAGTAATATAACAATATTCAACATCCCGGATGTGTGGAGGGTTTTATCCTCTAGTAGAATTCCAAGGTTTTATAATATGTTTAGTGAAACTCAGGTCAAAGACATAAAACAAAGGCCCGGCATGGCCAAGTGGTTAAGGAACTCAACTCGTAATCTGAGGATTCGCGACGTTCGAATCCCCCTCACACCAAACATGTTCGTCCTTTCAGGCGTGGGGGCGTTATAATGTGAGTTTAATCCCGCTATTTGCTAGTAAAAGAGTAGCTAAAGAGTTGGCGGTGATGACTAGCTGCCTTCCTTCTAGTCTTACACTGCTAAAGTAGGGACGGCTAGTGCAGATAACCCTCGTGTAGCTTTGCGCGAAATTACAAAAACTCAAATATAAAACACATAAACAGTATATGGACGAGTTAAAATGAAAGTTTAAAGGAAAACCATACAGATGTTAATTATACATCACCAACGATACGAAATGCTTTGCACACCACTGTGATGCTATAAATACTTGAATAATGTACTTTCAAAACTTGATTACCGCTCAAAAACAAACATGTCGCTCATTTAATCACTTGGATAAACCACATCGGAATACGAATGCTTGGGCGGCCAGCGAGGGTGGTTGCGCCATCTTGCGGAATAATATTAATAAAAATATCAGCTAGTTTCTGCTAGACGAATTAAAGGCGTCAAAGTCAGCACGTGCTAAAATATGAAAAAGTAACTCTAGTTCTCTACTACGACCGCGTTTCACCTAAGCTCGATGCAGGTTATAATAGCTGTCATCCTAGAACTTTTGATACGAAACCTATTTAAGGGCCAGGTATATGAAACAATAAACACACACACACATATAAATCCCCAAATCAAACAAAAACTGTAAAGTAATAATAAGTGTTTTGAAAAGGTTTGAACTTAATTGTACGGTGTGTTTGTTTTAGAACAAGGTGACGTGGGAAATTGAAACCTGGATTTTAGTGTTGTAAATCCTCTCTATTCCACCGTGGGCTTAATTTTACAGAAGAAACTTTTACGTAATCTCGAATGATCTGTTGGTGTGGTGGGTGTGATCGCACCCATATGTGTATAAAACACTTTTAGGTCTCCCGTTGAGACAACGGTAAGTCTTCGGATTTACAACAGTAAAATCATGGTTTCGATTCCTCTTGGTAGACACAGCAGATAGTCCTATGTTGTGTTGCTATGAGAAAAACACACACACACATTCTTAGTAAAATTTAAAAATCTCCCTATTACTAATAAAGCACATATTTGTTTTTTGGAATCTCCAGTTTTTTTTAGCCATTTTTTCCCTCCAAAAATTGCACTACGACCTTTATAGATTTCGGCCTGTGTCCCTGTAGTACTGGTTATCTGGCTGGATTTGTTTTGCGATTCCATGTCCGATTTTCCTTTAGAAAAGAAAAGATCAAAATGTAATTTTATCGCACAGCCCAAGAAATATTAAATAGCAGTGGTCCAGAGCATCAAAAGAACAAATGTCTCCACTTTGTAGGTTGAACAGTATCTAAAAAGTCGCACATATATATATATATTATATGTAGACTTGCCTAAAAAACCTCTTCTAGGTTTTAGGGTTTCATTCAACCTAGCGAATAAACAAAAGAAATAGCTTAGCTTAAGCTGTTCTTCCCCCAGAGTTGAAATAATCCCCGTTTGTATCAAACTAGCACGCTACTGGGATAATAAACCTCGTGTTCGATTGCCACAACACATTGAATTGGATGGTAGGATAGATATGGGGTTCCCCGTGTTTAAACAACTGATAACCAACTTCGTAAAAATGATTTAATTGTACATGTTGTTAAAGAAGCATGTTATCGTAGAAATGCATAAATACACCAGTGTAATAATTTATTCAGGGATAGGTTTGTTTCTTTATCAACAAAACCACTTTGGTGGAATCGAACTCCTGATTTTAGCACCGAGAACAATGAGTTCTGTAATAATGCTACTGACAACAGTTTGCAGCGGTTATAATGAAAAGTACGGGGGTGCACGCTAAATATGACACAGTAACAACGGGAAGTCGGGAATAAACGTGTTAAAAAGACGTCAAAGAATTATAATTTTTTTCTAAAGTTCTGGAACAAAATTGCGTTAGTAAGTGACAGTCAGAACATGAGAAGATTGAGGGTACGATTTGCCTGCTAAAGGGACAGTAGCACCTACAGAGATCCCCGTTTAAATATTTACTTAAATATATTTATTTCTCTCTGAACCAGGCGTGGATTAGTTGTAAGAGTACCTAGATGCAAATCGAAAGATATAAAGTTCGAGACACGATATGAACTAAATACGTTCTAACTTATAGCTATGACAGGCAATCACGCTTGTGTAAGGGCAGCTGTGTGTATGGCGGGTGCCTTTACTGATCGCCTTCTCTCTGATTAGCAGAGAGAATTATGGAAAGTTATGTCTAAACCACGGAAGGCTCTGACTTGGTACTTCCACATTGGTTGCATGTGATGTCGTTCTGGTTGATAATACCAAATACTATTCACGACCTGAGCTGGTTGGTTTTGAGATTCATAGTTTGAGCAGGCTGAGTACCTTTCTGGAAAAAAAAAAGAATTGTTTATAATCATTACAAAAAGGTATTAAAAGTGGGTAGTAAAAAACTACATCAGTAAAAAAATGGTAAAAAACGTGGAAGGAAACGAGTCCCATAATAATATACCGTAAAAAGTTGTATCACTTATAATGCAGAATAGGGTGAGATGGCACAGTAAATGTTACACGGTGACGATAAATCCTGTTATAATGATAGAGACCAAACACTGCAGGGATCATGGTACAAAATGGATGGAGCAAGTGAACGGATTACATGTTACAAGGTAACACCGGATCCTGTTATGATTACACTGAAGAAACTTTGCGCCAGTTTCAATTCACAGAGGACGAAACACGTGGCACATGTTAAAGGTGATACGGGAATAACAAGAAATACAATATAGGCTGCTTCTCGAACCGAATGTGTTGAGTAAAACGATTGGTTCACTTTGTCAAAATGACTTATTTCTAATTGTTACTGTGTGTTATCCTTTTGTGGGTTAGCGGTAAGTTTAAGAACTTACAGTTTGATCATGTCGGTGTTTGATTCCACGCCATGAACAGAGAGTAGATAGTCCAATGTGTAGCTTTGTGCTAAAACACTACAGCTTTTTGTCCATTAACCAAATTGATACACATGACATACAATGCTTTTCTTTGTTATGAACGTGCAAACAGATCTCTTTTCTTGGCTATTTCATTATTGTCTTTCTTGTCGCACACCCGGGCTTAACGAATGTTAAACACATCTAAAATAGCCAGAGTTACTCATTTAACCTGATGACGTAACGTCTTTGACCTCTAACGTGGTTAATTCCCGTTACATCTACTTGACTAAACCAGTTACACATGCGTAACGACACCAGTAAATTATTGCGTTGGGAAAGTTGCTGTTGGTATAACTAACTCTCTAGATAAAATTAACTGAAACCAAAACCAAATCACGTCCTGCATCTCATTCATTTCGTACGTTTGGCGTCTTTTACTTATCATCATTAACATCGTGAATGAGAATGCATAATAACAATAAAGGTAAATTACGAAACAACTAGAGAGATTTGTTTGTAGGGTATTTGTTTTTGAGTTTCGTGCAAAGTTACACGAGGGCTGTCTGCGCTAGCCATCTCTAATTTAGCAGTATAAGACTAGAGAGAAAAGAGCTAGTCATCATCACCCACCGCCAACTCTTGGGCTACTCTTTTACCAACGAATAGTGGGATTGACCGTCACGTCATAACGCCTCCACAGCTAAAAAGGCGAGCATGTTTGGTGTTAGGGGATTCGAACCCGGGACCCTCGCATTACGAGTCGAGTGCCTTAACCAGCTGGCCATACCGGGCATCGTAGGCTATAACAAGTGAGATTGAGATAAGTTTTATAAAGACACTCTTTATCGAGGAATGATGGATTTTATTTTTCGTTTAATGAGGTTGTTTAGCTTTTCAACTAAAAAATACATTCTGTGGAAGGCTTGTAATTAATATTTTTTTCATGTCTAATTAGCTATAATTATAATTTCCCTTAAGTTTGTTTTTCACTCAAACCTACAACCAATTTTTAATTCCACAATATGTGACCTGTACATTCAAGTAGTTATGGTAACTGGTTTTTGGTTCAACTAAATACAAACGAGCCGTTTTTACATATAAATAATACAGCGATTGCTGAAGAACTATATAACAGGCGAAGAACATTACCAAGTTTTATGAACATAGCTATAGATTACTTCTTGTCTTCCCGCAGTTTTCGAAGAGGCTTGACTTGAACATCGCCTCTGTGGGTGGTCACAAAGAGTAGAGGGCGCGTCGTTCTATTATTGAAATTTTTAGTCAATAAGGATTACACACACACACACATATACAAATATATTTATTTTGTAAATAATATTTCTTGACACATTAAATAAAATAAATATTTCCTGAACGTATCAAACTGGATCCCACTATTGTATGTTGGTTGCTGGGGCGTGTTCTCTTAGGATGTGCGGATGAAGAGAATTTTATTCTAAATCTGAGATGAACACAAATGTATTATATCTAAAAACAATTATCACTTAAACACACTCATTCTTTCAAGAAATAAATAGTTAATAAATATTCACTAAATATTAATAAATATCTCTCACAATAACTTACATTTCATTGTTTTTCCAGAAAAGTTTCGTGGTGGACACATCACAGATGACCCGTTGAGTACCCACCCCTACGCTTAACAACAAACAAAGCAGAAAAAGTTACACATACAGATTTGGGTCATTTTATTTAGGATGGGTGTCTCCCAGTGGCACAGAGGCACATCTCTTAACATACAAAGCTAAAAACCGGGCTTCGATACCCGTCGTGGGCAGAGCACAGATAGTCTATTGTGTAGCTTTGTGCTTAATTTCAAACAAAAAAAACAATTTAGGATGATTGCTTTTGTAAAGGTCAAATATATTCCAGTTATGAAAAACAACAACTCGGAGAAACCTCTAGAAACAAATATCTTTAAACTGGCGTTAATCGTTTGTTTGTCTAACGCCTAATTTTGAAATGATAGACAAGAGAGAAAGCAGCTAGTTAATAGTGTTCATTGCTAACTCTCGGATTGCTCTTGTCTGACCAAAATATGGTATTTACCTTTTACTACTATATCGCAACAACGGCCCTATAGAGTCAAATATGACTCCGTATTACTCTTATATCACACCAACGGCCCCATAAAGTTAAACCTAAGACCCACCCCGTCTTCACAGTCAGAACACCTAATCTTTATACCTTAGATAATTTCTATCAACATATACACGGGCCGAGTGTGACCTAGAAGTTAACGTTTCGGGCTGTGGATCAAGGGTTCGAGACGTGATGCCACTGAACACATTTCATACTTTCAGCTGTGGACGAAACTGACAAAGTATGTTAGAGTGTACTAAGCTGGATGCCTTATAATTCTCTTTCTGGTGAGTAGTTTCAAACTGGGATTAGGAACCGATGTGCGGTTCAATTTGAAAAACCCAGTTCCATTCCGTCAACAATTATTGAATAAATATAAAGTATAGAAAGTTTCTTTTGATCAACATGTGTAGACGTAGTAATTTCAACACTCTATCTTGTCCTCACATTAACGGGTTAGAGGGACTACACATTCCAGACGAGATCCACTAAAACACAAACCCATTACAAATCCATGTTCTTGTTAAACCAGTGTTTTACAGTTGGATTATTTACATGCTCTGTCCAAAACAGGGAATCGAATCTCGGATGTTAGCGTTGTAAGTCCGTAAATTTACCAGTGGTCCACAGACTGGGCTTCAAGTGTGTGATTAGAAGATACTATTTTTACTTTATATTCAGATATACATTTTAACTTCCTTACGCCTCCCCCAGTGAATCATTTGTAAAACTGAAGATTCATAACTCCAGAAACCAAGTTTCGATACCCGTGGTAAACACAGTACAGATTGTGCACTGTGTGTACTTTTGCTGAACAACAAACAAGTAAGTCCCCCGCTGGTACAGCGGTATGTCTACGGATTTACAGCGCCATAATCAGGGGTTGGATTCCCCTCGGTGGACTCAGCAGATAGCCCAGTGTGGCTTTGCTATAAAACACACACACACACATAAATAAAATCTTCTATACATTTAGTAAGCTCCGTTTTAATATAAAACTTATTTCTCTTTGAAGTAACAAATGCGAAACAAACGTCAAGGTTTTGGAGGAGAGATCTTCTCGACAACAGCACCGATGAAAATAGATGTACTTTCTAATCTCCATCTCATCTTCATATTTATAAATAGTTTCATAGGTTTTTTTGTTTAGGTTTTAGAGAAGTGTAATAACATAATTATACGAATAGAGGGTTTGTTCTTTTTTTTTTTAATTTCGCGCAAAGCTACACGAGAGCTATCTGCGCTAGCCGTCCCTAATTTAGCAGTGTAAGACTAGACGGAAGGCAGCTAGTCACCACCACCCACTGCTAACTGTTATTCTTTTGCCAACGAGTAGAGGGATTAATCGTCACATTATAACGCCCTCACGGCTGAAAGGATGAGCATGTTTGGTGTGACGGGGATTCGTACCCGGGACCTTCAGATTACGAGTCTAGTGCCTTAACCATCTGGCAATACTGAGCCACGAATCAAGGGGAAAACAAATCACTTACTAAAAAAAAGTTTTTCCCAAAGCGGGAAACATAAGACAGTAAACTTGCATGTTTATACTTGTCAAATAATAATAATGAATTTCACTCTCATTTTCTGGTATCACAGATACTGTTAATAATAACTTTTACAGCTGTCACTTAGGGTCGTTATTCGGTTTCCCAATCAGTTTTTTTCGCGATTGAAGGGGAATGTAGGGTTGGTAAGTGAATATTAAAAAGTAAAGCAACAAAAATGAAATCGAAACGCTGTCTCTGGTGTTAATGATGTAGACATGGGGAACGATGACAGATCAGTCACTCGGTCAACTTGAGTTGAACTCAAAAATGAAGCTCTCTCTGTTTTGTGTTACCACATACTCGTATCTTTCTTTAAAACTGTGACTCAAAGACTCTGGTACTGTGAGACACAATCTTCCTGTCATGTCCCAGCTCCCCAAAAAAGTGTATTTAGTGTAACTTTAATCAATATTCTGGTATTAATGGATAAATGTCACGTAAAGTGCTCTTAAATAATCAGTCGTTATTGCAAAACAACAACTCCTGACGCTTTCACGTGTGCCCTTCAGTGCAACCTGCCCTCCAGTGACACAGCGGAATGTTTGCGGACTTAACATGCTAGAAATCGAGGTACAATACCCGTGGTGGGCAGAGCAGAGATAGCCTGTTGTGTAGCTTTGTGGTTAACTTCAAATCCAGTCCAGTCCAACATTCGTTTGTAAAAGAAATAGACAACACATCTTTTATTTTTATAGCGTAAATTCTAAGTTGCTTCAACTTCAAGTTACCTTTAGCAGTGTTAAAAGTTTGGAATAACAAAACTTACATAAGATTTTGTTAAAAGTTGTCAAACAAATAATGTTATTTTTCCACACGTAAAGAACGTTGATCATCAAATCAACTGGACATCAACCAAAATAGTAAATAAAATAAAACATTTTTCAAAAGAAGAATTTGAAAAGTTCATTAATGTAGAAGATAAAAAAAACTTTAAACCCTCGAGCAACTTGGAAACAAACGTTGAACCGTAGAGGCCACGTGAAGGTATCTAAACTTGTTGTTCTGTGGTAACTTCATTAAATATACATGGTACTGGGCGCTCATCACGAAAATATACTTGGTACTGGGCGCTTATCACGATCATATATACTTGGTACTGGGCGCTCATCATGAAAATATACTTGGTACTGGGCGCTTATCACGATCATATATACTTGGTACTGGGCACTTATCACGATCATATATACTTGGTACTGGGCACTTATCACGATCATATATACTTGGTACTGGTTGCTTATGACCAATATATAGGGCGAACTGAAATGCCTTTTCTCAAAACTAAATACCTGCCATACTTTCTTTGTTTAACCAGTATATACCTCGCAAACGATTCCTCTTTTCTGATGCGTTGTCATAGCAAATCCATTTAGATTTGACAAAAAGTATGTCTTCTTTGAAAGATAGTTTATGTTCTTGTTAGGTAGACTGTAAAACGGGCGACAGCTACCTATAGTAGAAACTTGTAGAGATGTTTTGATTTTATTCTTGAATTTCGTGCAAAGCAACACGAAAGCTATCTGCGCTGGCCGTCTCTAATTTAGCAGTGTAAGACTACAGGGAAGGCAGCTATTCATCACCACTCACCGCTAACTCTTGGGATACTCTTTTACCAACGAATAGTGGGATTGACCGTCATGTTATAACGCCCCCACGGCTGAAAGGGCGAGCATGTTTGGTTTTCGCTCATTTTGCATTCAACTGAAGGATTATGTGAATTTCACTTCTGCAACTTCTAGAAAAAGTGCATCAAACTAATGATTACAAGTAAATATAACTCAGTTTATATATGCAAAAATGGCTCGTTTGGGTTGAGAAAATATTCTACGTAAAATATTTTCTAAACCCAAACGAGACCGTTTTTGCATATATATTTCTCTACAAGTGGGTTTTCTCGACATCACTGATTATAACTCAGTTTACTTCCATATTTAACCCCCCGCTAGTACAGCGATAAGCCTACGGATTTACAACGCTAAAATCAGGGGTTCGATTCCCCTTGGTGGGTTCAGCAGATAGCCCGATATGGCTTTGCTAAAAGAAAATACACACGCTTCCATACTTTTGCAGGTTATTTACTAAAATAACATAACTCTACCTGTTTATTTTATTACTCAATATTTCAATTCTATCCTCGGTGGACTTGGCAGATAGCCCGATGTGGCTTTGCTATTAGAAAACACACACACACAATTTTGTCCCTATAATACTAAAACATTTGGTAAAGCGATATTTAATTTAACTCATTTCGTAGGAAATAAATTACCCTTCTTATTTCTTCGGCTAAAATCCGAAGTTCAAATTCCAGCGGTGGATAAAGCATGGACAGTTGTTCATCATGTCAAAGATACATAATAACCGAAATAATCGAACCTTCCTAATGATGGCAAGTTAAAGTACTTGGTGCTCATAAACCACAATTTAAAATTTTTTTCTTTCTTCGCTATTTTGTTTGTAAAGTTTTCCAAACACGAAGTTTCAACTAGCTTACTAGCTTTGCAAATTTATCGTTTTCCCTTTATAAATAAAACAAATTATATTGATGGTAATTAAAGTGTTTGGTTTTAAAGTTTACAAAGAGGCGTAGCTGGTGACAAAATAATGGCTCCTTCGAGATTAAAGGAAATATCTCCCCTTCTTTCTACACTGATGACACTTCCTTGACCCAGTTCCCACATCTTCGAATGGTGCGTTGGAAAGGCAAGTTATGGAACTGTTGTGATTGGAGAATTATCATAACACTCACATTAGCTCTTCTTCTTGGAAACAGCAAGACACCAATTCAACAGTTCTAATTTTTGTACGAAATTCAAATTAGCCATCGTTGACGCCCACTTCTCAAGCCATCTAGGTAAACATCTCCTCTCACTACCCCTTAATCACTTAACCCTTTTACTTTCCAGGGTAGTCAGGGTCATTTCTCAGAAATGGTTCTCTTTCAGTGTTTGAGAGTGCTGGATGTGAAATTAGGTTAATGAGAAAACTTTGTTCCTTGTAATATGATATATAGATTCTAATCTATCAGTCTTTACTAATATGATATATGGATTCTAATCTATCAGTGTTTTCTAGCATGATATATGGGTTCTAATCTACCAGTCTTTACTAATATGATATATGGATTCTAATCTATCAGTGTTTTCTAGTATGATATATGGATTCTAATCTATCAGTGTTTACTAATATGATATATGGATTTTAATCTATCAGTGTTTTCTAGTACGATATATGGATTTTAATCTATCAGTATTTAGTAATATGATATATGGATTCTAATCTATCAGTGTTTACTAATACGATATATGGATTCTAATCTATCAGTGTTTACTAATATGATATATGGATTCTAATCTATCAGTCTTTACTAATATGATATATGGATTCTAATCTATCAGTGTTTTCTAGCATGATATATGGGTTCTAATCTACCAGTCTTTACTAATATGATATATGGATTCTAATCTATCAGTGTTTTCTAGTATGATATATGGATTCTAATCTATCAGTGTTTACTAATATGATATATGGATTTTAATCTATCAGTGTTTTCTAGTACGATATATGGATTTTAATCTATCAGTATTTAGTAATATGATATATGGATTCTAATCTATCAGTGTTTACTAATACGATATATGGATTCTAATCTATCAGTGTTTACTAATATGATATATGGATTCTAATCTATCAGTGTTTACTAATATGATATATGGATTCTAATCTATCAGTGTTTACTAATATGATATATGGATTCTAATCTATCAGTCTTTACTAATATGATATATGGATTCTAATCTATCAGTGTTTACTCCAGGCTTTTATTCGTTATTGTTTTATTTTCTCATTTTTTTCACAATATTAAAAATGTGAACCTAATCGATTCATTTTTCACGAGCTCTTTTAAAACGTACAGTGCGCATTTCTTCCTTTTCCATAAAATCTCGTTCCACAACAAGCCGTTCTATTCTTCCGTGTGGGACTAATACACTTGGCATTCGTGCGATAACGCATTCTAACAGTTATTTTAATGAAAAACTAGTACAAGAGAAATAACTAATCAATTTGGGTGTTCGAAGATTGAGTAATCTTTCTCTTTCCCTGCTCGAGGTTGGTAAATTTTGAATTTAGCACGTGGATTGGATTAAGTTTTTATTTTGTTTGGTTGTTTGTAATCAAGCACAAAGCTACACAATGGAAAACTCGGTTCCAAGCTGAATAAGTCGTAGTGTGATGGAGATTATAGAATTTATAGAGCTGTTAAAAAAGCACAAAAACCGAGCTGGCTGAACGAGGCGTGAGGGTGATGGAAGTGAAGGTAGGCAATCTTCAGGCTTGTAGTAGTGATGGAGAAGTTGACTCAAACAAACTAACCAGTTATCAACACACAACATCAAATATCCCTTTCTGTTGAAGTTTATGGACATCTTGAAAGCGGATCACTGAACAACGGAGAAACCAGTTAACTTGTAGAAACTCTCGGTCCATTTCCGGAAATTCGATACGACCCCGCGCAAGACGTTACGATAATATTAGCATGGTTTGTTTTGAATTTCGTGGCAAAGCTACACGAGCATTATCTGTGCTAGTCGTTCATAGCTTATTAGTGAAAGACAGCAGGGAAGGCAGCTGATTAACACAGCCCGCCACCAACTCTCATGATAAAGTTTTGCCAACGAATAGTGGGATTTAGCGTATCATTATAACGCTATCACGATAAAAGAGTGGGATTAGAACTCGAGACTTACAAACTACAATGATGATAATACCCTCGCTAGTACAGCGGTAGGTCTACAGATTTACAACGCTAAAATGAGGGGTTCGATTCCCCTTCGGTGGGCTCAGCGGATAGCCGGATGTGGCTTTGCTATAAGAAACACACAGACTTACAAACTACGAGTCGAGCGCTACGCAAAAACACAATAAAATAGAAGTTTGATTATGTACAACGGATAAAAACGCTTGGGGTATTTTTCAATATTCTAAATTCTAATATTCAATAAAAACATTTCCTTATATTATACAAAACAATGTCAGTTTTAGTCTATATATATATATATATCAAAAGTTTTAATTTGTTTCATAATACTAGAAGTATTTGTCTATTTAACATAATAGCATTTTCGTAAATTTCATAACAGTTTCAATTTTCGTCTAATTTACTACTCCAGGAGTTTTCATCTGTTATACAATCCCAGAAATCTTCGTCTATTTTATCAGTTTAATAATAACTGGTTCATCAACTTGATAACACGATTAATTAATTAATTTACGTTTTTCTTCCTTTCACAGTATATTGGCAATCACATCACGAACTACAAAGAAGTGTCTTATTCTCGTGATATATATACACTAAGGGGACATTTTCAAATTAAATTCCATGTTCATTGAGCTTATTGTCCCTCATGTTCACTGTTGTTTCCAACCTAGTCTGTGTTAAAACTCCAAAGCGAGAAAAGTTTTAATTTTCGAAATATTCCCTCAGTGCTGAAGATACATTAAGATGGCGCTCAATTCGTAATTCGAGAGTCGCAGGTTCGAATTCCCATCACACTAAACATGCTCGCCCTTTCAATCGCGAGGGCGTTATAATGTGACGTTTAATCCCACTATTCGTTGGTAAAAGAGTAGCCCAAGATTTGGCTGCAGGTGGTGACGGCTAGCTGCCTTCCCTCTAGTCTTACACTGCTCAATTAGGGACGGCTAGCGCAGATATCCATCATGTAGCTTTGCGCGAAATTGAAAAACAAACTAAGATGGAGGCGTGTGCGTTATGCACTTGCTCACAGTTTAATGCTGTAGAGAAACAAATAATATTTAAAAACAAACAACAATATCTAAAACACAAACTGAAGAACAACAACAGATAACATAATCTACTGCTAAATTATTGGTTTGATAAAACTCAGGATCATTAACATATAAAAGGTAGGAGCTAACTGAGGAAGTACCCCCTTGAACCCCCTAATTTATATATATATGAGTATTGAGAAAAATCTAAAGGTTCCCGCGCTTGGTACGTTTGGAGGAACTTAGGCTCGTTAAAATAATATAAACTATAAACGTTAAATATCGTTCGTATGTTCTGTTTCAATCATTTTCATTCGCTGTCTATACTGCGTGACGTAACTAAAGTTAACGGTAAGTTCGCAGGAAATCATTTTTTACCTTCTTTTGTCTGTGTTTCAGTTGCGAAATAGAAGAATGTTTAGGCCAGTGAAACTTGCACTTTTTTAATTTGAAGGGGAAAAATCATGGAAAATTATACCCAGCAGCATTGGAAAAAAAAAAGGAATATTTCAGTAAAGTAACTGAAATTGTAATAAAATTATTCAAGTGGAAAGATAATAGTGAACCGGAAAGATAATATTGAACCGGAAAGATAATGCTGAACCGGAAAGATAATGCTGAACCGGAAAGATACTACTGAACCGGAAAGATAATACTGAACTAGAAAGATAATACTGAACCGGAAAGATAATACTGAACTAGAAAGATAATACTGAACCGGA
Organism: Tachypleus tridentatus; assembly: GCF_004210375.1. Taxonomy (NCBI): domain Eukaryota; kingdom Metazoa; phylum Arthropoda; class Merostomata; order Xiphosura; family Limulidae; genus Tachypleus; species Tachypleus tridentatus. The sequence continues at coordinate 73,206,689 of NC_134836.1, read as the reverse complement.
AAGATAATACTGAACCGGAAAGATAATGCTGAATCGAAGAGATAATACTGAACCGACTATAGCTGTCAAATCGTACAAAAATGTCGCAAGTTTCTAGATTAATACTTACTTCATAATGATAGTAACTTGTTTCACAGCACAGCCACATACTGTAAGTTGTTTTCTACATTATTTCGTATTGTAAGTTGTTTTCTACATTGTTTCTGTATTGTAAGTTGTTTCCTACATTGTTTCTGTATTGTAAGTTGTTTCCTACATTGTTTCTGTATTGTAAGTTGTTTCCTACATTGTTTCTGTATTGTAAGTTGTTTCCTACATTGCTTTTCTGTTTAAGTTGTTTTCTACATTGTTTCTGTATTGTAAGTTGTTTTCTACATTCTTTCGTATTGTAAGTTGTTTTCTACATTGTTTTTCTGTATTGTAAGTTGTTTCCTACATTGTTTCTGTATTGTAAGTTGTTTCCTACATTGCTTTTCTGTTTAAGTTGTTTTCTACACTGTTTCTGTATTGTAAGTTGTTTCCTACATTGTTTCTGTATTGTAAGTTGTTTCCTACATTGTTTCTGTATTGTAAGTTGTTTCCTACATTGTTTCTGTATTGTAAGTTGTTTCCTACATTGCTTTTCTGTTTAAGTTGTTTTCTACATTGTTTCTGTATTGTAAGTTGTTTTCTACATTCTTTCGTATTGTAAGTTGTTTTCTACATTGTTTCTGTATTGTAAGTTGTTTTCTACATTGTTTTTCTGTTTAAGTTGTTTTCTACATTGTTTTTCTGTTTAAGTTGTTTTCTACATTGTTTCTGTATTGTAAGTTGTTTCCTACATTGTTTCTGTATTGTAAGTTGTTTTCTACATTGTTTTTCTGTTTAAGTTGTTTTCTACATTGTTCCTGTATTGTAAGTTGTTTTCTACATTGTTTCTGTTTTCTAAGTTGTTTTCTATATTGTTTCTTTATTGTTAGTTTTAGGTTTTTGGATTTTTAGTTACAAACTTTTACTTCGAGTTTGCTTTTCTGAAATTCACACAAACATTATTTATTTTGAGTGTCTATTTGATTTAGCACAATGCTACATATCTTTTATCGTGGAGATCGAACCCCAAATTTTAGTATCATAATACACGAAGCTTAAAGCTGATCCTTCTGTGAACTTTTTATTTTCGAATGTTCGTGAGAAAGACAAATATCCGGTTCATATTGTAATTTATTTAGATATTACTTTTATTTAACTATGTGTTGTTTATTCGCCAGTTATTTATGAAGCTTTAATTTTCATGGCAGAATATACGAAACCAGCACCTCTGTGTTTGTTTTTAAAGTCACATGTAATTACTAAATATAAGAAGACAAAATGTTCTGGAATACAATAACCTTTCAACTCGAGAAAACGTTTTCAATGTGAGGAATATGGAAGTACTGGTTTAACAAGGTATGGTTCCTGTTGCTAGGTCCTGCATGAAAGTCAGTCATGCAGACTTAGCCAACTGGAGAGACAAATTATCTGTACTTGTTAAACCCTGTTTTCTTATTTTCCAAATTCATCCATCGTGTAATCTTCAGCTTTTGGGATGAGCTTGTTAAGTCATGTTTTAAAACATTTCATTACGTATGCTCAAAACGTTTCGTAATACACTTATTCATTATTAGACTTCGTTTTTCCCTTAATGAATCCATTGATAGCATTAAAACCAGATAGTGTGGAATCAACATCCTAAGACTTTTCAGAGGGTGTGAAAAGGTTGCTTTAAAGATTAAAAAATCCCCACCCTCGCTAACAGAATATAGAATCATATGTCTTACATAGAAGGGTTCAGACATGGTTCTGGGTATTTCAATATCATAATGTCCTACATACTCAGATCACTCATGTCTCAAATTAATACTAGTACAAGTTTGGTAATTAGAATAAAAAAAGACTACGTTTTCTAAAAAGGCTTAACAGACTTAGTACACGTAAACAGTACCTTCAGGTTGAACAAGTCGTCTCAACGTGACACGTGAACAATACTTTTACAATAAGTTGAAGAAGGTTGATGGTAAGTCACTTCAATGCTACATATATACAATATTAAAAACACTTCTCTACTTGATAATGATCGCATAAGTGATCGAAATGTCGTGCATTTTCTAAAAACTAACCTTACTTATTGTAAATTCTGTAAGTTGTAATTAAATATACTTTATCAGTAAGCTGGGTTTGTTTGGAATTTAGCGCTAGCCGTCCGTAATTTAGCAGTGTAAGACTAGAGGGAAGGCAACTAGTCATCACCACCCCACGAATAGGAGGATTGATTCTCACATTATAACGCCCCCATGGCTAAAAGGGCAAGAATCTTTGGTGTTAGGGGGATTCGATCCCAGGACCTTCGAATTATGAGTTGAGTGCTTTAACCACCTAGTCATGTCGGGCGAACAGTTTTTAACAGTACCTCATTGGAATTCGATTAATAAACAATAGCTTCACAATAAAAGTGAACAAACTTGAAAGAAGTATTCACAAATTGATATACAAACAATACTTTTACAATCAAACTAAAAAAGTATATAAAAAAGGGGTATTAGTAATTAAATAATATTTTAAAAATCCACTGTTTTCTGCTTTGTTTATTTTTTGCTTTTAACCAAAATAAAAACGAGAACACAAAAGTGTTCGATTGTTGTTGGTCGGTTTTTGCATTTGTTTAATTTGATAGTTTTATTGATGAACGCCCTTTTTTAAAGTTTTATTGTACAAAAGCTAGAATTTCGTTTACTGAATTTTTTATTATCATAACAAATACGCACTCGCACGCACCGAAACATGTATATTTATATTATATAGAAATAAATTTCAGCTTTTGTACCACGTGTTATAAGATAAGTTTGAAGGAAAATTATTTTTGCTAAAACAACAATAAACTAGTTAAATACATAAAAAATAAGTATTTATATTACGACAGGTTTAATGTAGAATAAAAATAGATTAAGTAATTCACGTTTATTATTTATTCTATAATTTGCTTTATTTGCATGTTCGAAATGCATTTTAGTCTCTTTAGGCCTAATTTTGATATTGCCATCTATTGAATTGTTTAGAAAAATGCTTCAGAGCCTGTGTGCCTATCAGTTTTCGACAAATGTCTTAACGAATGACATAATTTCAGCTGTGTAAAACTAAGGAAACTCGGTTTAGTTAACTCATGTTTCAAGGTAGAGCTGCGCTAACCAGATAGTCTCGTCGCTGAACCGAAAAAAGTAACTGAAACACAGGCATAATTGTTATTTACGAGACTGTGCTGTTGCGTCATAATACAACTGCTGAACCGTAATTACAAATATAAGAAGAGATAAATAAAAATACGAATATATTTTTTCGTCGATTAAAGTAACCATTTTGATTAATTCATGTCGCAGCGCTTCGAAATTTGCATAATTATGTACACTTATTGTCCAATCTCCTTTTTCATTAAAGACTTTCAACAATATAATTACCAACAGTAAACTGGATACACAATACTTTAAGTTAGGCCCGGCATGTCCAGGTGCGTTGAGGCGTTCGACTCGTAATCTGAGGGTCGCGAGTACCAATTCCCGTCTCATCAAACATGCTCGTTCTTTCAGTCGTGGGGGCATTATAACGTTACGGTCAGTCCCATTATTCGTTGGTAAAAGAGTAGCCCAAGAGTTGGCGGTAGATGGTTATGACTAGCTGCCTTCCCTCTAGTCTTACATTACTAAATTAGGGACGACTAGAGCAGATAGCCCTTGTGTCACTTTGTGCGAAATTAAAAACAACAACAAAAAATCTTTAAGTTGAGCATGCTTCATGAATGTTTGGTTTGAATTTTGTGCAACGCTACATGAGGGCTATCTGCACTAGCCGTTCCTAATTTAGCAGTGCAAACCAGAGGGAAGGCAGCTAGTCACCACCATCCACCGCCAACTCTTGAGCTACTTGTTTTACCAACAAATAGTGGGTTTGACCGTCACATTATAACGCCCCCACGATCATATTTGGTGCGACGGGGATTCGAACCCGCGATCCTCAAATTACGAGTGGAGCGCCTTAACCACCTGGCCATGCCGTGCATCACCTCACCTGATCTACGTCCTTGGAGAAAATAATCATAACTTATTAAACTTTATCTACTCGTAAAAAATATTACTTTATCTTTTTGAAATTGACAAATGAACTTCTAGTGAAATATTTTAAAATCCATTTCCTTCTATAACGGACAAATTTAATGTTGTGAAAAATGAAGTAGTGTGGAGATCTAACTTGTCGTTTTTGATATATTTGTCGATGTCTGTTCACGCGCACGATTGCGAAGAACACAAAAACAAAGACTTCTTTCTTGTTACAAACTATGTAGTTTGTAGAGTTTTCAAGAACATAGTTACAAATTTAATTAATTATTGCTAAACTTTTTTTCTAAGTTTATATAGATGTTTTATTCTTAGAATATCGAAAACGGAGAAGAAATGTATTTTCAAAATTTTTATTATCAGGCGGAATAAAAGTGGAAACAAATTAAATAAGAAATTTAACGTCAAGCTCCGTCTTTTATATTTATATATTATGTCCCTAGATGGCACTAAAAGTATACAAAACAAAAATAAAATTTCGTTGCATTTATTTTAAGCGCAAAGTACACAATAGGTTATCTCACTGTAGGTATCGAAACTGTTTTTAGCGTTTTAAGTGTACGGGCTTTCCGCTGAACAACCAGGGAAAGTTTGTTTTTCACTCGCTGTTAATAGTTTTTCGAGTTTTTTTTATGAATTTATTTTGTAATATCTGTGACGGCGACACTATTTTATATTTATACTTGTAACCATATAAACAATATTTGCAAACTGATATCAAAGTAATATATCTCTAGTTATCAAATCACTGAAAGTGTTAAACGTTCTCAAAAACCTATTATAACAAATTTAAAAAAAATATTTAAATCAAAATTGTTGTGTTTAAAAAGTTCACCTATTCATTGCACTCTTACTTGACGTCACAAAGTAATTGAACTTCTAGAGGGCATTTGATATACTCGTGCACATTACATTAATAAAAGATAATGTTAGGACATCATCACCACCTACCGTCAACTCTTGGGCTACTCTTTTACCAACGAATAGTAGGATTGAGCGTCACATTATAACGTTCCCACGGCTGAAAAGGTATGACGGAGATGCGAAACCGCGATCCTCACATTAGGAGTCGCACGCCTTAACCCAGCTGGCCATGCCAAGCTTAGGATACTAGTATACTAAAACATCTGTGAAATGAAACTAGTCACTTACACTGAATAAAAAACCTAATTCATGTTGGGGAAGGGGAGACATACATGCCTTACACAGGGTAATCTTTCTAATTCACACACAAAAAGATACAAAACTAGGATGGTAAAATACATACATTATTAAACTGAAACTTTAATAATTAGAAACATTGAAAAACTTACAAATGCAAATGCAGCAAAGTGACATCTACAAAATATTACAATGATTCCCCAGTAAAGAAAATTTGTGTTTCTATTTAGCGCTAGTGCAAATTACTTTGCTGTGGCCACTAGGAGCATAGAAACTCGATTTTTAGTTTTTATGAGCCTTAAGACTAACAGCTTAGCCACCATTGAACTAAAATTAGTATAAAACAACTTCATTCCTCAATAAAATGGTGTTGGAATTATTTTTTTACAGAAACTGATATTGTCGAATCGTTTCCTTCTTCGGAAATTAGGTCTTGATGACCTGGGAGGGTCAGATTCGAATTGACCTTTTTACCCCTATTTGAACAGTATTTTAATTTTTACTTTATTTTATTTAAATTATGCTTGGTTTCACTGATTTTAAAATTTTCTTATTATCTAGTCATTTTCAGGGCCACCCACAGCGGTATGTCTGCGAACTTAAAACGCTAGAATCCAGGTTTAGGTACTCGTGGTGGGCATTGCACAGATAGTCCATTAAGTTGCTTTGTGCTTAACTTTAAACGTACATACCAAACTCTTCAGGGCTACGTTTATGTATGTTATCTTATGGCCGGTGTAGGTGCAGCTTAAGAAACAAATCAAAGTTGGGCATCGTGAAGACGTGGGATGGTCAGGTAGACCTCTTCCTCTCTCCTGTGCTGGTTTTGTTAGATGTGTCAAATTTGGAGTTAGTTAGCTGTTTTGGATGGATATCAATTAGTTTCGGATTCTTTTCGTTTCCTTTACAGGGCCTAAGCTGAAGAAGAAATTGTTTGTTTATTTGTTTTTAATATCGGCACCAAACAACACCCCAGGATGAGCTGCGTAAGTTGTCCCACGTTTTTTAACTAATACACTAGAAGAAAAGCGCGCGGTAAACTTCAGTCATCATCATCTTTATGGCTACTCTAATCGAATAGGGGGAATTAAACTTCATTAACGTATAATGTACTCACAGTTCCAAACTGCGGGAAGTGATTTTTTTTTGTTTCGGTGATTTAACCATGGATGACCACATATGTGTAAACCCTGAGATCCACATTCCGATACGTTAATCTCCGAGCTACAAGAAGAAAAATGGATTTATCGAATAATTTCTTTCATTAACTATAAAACTACACAACAGACGTTTTTACTCAATGCCCACAGCGGGAATTATACCTCAAATTTTAGCGTAATGTGTCTTCAAGTTGAGTGCTGAGTCACCAAAAGAACATCTGTTAAAAGAAGAAAGTAAGAGAGAAAGGAAATAATAGTAAATGGTAAATTGAAATGGTTACCAAACTCATACATATGAAGGCCCGGCATGGTCAGGTGGGTTAAGGCGTTCGAAATGTAATCTGAGGGTCGCAGGTTCGAATCCCGATCGCTCCAAACATGCTCATCCTTTCAACCATGGGGGCGTTATAATGTGACGGTCAATCAAACTACTCGTCGGTAAAAGAGTAACTCAAAAGTTGGCGGTGGATGGTGATGACTAGCTGCCTTCCCTCTAGTCTTACACTGCTAAATTAGGAACGGCTAGCATAGATAGCCTTCGAGTAGCTTTGCGCGAAATTCAAAAACCTAAAAAACCTAAACCATATATAGGAGAAAACTCATAAAATGTTTAGCCATTGTTTCACATCATTGGAACGCGAAGAAGCCACGTTATAGCATTAATTCTAAACCTTATTTTTCAATTTAAAACATAAAGCCCATCCGAATAGCCAGCAATGACAAATTTCAGGCACAGGAAATTGTTTTGAATATTGCAGTTAAATGAAAATTTCCCTCAGATAACGCGCTTAACCTAGTTTTTCTGGTAAAAGTTTTCACGTTAAATCGCGTTTAATAAATTCAATTAATGTATTACAAAATAGGTGGAAACAGATAAATTAAAGAAATGTAGAGTCCAGACATCACCTGGTACTTGTGGACCTCGTACAAATGTTGAACACTGGGAAGTGTGAAGACACCATTGAGACAGAATTAATTATACATATTATGGACAATACCTATTTACTGGAAAATCTTCTGTTTGGTTGTCGCCCAAGATTAGAGACAGTGCTTGAATGTTCAGTTCAAAAGTGTTTCATAAAAAGTAGGAAGAATTATTTTTATATGAAATAGGAGGCGCAACTATATTATTACCCAGTCTTTAGACGCGTCTAGACACGACAGTACCTTCTTAAAGTTTGTCTCTGTCAGTAAATGAAACATTGCAATAAGAACGAATCTGTAACTCGAAATAGTAAATCATTATACAATGTTGTCACTACTTTGTTAGTGGAACTATAACTATGTTATACTATACTGCCACCATTGTTGCTACTAGGAATGCGACTACGTTAAACTATATTGTCACTGTTGTTGTTACTAGGAATACAACTACATTAAACTATATTGTCACTGTTGTTGTTACTTGGAGTACAACTACGTTAAACTATATTGTCACTGTTGTTGTTACTAGGAGTACAACTACATTAAACTATATTGTTACTGTTGTTGTTGCTCGGATTACAACTACGTTAAACTATATTGTTACTGTTGTTGTTGCTCGGAATACAACTACGTTAAACTGTATTGTTACTGTTGTTGTTGCTCGGAATACCACTACGTTAAACTATATTGTTACTGTTGTTGTTGCTCGGAATACAACTATCTTATATTTCACTGAAAGTCGGTAGTGTTCACTATTATAATTTAATGCTATAAAATTCTATAAATAAAATTATAAATTATAAAATTTTATAATGCTGTAAATAAAAACACTTATGTACAGAAATTCAACCCTCGATTTTAGCGTTATGAATCTGAAGATTTATCGCTTTTTTAATGTTTTGGTTTTAGTTTGTTTCAAGTTAAGCCCAAAGCTACACAATGAACTATCTCTGCTCTTCCAACCAGGATCAAACCCCATCACCGAACACGCTCGCCCTTTCAGCCCATGGGGCATTTATATTACCAACTAATTGTTGGTAAAAAGTTGATTGTTGGTGGTATTGGCTAGTTGCATCCCTTCTGGTTCAGAGGTCAGCATGTCTTCGAAAAGTAAGAACCTTTTTTTTTATTTATGTGTAAGGTCAAAACATATGCTCCCCTCCCCACACACAGTGGCATAGCGGTATGTCTGCGGACTTACAATACTAGAAAGTGGGTTTTGATATCCGTGGTTGGAAGAGCAGAGATAGTTCATTGTGTAGCTTTGGGCTTAACTTGAAACAAACTAAAACCAAAACATTAAAAAAGCGATAAATCTTCAGATTCATAACGCTAAAATCGAGGGTTGAATTTCTGTAGATAGGTGTTTTTATTTTTCTAGCTAAGCTCTATGACCGAAATATTGTGGGTGTGGATCACCTTTTAAAAACTTATTCTGCGCTTAAGAGTATTAAAATTGTACTTACACAACGAAAATAAAATCAAAATTTCTAAGCTGTACAAGTTCTGTTACAATTTACGAAAAGTTAGTTTGTTTTAAAATTCTTAAACAGGTATTTAAAAACAAGACAAAAATATAATATCTAGAGAGAGCTTGATCTCATAACAAGCCACTAGATGGAAGCACTTATACTAAGAAGTATATTATGATGCTCTAAGTTATGCGTTTATTGTATCTCAATCTGATACGTTTATATACATATATATATTATGAGCATGAAACATATTTGAAAATTAATGCACTGACATCTAGTGGACAAAATTTACAATGCCTGTTATGTGTTTAATATAAAAATCAAGCCTTCTCCCATACTGAGTGGTTTAGCCATTAAGTCTGATGGCTTATCAAGCTAAAAACTAGCTATCGATACTTATGGTGGGCACAGTGCAGATATCCCAACGTATAGCTTCATGCTTAAAAAGAATAAAAGACAAAAGTTGAACAAGGCATAAGGTATTCAGATATTTGTTTAGAATATCTCTTCCTCGTGCTATGATTTAAAATTAATAGATATAAGAGCACAGCTAACCCATTGTGTGATGACGAGAAACCCACTTGTTGAGAAATTTATATGCAAAAACGGCTCGTTTGGGCTGAGAAAACACTTTACATAGAAGAGCGAACAACGTTTCGACCTTCTTCGGTCATCGTCACGTAAAGTGTTTTCTCAGCCCAAACGAGCCGTTTTTGCATATAAATAACCCATTGTGTAGTTTTGTGCTTAATTCCAAAAAACAAACAAATAATACTTTTAAATAGTAATATGTTCTAACTAGAATATCTCGATATTTGTTTGAAAATTCTTGGCAGTTTTCACTTTCCCGATACACGGAAAAGGTGAAACCAATTCATCTTCAACTTAAGTAACCACCAAATTGACAGTTTAGTTAATTAGTAACTTCAATTACTCAAGGTTAGTTTGAAGTTATAAATTTCAAAAATTTCAAATTTTAAAAAATTTATTTAACCTTATGTGAAAATAGAGAACTGCTATAGAAATAAGCTCTTTTATCAAAATACACAGATTTAGATTAGACAAATATAAATTAGTTTTTATACAAAATACTACCTGAACAAATTTTATCCGTTTTTCACTTCAACAAATAACTTGAATTTGAAGTTTTATTTTATTTTATGTCCATTTTCAAAGTCCCCAATTGTTAACCAAGTAATTAGTGCCTCGGACTGCAAAAATTCGGATTCGTGGTTGAAGTCCTATGTGATAGTACCCTTACTTTGTTTATACCTTAACAATAAACTGTATTTGTTAACGAATGGAACAAAAAATCGTCTCGCTTGTTATTTCTCACAACAGACTCAACGGATTCATATATTACTGTGTCCGCTGACCTTAGTTTTCGAGGACGGTTTAAAAAATAGTAATTTCGGCCAATTAAAATAATATTCTTTCATGTAACATTCACACGATACCTACAAACATGAAACATGTCTAATGCACGCAGAGGATGACAAAAGTAAGCTTAAACAAGTTTGTACAAAAAAATAAGAGTTGGATAAGATGCCATTTCAAGAGAGGGCGCTACAAAGAATTTCACAATGCTCCGTTTTAATATTAACAAATTATACAATTTAATGTTATTTAATTGACTGGAAAACTTTGTATGGATCGTATTTGACACTTTGTTACTTTAGAAGGAGGCACACAGTAATTAATAGTGTTAAGCATGGTTTATTTCAATTCGAAAGAAAGAAAACATTTTTATAACACCCAATTAACTACTTAATCCTTTAAAGTCCAAATGTAAATGATCCGGCATGGCTAAGTGGTTAAGACGCTCGACTCGTAATCCGAGGGTCTCATATTCGGATCCCAGTTCCACCAAACATGCTCGCCCTTTGAACCGTGAGGGCGTTATAAAGTTACGGCCAATCCCACTATTCGTTAGTAAAAGAGTAGCCCAAGAGTTGACGGTTGGTGGTGATGACTAGCTGCCTTCACTCTAGTATTACACTGCTAAATTAGGGACGGCTAGCGCAAATAGCCCTTTTATAGTTTTGCACGAAATTTAGACCAAATATAAGTACATATAACAAAAATGTTTTGGCCAAAGAGTTTTAATAATATGGAAAAGATTTATATGACCGATATTGTTGTTTTTTAATATTATAATAACTAACAGTGGAAGTGATATAAGTATAGTCTGTTTGTCGTCAATATTAGACAATGCGTCAGTCCCTGCTTCAGGTTTAAAATAAGTGTTCAAAGTCTGTATCAAGGTAAAAAAGTTATCCTATCTAGTCAGAACAAACACGGTGGACTCAGCAAATATCCCGATGTGGCTTTGCTATAAGAAAACACACAGAGAGAGACCAAAGAAGTGTTGCATTTCAGTAATTTGTTATAAAGCTAGGGTAATATGACAGATATTCCAACTTCTCTGATTTACACCGTACCATTGAAGTTTTGGTAAACTTAAAATTAGCTTATTTAGGAATATCGAATGCTGCACATAAACTTTGAAAATGTTTTCTATGCAAAAAATCCAAGTCTTGTAGATTGTATAACAGTTAGCACGAGAATATTTATTTTTTATTTCAATTTATTGATAATAAACAATACGTGTTATATTATTCTTTGTGAAGTTGAAGGGGAAATTGGATCACTGAACTTCGTATTTTCGCAATATATTGGAGGGTACCATGACAAATGGTTAACAAAAATATTTGGATTTGTTTTTATTATTCTTAAACACAAGTAAAAAGTTATGTGAATATTTATTTTAATGGCTAATCTAGTATATCGAAATAAAAAATATTCACTACTATTTTTATTAATTATAATTATTGTTATTATTTTTCCTCCAATTAACTGTGTTTATTTATTCAGTCAATAACTATCACGACAATAATTTTATTTATATGTTAACTAGAAAATATTTCACAATTTCCTGCAATGACTTTTTTTAGGAGGTAAAATGAAAACGACCAGTGCGACACTTACGGATAAAATTTACAATGAAATTCATATTATTTTATTCTCTCGGCAGCGGTTAAGTAAAAAGTGGCATATTGAGTTGGCAGCTGGTGTTGGATATACCAAGATCCTGAAATTATATTGCTTACGATTTAGCAAAGAAAATTATAAAGAATAATAAAATTATACACGAAGCTGCTGTTTCTATTTTCAGGATTTCTAAAACCATTATTTTTGTTGAAATATGGCTAGACCGTTTTTATTTGGAAACAGTGGATCCAGCCAGGGACAAAGCAAATACCTTGTAGAGTTTAGGGCTGGTAAAATGACTATGAAGGGCAATATGGTACACCCTGACAAGAGAAAAGGTCTTGTTTACGTATACCAGGCTGACGATTCCTTAATGCATTTCTGCTGGAAAGATCGGAGTTCTGGATCAGTTGAAGACGTATGCTTTATTTACTTTTTTTTATCACTGTGTTGTGATATTAATTTATTATTATAATAAAAATATTTTCGGACTGATGTTAATATACTTTATTTCGTTTTAAGTTTAACATTTTGGCTTTTAAGTTGTAAACTTGCTTCTGTTTGTTTTAGCTTTGATAATAAGTTATATAAGTTGACAAAACTCAGCCTGAATCTAAATTAACTGTTATAGTTTATATCGGTTTTGTGTTGTCTGAAGCTTTAAATCTACCAGTACCATGCTAATCCATACAGTGTGAAGATATGATGTAATCTGATTTGACTGTTATCAAAATATCGTAGCATGTCTCAAGCTGGTTGCATTAAAATGTATAGTGTAAGTAACATTGTATAACATGGTTGATTAAGATAGACAGCATCTCATATTTTTTGATACACCGTGACAAATTTTTTGTATTTACTAGTACTACAAACTTGTAAATTTCTTGGATATGCAAAGACTGAAGACTGGAAGAGAGTATTATTTGTGTCAATTATAAGAACATAGGGAACTTAAAAAATTTGTTAAGGTTACAGAACAGCTTACCTTCTTATATAGGTAAATTATTACTAAAAATATTGACAAGAAAGTCAAATAAAATGAAAAACCAGAAATTTCTGGTAGTTTATGAAAAATGTTCTTGCGATGCTAGAAAGAAATATTTGGTCCGAAGAATAAAATAAATTTAATTACTCAGATATATTTCCTTTTTTTTTGCTTACTTGCTGTCCTGATATTTATTTTAATTTTTCCATTAGTGATATTAAGATAACTTGTAAGATTTGAGCAAATTTTAAGCACCATTTTTAATATTGACACAACAACTATTTGCTTCTAATTTTTAGCCCATTCATTAATTTATTTAGGAATAAAATAGAAGTTCATCAAAGAAGGAAATTTTTGTTTTCTGGGCTGAAACCATGTCAGCTGTATCTAAAATTTCCTCCAATAAAAGGTAGAACACAATCAACATCATCTTAAAATGTTGTAGTTTTTACCTTTTTTATTTTTTAATTTTCCTAATTTTTGCAACAAATTTATTTTTATAATACTTGCAAAATAAATTTCTTTTGATACGTTAAACAGTCATTTTAGATTTACTGCAGTAACCAGCATTAATAAGACCATTTACCATCTTTCAATACAATATTTTACTATTAATAAAATTGCATTTATTAGAGTTTTCTGCAGCATTCCAATATTAACCAACCAACATTTATCAGCCATTTGCTGCAGTATTCTGATATTAACCAACCAACATTTATCAGCCATTTGCTGCAGTATTCTGATATTAACCAACCAACATTTATCAGCCATTTGCTGCAGTATTCTGATATTAACCAACCAACATTTATCAGCCATTTGCTGCAGTATTCTGATATTAACTAACCAACATTTATCAGCCATTTGCTACAGTATTCCAATATTAACCAACCAACATTTATCAGCATTTGCTGCAGCATTCCAATATTAACCAGTCAACAGTAATCAGATTTTACTGCAATATCCTAGTATTAATCAATAACAGCTATCACATTTTGTTTCAGAATTTCAGTATTAACCAGTCAACATTTATCAACTTTTTTTGCAGTATTACAGAACTAATTGGTTAATATTTTCAAATTACTTGAGAAACAGGCTGTGAGGTAGAAACTTTAACAGTTGATGACAGAAAATATTATAATACATTAGTGTTTTCTAATAAAATAATGCAATTAGTGGATTTTGTTTTGGAATTTTTGGTTTTTAAGAGTTGACCAATAACTTAGTTTCTTTCATGGCAGTATTTCAAAATAGGATTTTAGAAAATGTCTACTTCAGTTGTAGCTGGCTAGAATATGTTGTTAGTTTAGAATCAGTATTGATAAGTTGAAGTTAAAGAGTTACTTGAATTTCTTTATTATTATTAACAGTGAAGGAACTGTTTTAGAAATCCTCATACTTATCAATTATTTTAGGGTCAAAACAAGATTTATTTTAAAAATCAGTAAGAAATTTAGCAAATATTTAGTGGATTCTCTGTAGTTGTTTTTTTCAAACTATACTTAATACAAGTAGAATTTGTAATGGTGGTGAGATTTCCAAGGTAATCCTTAGTCTATATTTTAATATATAGGGACTGATTTAGAAACTTGACCCCTAGTTTCACATGCATTGTTACTGTTAAGGAGATGTTGGAATGTATTCTTAGAAGTCAAAGTATTTGGACAGTTGGCACATATTTAAGGTTTATTTTCCAATTGCTTGAAGTTTTTTGATAAAGTTGCTGTAGTGTTGTAGGTGATAAAACCTATTGATCATTCTCTTTGAATGTTAAATAGCCTCAAAAGAGGTTAATTAGTAAGTTTAAGTTGTTTTTGTATTGGTAAAGAGAATGGATGAGAAAAATTCTTAATTTTTAGAATACAGTGAGAGGAATGAAGGAAATTTTTTCCAGTCATGGCAATGTAGCTAATGAGGTTATTTCTGTTACCATTTTAAAACTTTGGTTCTTCCTTATTTAAGATGCATATTTGGATAACATTTCAGACAAATACTTTCAAATTAGTTAAGCATAAAAAGATGCTAGAAAACTAAATGTGAAAACTATAAATTAGGCCAATTAGTGTGATCTAATCAAATTGATCAATCAGAATTACAATTATTTTGATTGTCAAACAAAATAAGTACCTTATCAACATTTTCAGAGATCAAAATACTGCATTTCCAAGGAATATCTTTTTTAGATGGCTCTCCCAATCAGAAATATATGGTCCACATATATTCCTTTAGTTATGATCAGTGAAAGTGCACATATTGTATGAATTAAATAAAAACAGTTTATGTGGAAATGCAGCCATCTTGATAGCTTTCCTTGAGTGAATGTTATCTTATTTCATTATTTCTATCTATGGTCTTAGTTTCCAATTGTTGATATTTTTTATTATTAAAGTAATAGAAATATTTTTGCTATGCTTGTTGAAAAGGAAAAAATTATATAACATTGTCTATGCTCTATCCAATTTTAACCATAATGTTTTGTTACTTAGTATGTTCAGCTTTGATTCAGGGAAGGAAAGATGCTTGTTATACAGGGTTCTGTGGTTTGATTCCATTTTTCATCAAACTTCTGTTTGTTATTTCAAAGATACTAAGGCTATCTGCTTTGTCACTTGTTCCTTCTTTAGAGAAGAACTGGTGATTAGATGAAATACAATTGCCAGGGAGAATGAAGTGCCAACATTTATTTGTACTTATTGACTAATTGCACTAATTAATTTAGGACCATCAGTAAATAAATTAACAAGTAGAACTAACAGTTCAGTTCTATTAATGGAAAGATTTGGATTCCTATGAGATTTCTTTGATAGATGCACAGATGTAAACTACCTTTAGGTGAGTTGTTGTTTTTTCTATTGTTGTTGGAGGGGGTGAGTAGTTGATTGTGGTTTCTTTAATATTGTTTCTTCCCCTTTGTGCATGGTTATTTATCATTGCAAAGTATTCCATATTACATGTAGCATCTATTTTATTGGCTTTCAGAGCTCTACAGAAATTGGTTTCACTTTTGGATAAGTTGTATTTTTGTGGAATTTTTCTTTTCAGTTTGTACTGAAGTGTTTTAATTTTCTCAAATATTCTTTCTTAACTCAGAAGACATTGTTCTGGTGCAGTTTACTGTTTTTGTCTGTTTTGAGTGAAATAATGTGATGGAAACTTCTTGTGTTCAATTTGTTTAGCTGTAATGAGATTGTAATAAATAACATACTTTCATCTTTGTCTAATTTTATATTTTTTAAAGTTAATTTGAAGCAGGAACAACAAACATTTTT
This sequence comes from Tachypleus tridentatus, assembly GCF_004210375.1. Lineage (NCBI taxonomy): Eukaryota > Metazoa > Arthropoda > Merostomata > Xiphosura > Limulidae > Tachypleus > Tachypleus tridentatus. The sequence continues at coordinate 73,190,606 of NC_134836.1, read as the reverse complement.
GCCCCATCTCTTATAAAGATTCTTAAAAAAAAAGGTAACCCACACTTTAATTCATTTTTTATTCTGAAATAAAACTGAAATTATAACATTTTGATAAATATGGTCACTTAAGTATTATCTCTAATAACTCTTGTTTTCTTTCCAGTGTTCAGAATCTTTACCTCTAAAGTATGTTTTTAAATAATTATTTTAGGATCTGATCATTTTCCCAGATGATGTGGAATTCAGGAAAGTTCAACAGTGTACTACAGGCAGAGTTTTTGTTCTAAAGTTTAAATCTTCTAGTCGGAAATATTTCTACTGGATGCAGGTATCTGTGTACTGTTCATTTTCTAAATTTTTGAAAGGTATTACTGTCATAAATACATAAGGAAAAAAAACTTAAATATTTAAGCATTATTAAAAAAGAAATGTGGTGTTTCAATGTTAGAAGAAAATGACCTTTTTACCTCTGATAACCGTAAAAGGACTTTATTGTAACCATTGTTTTTTTTGTTGTATCTTCATTGGTTAAAATAAATATTTATATATATCTGGAGTATAAAGGTGATTTTTTCTTAAACTTTTTATCAAAATGTGTAATTCCATTTTGTGTGAACTACAAATTTTAAAGGTTGAATTAAAGTTGTATTAATAACCAAAAAATGGATACAAGTGATTCTTTTATTTCATTATAAAAAGTCCATTAACCATACTTGCTTGTTTCATTAAAGTGGTATCCATCTTGTATATATACTTGTACAGCAAATCATACTAAACCCATTCCATGTTTTAAGAATGAAGTACATTTAGACAGTTCTGAAGCAATTGTCTTAACTTACTTCCAGCACATATATCTCTGTTGAACATTTGATTTCTGTCATCTATAAGAAATAACAAAAGTTTCTACATTCTAGTCAGCATCTAAATATTATTAACGTATGCTCATGGGTTTCTTTTACATGGTGAGAAAGTTATAAAAAAAAAATAGAAATTTGCAAATGGTTAACAGCTTTTATCACACTCACCTGTATTGTTATTGATTCCTATCCTAGTGCCAATCACACACTTCTTTTTTACACACCCAGGGTGTCTAATTATATGGGTAACTATACTATTTTTAATTAGCTCATTGAAATCACTTCTAATATGTGGCTTCCCATTGGTCTGTAAATAAGTTGGTTTTGACCCACCTTTGGGTCACATGGCAATGAACATGTTAAAGCCATATTATTAGATTTATGAGTCGTTCACTGATATAAAATCATAATGTACATCACTAATTCATAAATGTTTCTACCCATTTTCAGGCCTTGAAATGTAATATTTTGACAGGTAAAAATTGTCTAGTTTCAAAAACCAGCACTGATTTATTTGTGAGATTCTATCCAGTTTCTGATGATAAAACATTTATATGAATCTACATACACTTGAAGTATTTACTAAGTTTAGATTTGGATGAGAAATAAACATTGCACTGGAGTATTGCACCAAAACCATCCATGTAAACAATGAATATGTAACACAGGCTTGGCAGTTATTGAAAACCATGCACTAACATATTTAAGCAACTTGACTAGCTCTAAGTACTGATAAAATGACAAGCTGAGGTCATTTGAACAAGAAATTTAGTGCTATATCCCAGTCAGAACAAATTAAATTGTGCTTCAAAACCAGTAATTTGCTTCATGCTCAGGCATTTCTTTCTGTATTTCTGTATTCTCAATTTGTTTTTATTTTATAAAACTATATTTAACTATAGAAACCATATTCATTGGAAGATAACGTTTATTCTTTCACTCTGAAAGGAACCAAAGACAGATAAAGACGATGAAAACTGTAACAAAGTCAATGAATATCTCAATAATCCTCCGGCACCAGGCTCCACTCGCTCGGGGATTGGAGGAGGAATTGGTGGCTCAAATTCTTCTCAAGGACTCCATTCAGAACTAAGCAATCTTGGAGATGGAGACTTGCACAATCTTCTTAACAATATAAGTCAGCAACAGCTTATGCAGCTTCTTGGTAAGTGTTAGAGAATTGTGTGTGAAAAAACTGCATGCAGGCAGAATAGTTGTAATTTATTTGTGAAAACTGCATGCTAAATAAATAGTTGTAATTTGTGTGAAAAATGCTGCATGATAAATAGTTGTAATTTACGTATGAAAAATGATGCATGCTAAGTATACAGTTGTAATTTGTATGTGAAAAACTGCATGATAAATGAATAGTTGTAATTTACATGTGAAAAATGCTGCATGAAGAATAGTTGTAATTTATGTGAACTAGAAATGTTTTGTAGTAAAGTGAAGTTTGTCATCATTATGCTGATTATCACTTCAGTTCTGTTAACCCTTTCACAGGCGACTCGGAAGAATAAACATGTTCGTCTACACATTTGTGCACACATTATTTGAACTATAAATTTTTATACAGTATGTGTATCTTCACAAAATTTTGTAAACTTTTAGTAAATATTACAAGTATTTTGTACACAAAAAATCATATTTTTAATGAAATCCTTTCACTACAGATTTGTTTGTAAAAATAGTCTATTTCCTGCTGGTCTGAGTGCAAAGTGATTTCATGTTATGATTTAAAAAAGTATTCTTTGTCCCAAAAATCTTAAATATTATTTATACAAGCTCTAAAACCTGAATGTGTTTCAAATCTTTGTTTTCAGTAAAACTTTATTGTATATTTTCTCTGCTCTGTGTGGGAGGGGTTTGTCACTTAACCAACCTTGTAAGCATCACTAAAAATCAGGAAATGTATAGATTATGCTTTATTCATGCTATGATTACATATAATAAGAAAATACAAATATTTAGTCTAAGTAGCTTTAGTCTCATAACAATATATATATATATATATGAACATGTATATCTATAATTGTTTTTATTATGTTGGCCTTCCATTCATGCCTACTTAACATTACATAGTTTGCACCGACACGGTGGTAGTTAATAAGTAACAAAATAAACAAGTAATTTTAACTAATTAGCGATGCAAAAGGTTTAAGTGTTATGAAGAAAGTTTGTTTTTATTGTTATTAAGAAATAATCACTTTTCAGGTGACATATCCAGTAATATAAAACTGATCTTTAGTTGTGGCTGTGTTTTAGTGTACTAGTATTTTGTAATATTCAGTCACATTTCAATTATTTCAATTATATATATATATATATATATATATATATATATATAGGTTATTACTATTTAGACATAAAATGAGACTTGTTTTTCGAAGAATATAGAACTATAAATCAAGAAGTGAAGCAAACAGTTCTTATCATCACAACCTTTGAACTCTCCTGCTACTGAAAAAATATTGCTAAGCCTGTTAAAATTTTTAATGTGGAGGATATCAAACAATTTTTTTTATATATATTTTATATATACTCTTGAATAATTGTTTGTTTGTTTTGGAATTTCGCACAAAGCTACTCGAGGGCTATCTGTGCTAGCCGTCCCTAATTTAGCAGTGTAAGACTAGAGGGAAGGCAGCTAGTCATCACCACCCACCGCCAACTCTTGGGCTACTCTTTTACCAACGAATAGTGGGATTGACCGTCACATTATACACCCCCACGGCTGGGAGGCGAGCATGTTTAAGGCTGGCTTGAACCTGTGACCCTCGGATTACGAGCCGCACGCCTTACGCGTTCGGCCATGCCGGGCCCCACTCTTGAATAACCAAAATATCATAAATTCTTACACTGATACCATAGAATTCCACTATAATTTATTAAGCTTAGTAACTAAGATTTATTTAGGTTTTTAAAAAATGTGAAGCTTCAATCAGACTGAAGACAACACCTCTTTAAAAATCTTGGATTGAAAGAATGTTGTAGCATTTTCAAAGATTAAAATGACTGAGGAAACCCCTTGGTGGACATTCTAAGCTGTTGATTGGTTATTTGCATGTCGTATATTGAAGTAAATGTACATGAGGAACAGTTTCCAAAAATGGAAAGAGTTGAATGAGGCCACCATGTTTGATTCGGAACATAAGCCGTACCTCAACAAAATAAAAAATGTGAGGTTCTTGTTTTATATTCTAGCTTGATAATATTAGTAATTTTGTTTCCTAATTTGTACAAAACTATAGACTTAGCATTTAGTATTTTGACATCACAAACATCTAATTTTAAACAGTGCTGCATTCAACATACCACATGACCCACTAAAATCTATATTTATCTGTGTTTGTTTAATATTTACTTTTAAATTGAGAAGTTAACTCATATATAGTATTAAAGTTTGAATTATTTATAATTTGATTCTAAACATATTAGCATAAATTTATGAAATAGTTCAATAAAATTTTGAATGCAAGTCAACAAATGCGATGACATGACCTTTGAACCCTGACCCATTACGAAAGGGTTGATGTGTGAAAAGAAAAAAAAAACATGATTAGCTAAATTGGATGAAAAAAGAATCCTAAAGAAATTTTGAAATGGTTTTACAAACCATTTTAGAAAGGGTTGATGTGTGAAAAGAAAAAAAAAACATGATTAGCTAAATTGGATGAAAAAAGAATCCTAAAGAAATTTTGAAATGGTTTTACAAACCTGTTTAAGTTGTATTTGAACTGCATAATTGTCTTATTCGTAAAGCACACTTGGCTTCATGTCTAATATAATGCTTTTTTATTAGATAGTGAGCAGACAGGATTGCAAAGTTTGACTTTTTTATATGTTGGTAATTTTTAATTTTTGACTTAATCATTTATGTGCAACTGTATTTCAAGTGTAGTTTCAACATAATTAGACTTTAAAAAGTAAAGAGCTATTTTGTGACACAATTCATAGTCCAGATATTGTTTTGTTTAGCTTACATTCAAATGAAAAATAATCAAAAATGTTAAAGGTCATCATACTATCACAATCACATTTTAAACATACCAGTTACACATTTTGTGTCCAAATTTGAAACTGCAAGTTGCATTATTAGCCCTAGAAAAATAAACTATAGTGGTTCTAATATGAATAGGCCATTTTAGTAGGTCTGCCATTGTTCAGAAAAGTCTAAAAATGTCCTGCACTTTTTTTTGCAATTTTGCAAAATTGCAAATTAAAGTCAGGCAGCAAGAAAAAAAGCCACAACGCATTGGTTGTTTGACATTTAAGAAATCTGAGCCCAGTGGCTGGTAGCAGAAGTGTAATTCTCTCACAAACTGTATTGGTGTAGGTTAGTGACAAATGATGAAATCTCACCTGATTACAGTTTTTGACAAATATTACTTCTTTCATGTGATTCAGGTTAAAACAACATTATGTTAGTTCATTATTACATATTTTTACCAATGGAATCTACTGTTGGGGATGTTGATATTTTTCCTGGACTAGAACTGGACTACAAGTAGAGTTTAATCTTTGAGCTCATTAATCATCTAAGGTGAACAAATAATCTATTTTTACTTTTGAATAATCTCTTATTTCAGCTTGTTTTGTTAAAAACAGTTTTGAACTTCCTTTAATTTATAATTTTTCAGGTACAACAGTGCAGTTTTATTTTTAATCCTAAAGTATCGAACATTAAAATGTAGAAAGCTGAAAATGTAATTAATACTGCTGCACCTGCCATTGATTTTGAGTCAGAAAACTATTAAATGTAATAGTGACTAATGCTGTTAATATTAGGCACAGGTCAACATCAGTTATGTATGCTTATTTCTGACAATTCGGTTAATAATTTTCAACAAATAACAATGTGAATCTAATTATGTGAAGCATTGATTAGATGTTTTGGAAACTTAAGAATTCAATTTTCAGTAAGTTAGAAGTTCAAAAATACACAGTAGTTATTACACCAAAAATGTGATGTTAGTAATAAACAAAAGTAAATTTTAAGTGAAAAAAAGAGAAAATTAATATGTGATACAAATGAAATCAGTCATATGTAAATAGATTTAAGTGAAAGTGCTTTATTTATGGACAGAAGAAACATTCTTGTGCAAACCATCTTTTATCAGAAGTTCAATTTCATGTTTAGCTGTTGAGAGGGTTTTAAAGATCAACAAAGAGAGAGATTGGATGTCCTGTTTCTGTACTGTGTTGGTACTAGTTTTCATCTAGTTAACAAACCTACATCTTCTTGCACCTCATGCACTACATTTCTTATTTGGTTTAAATTTTATTTAAATTGACTGATTTCATTTGTTACATAAATTTTCTCCTGTTTACTGTCAGTACACATTGTATAAGTTTTAGTTTAATGACCATTGTGTGTTTTTGTGTTTCTAGCTCACTGAAGATTGTAAAACATCTCATAAATGTTTCAAGTAATGACATTTCTGTTGGTTTTGTCATTAGAAATACATTTGAAGAAATGAATTGGTAATGAACTACATCTATTTACTGAAGTATATAGATAGAAACTTTAGGTTCACCTTCAAAGTTAGTGAGATGATTACAGGGCATGACATTTGACTTGTTAAAAGTAGACAAAAATAAGATTATTTCAAATAAAACATTTTCCATTGTTTTGCATAATATTCCTATGGAAAGTGAGCCAATATTGTATTATTTTGAATTGGCACAATGCTGATTTGACACCTTTTCTTATCATATGTTTGTCATTACACGTTGTGAAAACTGTATTGTAATAACAGCATGCTTATACTCATAGTTTATTTTTATAATATTCATGATTAACAGGAGGTGTGGGTGGTGTTTCTGGAGTGGCCAACTTAAGTAACCTTCTAGGGGTGAGTCGTCCATCAAGTAGCCAGTCCACTACGACTACACTTCCATCATCTTCACCGTAAGCAAAAAAAAGATTCTCTGAAGGAATTATAAAATACAGTCTATATAGTTTTTCTCTTGTAGAACATAAAATTTTTAAATGTTAATTGTGGCTTGGAGAGAATGGAGTTGAAGTTTATGTGAAAGTAAAGACCTACATGTGTGCAGAAATAAAATGTAATGAAACTACAGTGTTGCATGCAGCTACTGTTTTCAGGTGGCTATAGTGAGAAACAATGTAAACATTTTTCTGTAATATTTATTTTTAGGTTATATTAGATAATTTTACTTTGTCTAGGGAAAAAAATCATTACAATTTATAGGTGAATATTCTGTCAGTTTTTTATTTCTTTATTTTTGTGGAATCACATGGACTGGCAATATTCCATGAACCTGTGGTTGAGAAATACTAATATAATTGATGAAGTTAGAAGTAAAAATGTACAGGGTGTCCCAACAAAATGTATACACACTTTGAATGATTATAAACACATTATTAAGATATATCTAGGTTTTATAATTCAAGTTTAAGAAGACAAGCATAGAATTTTTTGAGTTATCGCAAGTGTTCGAACTGATGACCATTCTGATCCAGGCACTGCTGATAATAGGGACAAATGGAATTGTAAACTTCACGAATCATTTCATTTAGTATTTGGTTGCATTCTCTTTCAATTGCTGGTCTCAGCTCATTGATTATTGCAGATTTTGTGCTATAAATCTTATCTTTGACATATTCACATAAAAAAAAAAAAGTCCAGAGGTGTGAGGTCTAGTGAATGTGGGGGAAACCTTGTTTGAAAACTGTGCATCCTCTGCAGATTTTGCCAGGTACCATACACAAAATTCAACTCTTCAGTCAGGATCATCTTCATTGAGGGCATGGACTAATGCTGGAATAAAACTTTTCCAATGAACGCACTTCAATATGCAGTAAACACTTGATTTTGGGATTCCTCTCTCACGGGCTGTTTGCCAAACAGATTTTCTTGGAGATTGGAGGAGACTTTCCAACAGCTCTGCTTCTTGTACGGGACTGGTGGATGACTGCAGTCTTGCAGAACGCCCTTTATGGATGTCTTGACCACTTCTATTTGTTTTAAACTTATCTCTGATGTGAGTAATGGTGAGTTGCATTGGTGGATCTGTTTGAAACTCCCTTCTAAACCGTCCTTGCACTTTAGCTACGTTCTCACACTTCCAGTAACACTTTAAGATATTTCCTTTTCTCAAAACATAGTCTTGCTTCTGCCATTACTTCAAATCAGTTGCATCTTTTAAAAAATAAAGTTTGAGTTATAATCATTCAAAGCATGTATGCATTTTTTTGGGACACACTGTATTAATTTTGAAAATGCCCTCATGTGAGTGCTTAATAAGATGTCAAGGTAAATTATCATACTGTACTCCTCGTTTTGCGAGTACAAATTGCCATATTTATATGTTAGGTTTGTTATTATAAGATCCTAAAGTGTTAAAAAACAATTGTCATAAGTTTTTCAAATAAGCTGATATAACATCATGTAATCCCATAAGTAATGTCTGAAAATTTAATACAGATAGTGAGTCGTCATTTCTCTCGAAAGAATGCTTTAATGACTAAAATGTGTAGTAGGACATGTATAAAAATGTTCAGAAAAATAAAAAATTAACCCAACTCTACTTTTTCAGACCATTAATCAATTAAACCCTTATGAAGATGGATGTGTCTTAGGAGCACATTAAGCTTATAATGCTTTATACATTTACAAAAGGCAATAGTGCAGCAGTAACTGCACATTCAATTTGTTTATGATGCAGAGTCTCTCAATGAAAGTAAATGTCGAAGGTTGTATCAGAAGTTCAGATCAGGTGGTTACAGTTTAAGTGATACGCCACGTTCAGGTCGCCCTGTTGAGTTTAATGATAACTTGCTGCTGGCAGAACTTGATGAAGATTGTGCTGGAACAGTTGAAGAACAAGCACAGAAGCTTAATTCAACCCATTGAACAGTTCACTGTCATCTGCAACAGCTTGGAAAGGTGTCAAAACTTGGATAATTGGTCCATCATGATTTGACAAAAGCCAACCTGAGAACAAGAGTGGACTTTTGCACTTCTCTGCACTTTTGTGAACATAATACACCTTTTTTGGATAGGTTAATGACTGGAGATGAAAAATGGATATATTATAAAAATGTTAAGCAGGTAAACTGGCTAAAACACAGCCCAAGATGGACCTCCATCTTAGTAAAGTCTTGTTAAGCATTTGGTGGAATATTGTTGGTGTGATCCACCTTGAGTTGCTGCCACTTAATGTAACAATTACATCGGACTTCTATTGTCAACACTTAGAGCACTTGAATGCTGCACTGAAGGAAAAGAGGCCTGCTTTGATCAGTTGTAAAGGTGTTGTGTTATACAAGGATAATGCATGGCCCCATACAGCAAGGATCACATCTGCAAAGATTGAAGAGCCAGACTAGGGAAAACTTTCACATCCTCCTTATTTTCCAGATCTTGCCCCATCTGATTATCATCTATTCTGAAGTTTGCAGGACTATCTTGATGGAAAAGAGCTTGGAACACATGAAGGTGTCAAAACTACCCTCTCTACATTCTTTTCCTCCAAACCCCAAGAATTTTATAGAAGCTTGTGAATTGTTGGCAGGAAATAATTAGTAATAATGGAACATACATTATTGATTAAATAACATTAAAAGCATTTGATGCCCTTTCTCTTTTTCTGAACCAAAAATTGGGCATTACTTAAAGGATGACCTTGATACATCAGAAATGTATTAACATAGGCATGATCTAGAGGTGTGTCTGATGCCTACAAGCTGAGTTGATGACATTGTAAGCAGTGTGTTATGGTATTTATTCTGGTTTAAGAATTAGTTTAACTTTAAGGAATAGCCATTGTCATAAAAATATTACAGGAAAAATGCTTTAATTATATGATAAAAGTCATTGTACTTATTGTGTTTTGTTTCCTGTAACGTGAAAAAATCATTCCAAACTTTTTTCTTGAACTGTCTGCCTTATTAGTGTCTTTCTTTCTTCTAAATAATTGTTCTTTCCTCATATGAATATTATTTCTGTATTTATTTGTTAAGTATTGTTTGAGTTTTCTCCTTCTATAGTTTCACTTAATTTAACTCATTATTTAGGTCAACTCAAACTCCATCTTCAGAAAGAACAACTGCTCCAACTCCATCCACTCCAGCTGCTACCACAACAACTGCTGAAAGTGGCACTCCTCCAAGTACTGCAACCCAACAACAACAACAACAACAACAACAGCAGCAGCAGCAACAACAACAACAACAGTCATCTCAGATCCAGCTTCAAGACTTACAGAGTATTCTGTCTAGTCTTAATGGTAAGCTTTAAGTTGAGAGAGGGAGAGACAAAAATTGAAAAACTTGAACTCCATATATCTCATTAAAATCATTATTTAAGGGTAAGTCTCCAAGGATGAAGTTGTTGATTACTGAACATTTTTCATATTTAATGATGTTAGATCAATTGTAATGAATTTTCAATTTGTCTACTTGAAAGTTAATCTGAAAAGAAACATTTTAATGTTCTTATTTTTGAATTCTTATTAACAGTGTCTTTCAGTAGCTGGCAGTAATGCATAGCTAAAATGGAAATTGAAACCGAAATGATTCATCATCAGACAATGAAGTAGCAATGCCTATGCAGTGACAAGTCCAGTTTTCTTTATTCTATCTTCCTTTCTGTCAGCTATAACTCAGTGTACTTACTTCCAGTCTTTACACCAAAATACTTCACTGCTCCCTAAGATGTGCCTTTTCAAACCAGAGTCACAAATTAGTTACAGTCCAAAATATGTATACAATGCAATGACACATTTAATATTGTCAAATGTGCATATGGACCAATGGATGGCATCACCTGTAATGCTAATGGTTAAAAAAAGTCATAAAGTAGCAATAAAAAGTATTCTAAGTTTGTGGGAATGGAAGGAAGACCTGTATTACCCATTCCACCACCTAACTGGTATTACAATTCATCCTGTGAATGGTTGAATACAAAAGTGGTGGACCTGATGGACAACATTCTTTATACATTGAATTAATTGATGTTCTTCAGATGGGTAAAGTCCACCTCTTTCATAAAAATTATTATTGGTTCAACAAACTATCAGTGTTTAGTAAGCTAAGTAGGTAATGAATTTAACAACATAATTTGATTTTCACAAATGTTGGAAATAGGTATTTCCTTATTATTATTATTGCTTCTCTGAATAAAATGAATGTTGTCACACTGAACATGCTTGCCCCTTTTAGCTATTGGAGGTGTTATAATGTGATGGTCAATCCCACTATTCATTGGTAAAAGAGTAGCCCAAGAGTTGGCAGTAGATGTTGATGGCTAGCTAGCTGCCTTCTCTTTAGTCTTACCCTGCTAAATTAGGGATGGCTAGTGCAAATAGCCCTCGTGTAGCTTTGCACAAAATTAAACAAAAAGAAACTGAATAAAAATGATATTTGTGCAATCTATCTCATTATATACAATGTTATGAAAATGGTTTACTGTTTGATACATGTTCAAACTAAATTATCACTCTTAGTATAGTCTAGAGAAGTGTTTCTCAATCATCTGTGTCATAATCTGTGCCGATCCATCACAACCACCTTGCCAGTCCATGGGATTTTAATGCCCAATAGTACAGGGGTAAGTTGGTGGACTTAGTGCTAAAATTCAGGGTACTATTCCCTGCAGTGAGTACAGCATGTAGTCCAATGTGGCTTTTCTGTAAAATAAAACAAGCAAACTGCCCATCTTGAATATATGCAACAAAGCTTTAGTGTATTCTCTTCTGCTTTCTGTTCTTTATTCCTTGGTGGGATAGCAGTAAGCTTGTGGACTTGCAATAAAATCAGGGTTTTGATTTTTTGTGCTGAACACAGCAAATAGCCCTTGGCCTGCCTACTGGTTAGGCTGCTCGATTTGCAATCTGAGGGTTGCAAGTTCACATCCCAGTCTCTGAACATGCTTGCCACTTTAGCCTTAAGGGTGTTATGTGATGGTCAATCCTATTAATCAGTGATAAAAAAAAAAGTAGCACAAGAATTAGTGATGGGTGGGTTTCACTAATTGTTTTCCTTCCAGTCTGTCACTGCTAAGTTAGGGATGGCTAGTACAGATAGCCATTGTGTAGCTTTGTGTGAAATCGTAACAAACACAACTGTGGGATTTAACAAAAACAACCAAATTGACTGAATATTTGTTGTTTCTTTGAGCCTGCATCTTATTGGTCTATAACATGTTGGGGAGACAAGAAGTTGATCTCTACTCTTTTAATGATTGAGAAATGCTGTACTATGATAATCCATGATTATGAAAGTTGGTTACATTTGCTTTTTATATAATTAGTGTTTTCATCATGTTAAAGCTAAGTGATGACCTTCAGTGTTGTCTAAAATAGCCTAGTAACAATGAACATTGATTCTTCAAAGCAGTACAACACTGGCATTATTATTTTTAACACTGTTGCCCATTCATAAAATGTAACAATCCCATGATTATTCTATATTAAAGGGGGATTTGATTATGTGGATTAGCCTTGATAGATGAGAAATCCTGCAGTTTTTCCTACTTTTGTGACATAATATGAGTTCTGATGGAACACTTAGTAGCCATTGTAGTCAACAAACAAGTCCATTGTACACTACCAGGATTTTCAATGCATCCTGCTATGTTCCTCAGTTAATAAAATTTTCTGACTTCTTTATATTTCATTCACTAAAACAATAGATTTCTTAATTAGGAAACTTTGGAAATCTAACATGTAGTGAACCACGTTGACTTTATTTAGTTACATATTATGTGAAAGTTAAAAGTGAATGTTATAAACGTTTCTTAAGGAGGCCCACTATTAGTTACTGCTACAATTTCAGTTGGTTAACGTGTGATTTTATTAGCTAATGATAAGACCTCACTGTGATAGATAAGTTTTTAAAAGTTATTTGAGCATCACCACCACCAGGGGACAATTACATTTCAGATGGAACTTTGGTTTGAAACTTTGTTTAGAAGTGACCTGAATGTGGTACAAAGAAAAGTGTAATGTAACATTACATTGCATGTAAGTATATTTATATTAAACAATAGTATTTTATATAATTAATAATGTACTAACATATGCTTGATTTGGCTCATTGATTACACTATGTAACAAAATTTTTACTTTTTGCTTGTTATTTCTCAATTTCATATACCTAAAGTAAAATAGAAAAAACCTATTTTTCTGTTCAAACTTTGCTTTTGTGACTTGGGTAATGAAATTTTCAAATTTACTCATTTTCCAAAACATTCCAGGTAGATTCAGTGCTGAGTAGCTGATAGAGAATTTTCTTGAACTTACAAGAATTTTCTAGAACTTACAAGAGTTTTCTAGAACTTTCCATAGTATATATATACACAGGGGCTCACCACTTCAGTTTAGTTCTAGCTGCCTAAGTGAACACATAGACCTATCTGATTTTATCAGAGATGGCATCAAGAAGCTGTAAGCATTCGCCAGACGCATTCTGCTATGTGTGTGGCCAATTTATCAAGACGAGTGAAAAAGTACTATGTGACAGCATCTGCTAAAATGTCTTAAGCCTACAAGACCTATTTCGGCATACCTGTCGGGGATCAAGACAAACCCTGGGAACCTCATTTTACCTGTGAGCACTGCAAAAAACAAAACAAAACTAGAAGGTAAGACGGACAGTTTTTGCTTGCTTGAATAGTAAGATTTTATATTATGTAAATTTTAGACCTTTTAAAATTTAAATTTTTTTTTTTAATTTCCAATAGTATAGAAAAATATCACAAAATATTTTGCATGAACCTCTTACACATTAGTTGTGGATGAAATAAATTTAATCTTCATAATAACAGTTTTATTTTGCTCTTTTACAGGATGGTACAGAGGGAAAAAGAGAGCCATGAAGTTCACTATTCCAAGAATTTGGTGTGAACTCACTGACCACTCAAGCAATTTTTACTTCTGCATGGTGGATCCTTCCAAACATCAAGCTGGCAAGAATGCTTCTTTCATCTATCTGGACCTTCCATCATCCATCGCCCCAGTGCCACACTGCCTTGAGCTCCCTGTACCCACTCTGCCAGAAAGAAAGCACCCATCCTCAGAAGAGAAAGTAGATGTTGAAGATCCAGATGACAATTTCAGAGGTGCAGCTGGTGAGAGAAACCCATACTACTTCAACCAATGAGACCTCAGTGACTTGATCAGAGATCTTGGTCTAACGAAGTCGAATGCCAAGACTATGTGTGGGGGCTGATATATGAAAGTGATTTACATTACAGTTGTAAATCTCGAAAAACTACTCACTTTTATACATTTCTGTTCATTTTTGTATAACTTTTGTATAAATGAAAATGTGCAAATTTGCCTGTTTTTACGTAGAAAATAGATTACTTTTTAAATTTCATTATCCAAGTGGCAAAAGCAAAGTTTGAAGGAAATAATGGTCATTTTCTGTACTTTTACAACATAAGCAATAAACAAATAACACATACTATCCAGGAACAAAATTTGTGTTACATAGTGTTTTTTTTGCTTTAGTTGTTTATATACTGATAATTTATCATTGCTTACTTGGCACTGATGTAACACATGCTATGCTACTAATAAGACTTGATGTTTTATGATTATATCATTAAAATATTAGCTGTTAAGAGCTAAAGTAGAATGTGGGTATTGTGGACTTCCTCTATAAAAATAGTTATTAGTTTGAAATTTACCTGGTAAAACTTGTTCACATTTAGAAGATATATTGAATTTCTACTGTTCAAGTTAAACCTCTGAATTGGTACCAATCTACATTAATTACTGATGTTTATTTTCAGTACCAACATCTGGTGAAGGAGGTGCTTCTGGGACTGCAGGTAGGACACCAAAAATTTGTTGTTTATTATCCCATTCATAAAGTTGCTTTTTGATAATCAAAGATGGCATTACTTTCTTATATAGACATCAGATTTATAATATGGATTTAGATTATTGCTTTTGGTTATCACTGCAAAGGATTTTTGAAGATGTAAAAAAATATCATTCCAACCTAGGTGTAAAATATCAGATTTTTCATGTTTTTTCCAAGTTAGAAAGTTTCAAATTCTTAACAGTTCACTGGGTGAGTAATAGTTAAAAAAAACAATAGCTCATATTACTTAAAAAGCAAATTTTTTTCTTTGCAATTTATTAAAGCAAATGATTCAGTTTTATATTTATATTGCATTTCATCTGTGGGTAATAGCTTTACCTAAAAGTTTCACCAGTTAACGATTGTTTTTCCCCTTCTAGTGGATCTGTCTTCTGCTCTTACTGCTGAAGCTCTGCATCCATTACTCTCGAACCAGGAGTTTATGGATAGAGTGTGTGAGCTTCTACCGCCCTCTGGTGATACTGGATCCTCTTCTATTCGAGATCATCTGAGAATGACAGTTCAGTCACCACAGTTTCAGCAGGTATGAATCATAGTTGTACGTATTTATTAATATTTAACATTTCTACACTTACAGCTACTCTGTATTAAGAAATGGTGAGCTGTCTATGATGTGTGTCAGAAGTTATTGGGAGAGTTAAAAAAGATGAACAGAGGTAGTTCTCAATTTACGTGAACTTGTTTGTGTTTTTAATTAACACAATCAATGTAATAACTCCATTTCTCAATTTATGTGCTTGCAAATTCTGATTAACATGATTTTCGGGCGATTTGTGTATTGTAGCAGTACAAATAGAAGCATTTACTCACCATGTGCTTGAATGTTTAGCTGATGCAGACGAGTTATTACGATAACACTTGCGAAAACATGGTGCACAATATTTGAAGTGATGTTACAATGACAATAACATTACGGTCACCTGTGCAGTAGCAAGATGGTCGTGGGGTCTGTTCATACAACAAAGTCATTACAATCAACTTCTCATGCTTCACACTGGAGTTGATGTTTTCTGTAGCTATATTATGTTGACTACATGTGCATAGGTGGCACTCCTGCAGTATATTAAGGGTTAACTAATGGCATTCCCAGTGGGATTGGATGCATCATGTATACTCTACAGGAAATAGCATTTGATTTGTGTACAAATTTCTGGAACGTGACTGTTATGTAAATTGACAACTACCTGTACTTGTTTCATAGATAGTTTTGAATGCTCACGTTTTCTACATGAAGAAATTGCAGAATGTTAATTTACGTAGAAAACATTGATACTGAAAAAGAACTAATAGATAATTGAAGTGAATTATATCAGAAAATCATTTTTTCCCAATCAAATTTAAGGTAGAGCTAAATTTGGGGAAAAAAATGTATACACATATGTACAGTAATGGAAGTAATTATGAAAACAAACTAGTAATATACATAAAGGAATCATAAACCACAGGTAAAACTAATTAGATGGTAATTTTGTTGGCAATAGAAACAACAAAACCAAGTTACACAATGCTGTAATATTTTGTTTTCATGCTAACATAGTTTATATTAATGTATGGTTGTGGAATATTGTTCCATGTGTTTTATTATTATTGTTCACAAATAAACCAAGTTCTTTGGTCACTTTCAGAACTTCTCAGATTTTGTGTAATTTTATTCAGTCTAAAAATGTCAATATTGAGTTTTTGTGATGAATTATCCATAGTTGTAAGTGTTCCATTACCTGTTTTACAAGATGATTAATCCCTGCCAAGCAAGTCATGTTCATAGAGAATAGCTTTATGGATCATAATCTGTCTGTACCTGTTGGTAGTAGGGTTGCTATTAATTTTGTATAGATTACTAACACTAGTGGGTGAGATGGAGTCTTGGAACAAATCTCGTTGAAATATCCTTTATCAGCAAAATCTTTGACTTTTTACATGCTTGTAACTCAGTATTTCAACCCTGGAAGCTATTATTACCAATACACTACTACTGCTGGGTAATAGATAATTACCATGCATTACTGGTATGCTCATTGAATGCATAATTCAACCAAGTCTAAAAACAAACAAGCTGTTTGTTGTGGTAAAAAAAATCAAATTCATTTTTTGGATGTATTCAATTCGTGTTCATTATGACTATAGCGTTACCTTTATCTGCTTTTAGAATTTTTATGTTTTTGTCTTGTTTTAGGCTTTTAATGGAATTAATGTCTCTTTTTGTAAGATTGTTTTTTAGCTTTGTGTTTTGTGAAATTATGTTGATGGTTTAGTGAGAAAAATCTTTGAAAAAATCGTTTAAGATGTTGTTTTTAGGTGTTTCTGGAAAATATAAATTTTTGATTTTCCCTGGGAAGTTTGGCTGTTGGATGTCAATAAAATTGTCTAAGTTGTCTTCTTTCTGTTGGTTGTTTTCTTGTTTTTGTTTTCTGTAGAAAGTATCACAAGTCTCCTGGCTAGATCTTCTAAACATGTTTTGATTTCTAAGATTGGAATGTTCTTAGGTGCTACTGCGAAGTTGAGTCCTTTGTTAAGTAGATGTATCTCGTCTGAGTTTAATTGTCAGTCGGATCTGTTAATTATGAGGTTAGTTATTGGTTTGTCGTTTTGATGTCTTTTCTGTTGTTTGCATCTTAGTTTTTCTAATTTTTGTTGTGGTAGATCTGTTTGTTCCTGTCATTCCTAGTGTTGATTTGGTTTATGTTTCGTTGTATAAGTCCGCAAATCTCTGGTTTAATGCAGCATGCCAGTTGATGGTCTTGGTTCATTTTTTGTTTCTGTAAGTCATGGAGTTCTTTGTATTTCATGTTCAACATGGCTTTAAGTAGTTTTTTCTGTAAATTTTGGATAATCTTTGTGTATTTATTAAATTTTTTTGATAGTTTTACTTTTACAAAGTTAGGGGTTAGTTGTACCTTTCTACATTGTTGAATGAAATAGATGTCATTTATTCTATTGATAATTCTTTGGTTTACATTTCTTAGTTTAACTCTGTTCTTTCACTGAGTATTTTACACGACACCCACGATTCAAGTTTCTGTTTCGCACAGATTATTTGACCATTATGGGGACTGGAATCCCAACTTCAGGGGATAAGTTATCTTATCACCCCCAGTGGTCAGTTCTTATTTTGGTGCAACTATTTTATTAGTTAAAAAAACTAATACAGGTTCAGTGGGACAGCCAATGATTTTATAGGTTTTGTTCGTGTGTGATGCTTTCTGATTAGTTGGTTGACAAGTAATCAGTTTGTAAACTGTAAGTTAATAGAAGAGTGAAGTACCTTTTTTTTACTCATTTTCATTATTTCCAATTCCACGTGTGTGTGTCATAAATACAGATGGACGACTATAAATTAATATAATTCCTTTTGGTTTTTCAGTCGAGATCTTGAACCCTATGCTCAATGATTTCAAAAAGTTAGAAATTTTAAGTTATCAGCATAAGAATAATCATTTATTTCATAATTGAGAATCTCGGGAAGTCCTGAAAGATTGTATCAAATCATCTCAAGTAATGTCGTTTGTAACACTAAGATTTAAAAGGAGGAAAAATAACAACTTTAATCAGTTACGTATTTTCCATCACTTTCAGTAACAGTCTGCTAACGTCTCAAAAGATTTTCAGTACCAGAATTATGAAAATCAGGTGGTTTTGAGATGAAAAAGTTACAAAAGCTATTTTGTAACTCATCCATAAAAGTAAATTGTTTTTCATTCAAATGATGTTGCAAGCTTCTGAAAAGATGGTAATTTGAAGGAGCAAAATCAGGAGAACAAGGTGAATGAGGAAGTTTCTCCCAACCAAGCTATTCAATTTTTCTGGAAGTGATCCTAGCAATGTGAGGACATGTATTGTCATGTTAGAAAACAACTCCTTTCCAATTCACCAAAGCAAGTCTTTTTTTGTGCATTGTTCAGTTGATTCAATTGTTGAATATCTCTCAGCAGTGATTGTCTGATTTGGTTGTAACAACTCAAAGTGTATTATACCACCTTTATCCCACCAAACACTGAGCAAAACCTTCCCAGGGTGCAGATTTGCTTTTGGCTGTGGTGTAGCTGGTTCTTCTGCACTAACCCACTGTCAGGGGCTCTTTAGCATTTTGATAGAGTACTCATTTCTCACATCCAGGCACTAGGCAGTTTAAAATCTAATATTGAAGTTATGTGCACATGCACTGATGTTAACCTCAACCAGCTGCTCTTACCAATGTTTGAAAATGTAAAAGTTAATTGTTTGTTAAAAAGCTGTTTATTATTTTTTGATACTCATTTAATATTCCTTTATTTTCTGTTTTCATGGTTAACATTATAAAGATATGACACAAGATGTTTCTCTTAATTTTCAGGCTCTGGGAATATTTAGTGCTGCTTTACAGTCTGGACAACTAGGTCCTCTGATGCAGCAGTTTGGTATGACCTCGGATGTTGTCAGTGCAGCCACTTCTGGAGGTAAGATCTGTACAGAGTGTTTCTACAACTAGCTAGTAGAGATTGATGTGAAGTAATGTAGAAACAGTTAGAGAACACTGAATTGTCTTATGACTGGTTCAGTTGGGGAGTGGCAAAGTCTCATGCGATAACTGGTTTTTGGTAAAGAGACTAGACATAAAACCCAGTGTTTACTGGTTCAGTTGGGGAGTGGCGGAGTCTCATGCGATAACTGGTTTTTGATAAAGAGACTAGACATAAAACCCAGTGTTTACTGGTTCAGTTGGGGAGTGGCGAAGTCTCGTGCGATAACTGGTTTTTGGTAAAGAGACTAGACATAAAACCCAGTGTTTACTGGTTCAGTTGGGGAGTGGCGAAGTCTCGTGCGATAACTGGTTTTTGGTAAAGAGACTAGACATAAAACCCAGTGTTTACTGGTTCAGTTGGGGAGTGGCGAAGTCTCGTGCGATAACTGGTTTTTGGTAAAGAGACTAGACATAAAACCCAGTGTTTACTGGTTCAGTTGGGGAGTATCAAAGTCTCATGCGATAACTGGTTTTTGGTAAAGAGACTAGACATAAAACCCAGTGTTTATTGGTTCAGTTGGGGAGTAGCGAAGTCTCGTGCGATAACTGGTTTTTGGTAAAGAGACTAGACATAAAACCCAGTGTTTACTGGTTCAGTTGGGGAGTAGCGAAGTCTCATGCGATAACTGGTTTTTGGTAAAGAGACTAGACATAAAACCCAGTGTTTACTGGTTCAGTTGGGGAGTAGCGAAGTCTCATGCGATAACTGGTTTTTGGTAAAGAGACTAGACATAAAACCCAGTGTTTTCATTTCTAACTGTGAATTATTTTCAATTAATCTTTCTTTTTTTAATTTCATTTTTTAAAAACTTATTCACAACACAGGTTAATACTTTTGCCTTCCAACAACTTGTTCACAGTTTGAGCCACAAGTAGCTATATACAAAACTAATACAGTTTATTATCTGAATGTATTTTTGCTTTCAAAGAACTTTAAGTATCAAATTACAATATATCTAACATGGGGAAACACAATGTGTTTGGTTTTATTACCCTGTTCTTCAAGTCAATGTAATTTAATGTTTTCTGATAGACATGGAAGCTTTTGTACGAGCATTGCAAAATGCCCAAGGTGGTAAAGGAAGTTCAGGAGGGAAAGGAACAGACGGGAACGTTTCTAATAAGGATAAAGACAAGGATCCCGATGAAGAAATGAGCTTGGATTGAAATAAGCATGGCTAACGTCAGAAATGCTTATTACTTCAAACTTTAGCAATTAAAAATTCCATTTTCATTTTGATTTTTCAGCTTTTATAAAAATGTTTGTCAAGGTTACACTGATGTTGAGAATTTGTTTGTGTCCCTCACAAAGTAAAATAAGAAAAGTCTTTGTTTAAATCATTGAATTTGTTAGATTCAAATGAATTTAAATACAATTGATGAGTAGATGACTCGTTATGAGTAAATATTCCAGTAAATTTGCTGAGAACGGAAACGTTTTGTCTTCTAGTATTAATACCCACAGTAGTATTTTTAGGCTTGTAGTTGTTTTCCTCCCATGTTCTTCAAAGCTTGCAAAACAGCTTTTGTTTTTATATATGAATAGATACTGTGAATGTTGCTACAGATATAGAATCTCTAATGTTAATGCTACAAATGTAAGACAACCAAAAACACTTCAGCTTACGATATTAGTGTTTCAAGCACTAATTACTACAGCTTGATATATTAACTTTGTTTCATTTCAGTTTAAATAAATACTTTGAATATGTGCTTGTGAGTGATGAACGTTATAAAAATTTGGTGCAGATTAAACTTTGAATCTTTAAAGTCTGTTTTCCAGTGTTTTTATTTCTCAAGTAGTTCAAATGCAAGAAATTGTTTGTCTGAACTTTGAACAAATAGGACTGTCTCAGTGTCCCTTGTTGCCCTGATTTTTGTCAGTATTATTTTTTACACAATATTTCTTTAAATGGGACTAGTAAATATGATGCAGAATTTAAATCAACTTTGTCCACACATACAGTGTTAACAGCACCATTACTATAACTTTTCACATTCTAATTATATTCAACAAACAGATCAGGAGAAGGCTTATGTCAAATTAATGTATAATAGTTCCTTGTATTCAAATTTATTATTTAGACCAAGGTACGATTTAGTTTTTATATCATTAGGTACGATAAATGTAAAAATCTGTTTCCACATTTGTGGACTTCTATAAAATATTTCATGTTTCAATAAAGATTTTATTTCTTAATATGTAATTTGATACACCACATCTCAGTATCTGATATTCAGTGTGGATGGAATATTTGATTAGTTTATTATCTGAATGAAAGTAAGGTTTAGTAACCTGTAGTAAACAAATTATTATATGAAAATACATTTTAAAACAAAGCCAGTGGGAGATATGTCTGTTGAAATTTTAAAAGTTTGATGTTTAATTTAAACTATGTGAAACTTCAACAAAACAAGGAAACGTAACTGGTTTTGTAATTTCAGAGTTGAAGGGTTTTAGTCGTCAATAGAATTCGATTTTAAACTTTAGGTTGTTTTCCTTAGTACTGTATTTCTTGTAGCACGACGCATGTGAAGTAGTGACTTGTGAACTAAAGTTCTAAATGTCATTTATACACCTTCGAGTGAACGTGTGTGAAAATTGAGGTCGGTCGGGATTCGAACCTTACACTGCTTAGCATTTAAAACACGTGATTTTGCTTCCCTTAAGTAAGCATTTTAAACATAGCTTTCCTATATTTAATATAATATTTTAATCAAATAAAACATGCGCTTTTTGCACAAATATTAAAAAAAAAAATTACCCTCCCATTTTGGAGAGGTTAGATGAGAACGTGAATGAGGGTTGGGTGGCTAATTAATGATGGTATTTACATGTTATACCTTTTACATCGGATAGGGTTAACATTTTGAAGTTTATATTTTTGTACATTACAGAGGATTAACCACTAAAAGATTAGTGAAATTGTTTGTTTTCAGTGTAAAATTCACATGAACTCCAGATGTGATTAGTTAGATTGGTTACAATGTTAGTATTTTCGCTTGGGTATTTTTACGTGTCGGTGTAGGATATTAACATTATTTGGCTTCGTTTCACGATAAACGAAACCAAATAAAATATACTTTAGGACTTCTTGAACATTTCAACAGTTCAAAACAGAAATAGTTTCTGGTATAAGAACAAAAAACTTTATTAATTATAAAATGTATCTACTGTTCAGATGTATTTAGTTTGTAACAAGTGTCAACCAACTTAAGACAGATAATTCTGTTACTTGTTGGTGTCTTACGAAACCACAGATCTAGTCTCAGCCGTCTTGAGGATACATTTTTCTTCAAGTAGGTTTCTCGTCTTCACGAATTGTGGAATTGATTATGTGTGGGAGAAAACATCAAACTTTAGCTTTAAATGGTTTCACAATCTGTGACCAAGAAACCTCTCTGTACAAACACCAATTACCCCACAATAGGTTGAACCTTTAAGAATAGTGGAATCACAAGATAATGAAGACAAGTAATATAAAAGCACAACATTCTACGAAACAAAGACAGGATCCACAAATTAATGGTCATCCACCATGTTTGCTTTCAGAAGTACGGGGAGAGAACAGTTAATAGACTGTTTCCAAAAAGACTTAGCCATATATATATTTCAACTTTCTAAAGAACTCGACCTTTCTGTTGAGATCACATACAGAGTATTACTGACGGTGGAGCCACTAATAAATTCCCTGAAAAATCTAATTCAAGATAATTTTCCAAGTGACAAGAGAGCAAGTGTTGATAAAGGGCAGTAGTTTTGAATTAAGCACAATGGGCTATCTGTACTCTGCCAGATACAGGTAGCGAAACCCAGTTTCGAGCGTTGTTAGTCCGCAGACATACCGCTGTGCTATTGAGGGACAATAAAGGGTAGTAAGAGATCTCGCCCTCGCACCATAAACCATGAAAAGAAAAAAAAAAAAGATCAAAAGGATTTGGTGACTGGGTAGTTTAGGGACAATATTGAATAAGAAAGTAAATTTTGATTGTATATTTTATACAGTTAATGATATAACGATTGTCATATCCATATTTACGAATATTAATTATTATGTTACTTCAGCGCTAGCCGTTCCTAATCTAGCAGTGTAAAACTAGAGGGAAGGCAGCTAGTCTTCCCCACCCACCGCCAAATTTTGGGCTATTCTTTTACTAATGAATAGTGGGATTGACCGTAACGTTATAATGCCCCCACGACTGAAAGAGTGCGCATGTTTGGTGCGACGGGGATTCGAATCCCCGACCCTCATATTACGAGTCGAACGCCTTAACCTACTTTGGCATGCCGGGCCGTTTCATGTTAGATGTTTTCCTTATTGTTTTACCAGGTAATGTTTTTTTTTGGAAGTTTAGGGAATTATTTGAAAGTATAAACGCGTGAATTATACGAGAGCAGTAGATATTTTGATTAGTTAGTGATTCTACTGAAGTGATTGATTTTTATTATTAAATTAACAAGTTTGTTTAATCAGCTTGTCTGACACTTCAATGTCTTGAGTACTGTGTTTGTATTCCGACGAGGAAAGTGACTGTGCTAACGTTGTTCATAAAGTTTGGCCTATCGTTCGTTCGTGAAACTGTGTAAGTTTAGACAAATTAGTTGAATAATTTTTTTTATTATTATTATAAATGATACATTTTCGTTATCACTAAGTGGAGTGGACTTTTTTTTTTAATACTTTATAATCCAAGCTAATTTGCACAACAGTATTCAACCAATAACTATAAAAATGCATACAATTTGGCGACATCTAGATTTTAAACTAGTTTAATAAGATGAAAGAGTATTTTTCACAGCGTACGATAATCAGCGAGATAAACATTTAGAGAATATCTTTCAGCTCACAACTTAACAAAGTTAAAGGATGGCTGTTACTATGGTAGTAATTATTTATACACTTCAGTAAAAGTATAAGAACACCTCACTTCATACTGTAAATTACCTCGAACAAAAGTTATTTCTAAACACAAAGTGACAAATTCCGGAGTAAATTCACCCTAACATGATTTTAGCAATGTCTTCTGCTCGTCACCAGTACGAACACAAACCTATCAGCACCATAGTGGTTACAAAAGACAAAACAGTATTCAAGTCATGTAGTCCACCCTTACGAACTATAAAGTTCAATATAAGAGTATTAAAGGGTAAAAACGTATTGATAAAAGAGAAGCGCTTTTCAAATATCGTAAGGCAAGTTTCTTTTGTTTTGTTTTGTTTTGTTTGGGGAGGGGGGGTTAGAGGATACTATGGGTATTGAGACTTCGTGTTTTACACGTATTATAAAAATCCTTAAGAAGAAAAGATATTTTATTTTTATTCATTTTTTAAAAACTAAACACTGAATTATTATGCACGAGCACGTATTAATATATTACAATTATTATTATATTTTACTGTGAAGTCCTACGAGGTCCTGTGTTCCATTTGTTTGAAAGCTGAATGTTGTTTTTTCTTTCCTAATAACTCGCAACCAACAAAGTATGGAGTCAAATGTTTCTTTTCATAGTTAATCATTTTTATGGAAGGGATAAAAGAGCACTTTCGGGACGTTAGAACAAGAAGGCGAAGACTCGAGCACTCCTGTAGACCCATAAGGATTGTATGACTATTTTTGGAGTTTCACACAAAGTTACTCGAAACCAATGTGTGCTAGTCGCCTGTGACTTGAAGCTGAGGACTAGAGAGAAGACAGAAAGTCAACAGCGCCCACCGCCAACATTTAAGTTACTTTTTATTACTGAAGAAAAGTGTAATTGACCATTATAATATTAACACATCCATGGCTGAGCATGTTCGTTAGTGGAGAACAGGATGAAAAAACCTAAGCATTCTTGCTACCAGTAAATTTCTGCGCCGGCTCCGAAACATTGGATGAGAAACGAAAATAATTTGTATGATATCATCCTTCCGTTAATTATACCAATATTAAATATCTAGATTCAGGAATGACAGTGTGAAAGTGGCGGCACCTATGCTTGGCTTTTAGCATTGCCATATCAAGAGTTAACTGTCGTTTCTGTCGAGCACACTCATAATTCAGCTTTAAAAATTGCTAAAACATTTACTACCACCTTTGTTTCAATATTTCGTTACTGAAAGATATCTCAGAACTTATATTTTACCATTAAATTATGTTATTGAAATGTATTTTATGAATAAAGTTTCGAAAACACAACTGATGGTCTCTGATTATTCCTCGCAGACCGTTAATGTAAACTCAGTCCTTTATGTGTGACCGTGTCTAGGCTTTAAGTGGTTGTTCTACTATAGCCATTCACTCAGAGAGAAAAAAAACACTTTTCAAATTTGGGGATAATGAGTATTGCAAAGAGTTGGATGTGGTGATGCGTTTCCCAGGTGAAGTTGGCAGAAGTAATATAGACAGAGCTGCCCTCTGTTGGTTCTTTATATCAATACTTTTATATTATAATATGTATTATCATTATACTATACCTGTTGAAGTGCGTTGTATGTTCACCAAACATAAACAACTTCATTGCGATTGCAAGTCATTGTTTGTCAATTTATTATTATGTTAACATAATGTGCTTCTATACTCGAGTACGTGAAGAACATTAATGAACTATTCTATAGACCTGGAGTTTAGAATCCCGTTTTAAAACCAAGGGACTTTTTATATACTATCTGTGTTGAACCATCGTGTAATAAGATTCCTACTCAGACTGACATTTCTGGTTGTCTTTTTATTTGTTTCGAATTTCGCGCAAAGGTACACGAAAGCTGTCTGCACTAGTCGTCCCTAATTTAGCAGTGTAAGACTGGAGGAAAGGCAGCTAGTCATCACCGCCAACTCTTGGACTACTCTTTTACTAACGAATAGTAGGATTGACCGTCACATTATAACGCACCCATGGATATTACGAGTTGAGTGCTTTAACCACCTGACCATGCCAGGCCCTTCTGGTTGTCACGTACTATTTACTTATTGACCTAATTTCTTGTAAGATTTTTTTAGTATAATTTTGCCGAAGGAAGAAAAAAAACCGAAGTTTGTGGTTTTGTTGTGTTAGGTAATTTGATGTTATGACGAGTTAATAAATGCGGCCAGGAAAACAAAAAAAAACACACACACACAAAACAAACCTTATGGTGGAAGACTATGGTCATATTATCATCCCATTAAAACTTCTGTGTATTTATCTTCATGCTGACTGAATCAGTTTATAGATTGAACTGACTGAAACGTATGTGGAGTTATTCGCATTTCGACTTCTTAGTACCATGGCATTTGATCTATGAAAGGTGAAGTTACATTAACCAAGACCTTGATATAACTCTCGTATTTCCGTTAGTTGGTTGGTACCTGCTTCATACCCATGGGTTATCTAATCTTCGATGTTTTGCGGAAGGACATCGTGACGTTTGTTTGTAAAGAGATGATAAACCAGGACAATTATAAGAATTTAATTAAAACAGTTTCGTTGTCGTACTGCCGTTGCATTCTTTAAGAGCAAATATAAGTTTGGAATTTATAGTAGTTTGAGTATGGATTATACATGGTGTATTTGAGTCACTGGGTTTCCAGTTTTCTCTTCCATTCCTCTTTATTTTTAATGTAGTCTCCCCCCCTCCAAATAGTAAAGCGGTCAGTTTACGGACTTTCAACTCTATAAACCGAGTTTCGACACCCTAGAGCATATATTGTGTAGCTTTGTGCTTAACTTCAGAACAAATAAACGTTTATGCAGGAAGTTTTACTCGAGTTTGAAATTTTTATGAGGTTACGTCCTGAGAGGTACATTGGAAGTCTGAGCTTATTCGTAGTTTTTGATTCGGTGTTTGGCTTGGCTTGTTTTGAGTTTTGAACGTTGCTACTCGAGATCGCTCTACACTAGTCGCTCCTAATTTATTTCATTTGATATTGTACTAATTTTAAGTTCATAAATATGGGTTTGTGTAAGTGCTTTTCTTTTAGCAAAGCCACAACGGGCTATCTGCTGTGTCCACCGAGAGGAATCGAACCTCTCATTTTAGCGTTCTAAATCTGAAGACTTACTGCTGTCCTAGTTGGGAATAAATATAGATTATGTTATTCTTGTGCACAGCTACACGAGGGCTATCTGCGCTAGGCGTCTCTAATTGAGCAATGTAAGGCAGCTAGTTATCACCACCCACTGCCAACTCTTGGGCTACTCTCTTACCAATGAATATTGGAGTTGATCGTTACGTAATAATGTTCTCACGGCTGAAAGAGTGAGCATATTTGGTGTGATGGGATTCGAACACTCGACCCTCGGATTGTGAGTCGAGCGTCTTAATCAGTAACGTTTTGTGTTATCTTTTTTTTGACTTAGCCCACCCAATGAATCAGTTGTAAAAATTCTACCAACTTTATACCACTTCAAACTTATGTTTGTATCACATTTGTACCTAACCATGTTTAAAGTAAGCTAAATGGCTTTGTCACCGAGCGTGGCCTATAGGTTAGGGTACTTGGAATGTGAGTCCAGAGTTTTGTCGTTCGTGCTTTGTTACCATCGTCAAAAAGGCCTGGCATGGCCAGGTGGTTAAAGCACTCGACTCTGATCCGAAGGCCACTATTCGTTGATAAAAGAGTAGCCCAAGAGTTGGCGGTGAGTGAGGATGATTAGTTGCCTTCCCTCTAGTCTTACACTGATAAATTAGAGACGGCTAACGCAGATAGCTTTGCGCGAAATTTAAAACAAACCGCCGTCAAAAGAGAAAAATACATATCATACATCACGCTCTGGAGTCGTGGGTGCGTTATAACAGTGATAATAAAAGCTCACTCTTATTTCTAAAGTAGCTCACGAGTTGGCTGTATGCATTTGTTAAATAGTTGCTCTGCCTTCAAAATTAGGGATGGCAAGCGTGGATGGATAGCCCAAGGTAAGCTATTCACGAAATTCAACTAAAGCAACAACTGAACGTGAGATTCTTGTAACAATAATACCTTTAATTACTTGAACTGTCGTAAAATGAAAAGTTTATTTGTACTCAATTTGTAGGCTCACCCAGCGATAGGTCTGAAGACTTATAACGCCAAAAATTGGGTTTCGATACCTTTTGAGGGTACAGCACAGATAAGATATAAAGTAATTTGCACTTAAACAATCAACATTTAGTTAGAATATAAAGACGTCTGATATGACATCTTTTCATGGTCATTACGCTTTCCAGTGGCAGAGCGGTATGTGTGCGGACTTACACAGCTACAAACCGGGTTTCGATACCAGTAGTGGACAGAACACAGATAGTCCATTGAGTATCTTCATGTTTAATTCCAAACAAACAATCATGGTCATTACATATATGCATATAGATCAATTATATATATGATGACAACCTATTTTCTTAAAATAAGCTTATAATGATTTTATCCGTTCTGTCCGATAATATGACGGCGAGTAATATTCTATGAAGCAGAGTCGTTTATTTCGAGCGTGTATTTCTTGATGACGAGAAACCCACTTGAAATAAAAGTGTATCTTAGAACGGCTGGTATGGATATTAACACTTATTGATAAGAGGAGAACAACGTTTCGACGTTCCTAGGTCATCTTCAGGTTATTATTGAGTTATTTTAGGTCATCTGTCTTAGCGAGTATGCATTCACTATCGTAACCAATGCAAACACACAATTGGGTAAACTTGATGACTTTGCGCATGCGTCTAAGTTAGCTGGTGAGATAATCATATTAGATCTTTCAAACAGATGTACGTTCATTCTATGAGGTTACTAAAGCCATTGAACACAGGTTGCAGCAACGCGCTAAGTTTAACTCTGTTCTTTCATTGAGTATTTTACACGACGCCCACGATTCAAGTTTCTGTTTCGCACAGATTATTTGACCATTATGGGAGCTGGAATCCCAACTTCAGAGGATAAGTTATCTTATCACCCCCAGTGGTCAGTTCTTAATTTGGTGCAACTATTTTTATATTCAGTGTCTCGGCTACTTATGTCGTTCTCACATCTGAAGCGTTGAGGTCTATATATAACCTTCCCATAGTGTATTTCAGGTAGTGGATGGTGATTTGTATGGTAAAACTGTGTGGGTGGAGAACCTGCGTTTCTTCCATATTTTAAGAGATTTATTTACCCTACGCTCGAGACTTACATACAAAGGTCAGTATCACTATACATCCATCTACAGATACCTTTTCTTGTTTTCTTGCTGTAATTTTATCTGCTTGATTTTTGCGTGCGATACTATTTTAAAGTTTTCTTCTCAGTCTATCACAGTCATGTCATCATAAACTAACCTGCTTGGCCATTATGTACCACACATTCAGTGATTTCTTGGTCAGCTTATGGTGACATTACTTATCTCTTTGTCCATTCTGACAGTACATTCAGTGATTTCTTGGTCAGCTTATGGTGACATTACTTAACTCTTTGTCCATTCTGACAGTACATTCAGTGATTTCTTGGTCAGCTTATGGTGACATTACTTATCTCTTTGTCCATTCTGACAGTACATTCAGTGATTTCTTGGTCAGCTTATGGTGACATTACTTAACTCTTTGTCCATTCTGACAGTACATTCAGTGATTTCTTGCTCAGCTTATGGTGACATTACTTATCTCTTTGTCCATTCTGACAGTACATTCAGTAATTTCTTGCTCGGCTTATGGTGACATTACTTAACTCTTTAGCCTGTTTTGATAATAACGTATATTAATACATTATTCTCTTAGTTTCAGTAATGTTTCTAAACATGACGAATAAGTAAAAGAGAGAATATTTTTGGTGATTATACGATACTGTTGTGTTGTACATCCCTTCCAAGGATTCAGGTCTTCACCTTTCTTTATAATATATTCTGTAAGAAGAATCATTAGATATGTTTATTAAAATGGACACACGAAAGACAAGTGTATATTTCTAGTGTTTAAGCTATTGTCTTGTAATAATTGTATATTATTTCTATAGTTTCTGTTTTTCACCTTTCTATTACCTGTACGAGATACAAAATACAATAAAAATTTGTGAAAAGGTAAACACTAAATGCACGTGTATATTTCTGATGTTTAAGTAGCTATTCATAATCATTCTATATTATATTTAATGTTACTATTTGTGGCTTCATTTTTGATCGAGACGAAAGGTATGAACAAAGGCTAAATACGGAAAAGCACAGTGGTGAAATGATACGTATGGTTCTGGTGTTTAGTTAGATAGACTATGATTCTTTTTCTCGAGTTTATGGATCGTTACTTTTTTCGGTACTTCCGGGAGGTTAACAAATTGGATAAGTTTGTACAAACGTATACACGAAGTTCAGGTGTATTTTTCGCGTGTTAACGTTCCTGTTTCGTAAAGTGTTATTAGTGTTTGTATACAAGAGGTTTCTTGGCCTCTGCTCATTATCTTCACGAAAAATACAAAACATCAGATATACTTACAGAAATCCCTACATTGAGGAACACTTGTAAATTTACGGTGTGTAGGTAGATATGTTAAATTACTTTCAATGACTTTGTTCTTGGCTTTTTTACCTAATCAAAACAGAGGTGCACAATACAAAAAGCTCTGTGGTTTTAGGTACGTATGTAGATGTGTTGGAATACTATTACTACATTTCCAGTCTCACTTCTACTATTTTATTTCAAATCTACGTGATAGGTAGAAAACTGAGAGAAATTTGTAAGAACATATACACTAAAAGACGATGTAAATTTTTGGTGTTTATGGAATTGTCCTGAAATAATTACATATTATTATAAAGTTAGAACTCTTGGCTTTTCTTCATCTACACAACAGAGATGCAAGACCAGATAAATCAATGAAACACATGCCTTATAAGCACGTGTTGGTCTTCCACGTCTCGATGGAGGTGTTACATTATCTCCTACAATTTTTTCTTGTTCTTTCTAATTGAAATATTCGAAGGACAAAATTTTCAGATAATTTTCAGAAATTTCGACACCAGAAAATAATAGCGATTCGTTTTTCCTAATGTAGTTGTGTTTCAAAAATCTTATTTTATTTATAATATTCAAGTTTTATTTCTTTCTTATTTGTCGACACGATGTACAAGTACAAAATAAATACTTGTAAATATGTAAACAATACGAGAGTTGTGAGTTACAGAAAACGTTCTGAAAGTACACAGAATGAAAGGAAATGTAGGTTTGTGTTAAGTTTGTAGCTGTGTTAAAATACGTTTACTTTAATTCCAAATTCCTGCTTTTGTACTTATATTTTCAATGTGCACGATGGATACAAAAGCAATATAAATTTGTAAGAATATACACACTAAAAGCATCTGTATATTTCCGGTGCTTCTATAGATGTATTAGAATAATGTTTCGCTGTATCTAAAGTTAAAGTTCTTCGGTTTCTGACAGACAGCACAATACTAAAAGAATGTGTTTGGTTCTGTATTACATTTTCGATGACTTCCAAAGATTTGGTTCTTGTTGTATATACCTAATCTATACGAGAGGTGTGACATACAGAAAACGTTCTGAAAGTACTTAGAATAATAGCAAATGTAGGTTTGTGTTAAGTTTGTAGCTGTGTCAAAACACGTTCACACTAATTTCAATGTCCTGCTTCTGTTCTTATCTGTACACGACGGATACAGAAGCAATATAAATGTAAAAGAAAAAAGCATCTGCATATTTCTAGTGTTTACACAATAATGTTGTGTTGTAATAATTTTACATCATTTCCTAAGATCCATTTCTTCACATTTCTTTATAATATATTCTGTAAGAAGAATCATTACATATGCTTATTAAACTGGACACACTAAAGATAAGTATATATTTCTAGTGTTTAAGCAATTGTCTTGTAATAATTTTATATTATTTCTAATGTTACTATTTTTGGCTTCATTTTTGATCTAGACGAAAGGTACTAATAAAGGCTAACTACCGAAATGCACAGTGGTGAAATGATACGTATGGTTCTGGTGTTTAGTTAGATAGATTATGTTTTTTTAATTTTTCTCGAGTTTATGGATTGTTACTTTTATCGGTAGTTACGGGAGGTTAAAAAATTGGACGAGTTTTACAAACGTACATAGATTGCAAGAACGCGCTAAGTTTAACTCTCAGTGATGTCGATAAAACCCACTTGTAGAGAAATATATATGTAAAAACGGCTCGTTTTGGTTGAGAAAATATTTTACGTAGAGGAGAGAACAACGTTTCGACCTTCTTCGGTCATCGTCAGGTTCACAAAGAAAGAAAGAGGTAACTGACCGGAAGCTGAAGAAAGGAATACTTGGTAGGTATTTAGGTTAAATTATCATTTCGTTTTTCAAATGTTGAACGAAAAATAACCAGGGGCGGTCAGAAACTATTGTTTCTCTTCACCCCACACAAGGCAAGAATAAATTAGTCAACTGATTACGGAGATAGTTAAGCGAATTTGAGTGGCATGTTAGTTATTTATCCAGAGTGATGGTCACGAATGACCTAGAAGTTGACAGATTATTGTATTTAATTGAGGAGCGTCGGGAAGAGCAGAGAAGCGGTTCTGCCGGCCGGAGAGACAACGAAGGACGACGGGGAAGGTTCAGCACCACACTCGCAAGTGTTCGTTTCTAAGAACGACAGAGACAAAAAGATCTGCCACAACAAAAAACTAGAAAAACTAAGATGCAAACAACAGAAAAGACACCAAAACGACAAACCGTTGACTAACCTCATAATTAACAGATCCGACCGTCAATTAAACACAGACGAGAAACATCTACTTAACAAAGAACTCAACTTCGCAATAGCACCTAGGTACATTCCAACCATAGAAATCAAAACATGTTTGGAAGATCTAGCCAGGAGACTTGTGATACTTTCTACAGAAAACAAAAACAAGGAAACAACCAACAGAAAGAATACAACTTAGATAATTTTATTGACATCCAACAGCCAAACTTCCCAGTTAAAATTAAAAATTTATATTTTCCAGAAACACCTAAAAACAACATCTTTAACGATTTTTTCAAAGAATTTTCTCACAAAACCATCAACATAATTTCACAAAACACAAAGCTAAAAAACAATCTTACAAAAAGAGACATTAATTCCATTAAAAACCTAAAACAAGACAAAAACATAAAAATTCTAAAAGCAGATAAAGGTAACGCTATAGTCATAATGAACATGAATGAATACATCCAAAAAATGAAGAACATCCTATCAGACACGAACAAATTTAAACCTATACACATAAATCCAACAAAGACACACGAGACGCAACTGAACAAATTACTACTACAAATGAAAAAAGCCAACACAATTTCACAAACACTTTATTCCTACCTACGTAAAACCGACTCACGCACACCGCAAATATACGGCATCCCCAAACCTCATAAACCAGATTGTCCATTACGACCAATAATGTCCACATATGAATCGTTTAATTACAATCTTGGTAAATACATAGCATGGGCATTCTCCAAATATGTAACATCAGCCAGCTCATTCATCAAAAACTCTTTTAATTTCAAGTCTAATCTAAATCAACTTAATCATAAAGCTTTAATGGCCAGTTTCGATGTTATATCCCTCTTTACAGAAGTTCCAACCACTGAAGCCTGCAAGATAGCCCTAGAACTCTATATCCGAGACCCTAACCCAACTATAGAAATTTCCAGTAACCAGTTAGCAACCCTCATAGAATTCACCACGATAAAGACAAACTTCATGTTCAACAACCAAAACTATATACAAACAAATGGCCTAAGCATGGGCAACCCAGTATCACCAGTTCTAGCCAATATTTTTATGACACAACTTGAAACACAAGCAATTAACACAGCATTACATCCACCACTATACCGGTACAGATATGTAGATGACACGGTTGCGGGATTCAAATCTACAGAACACATACTTAATTTTTTCAATCACATTAACTCTATACATCCCAACATTAACTTCACATGTGAACAGGAAGAAAGCAATCAAATATCATTTCTTAACCTCAAAATTACAAGAACTGACACACAATTCAAGACAAAAATCCACCGAAAAATCACCCATACTGGACTATACATTCCTTGGGACTCAGCACATGAAACAAAACAAAAACTCAACATACTAAGAAACCAAATAAACACAGCCATAAAACTATGCTCACCAGATAAAATTAACGATGAATTAGACAAAATAAAACAATACTTCATCAACATCAATAAGTTTCCTCCACAAACCGTAAAAAACATTATACGCACACACCTAGACAGAAAGCAAAATCAACCAACTAAAATAAATACAGCTCACGAATCAAAAAAAACCACGAAACCATATACTGCTGTATACCATATATTCCTGACATCAGCAAACAAATAACCAACATTTGGCAAAAATTAGTAACAAAATATGACATTCCAGTTAATACCAAATTTATTCAAAAACCAGGCACAAAACTGAGGTCTATACTATGTAAAAACTACACTGACAAACACCACACCAACATTATTTATAAAATACAATGTGATAACTGCCACGACTTCTATATTGGAGAAACAAGTAGAAAAATGGAAACCAGATTCAAAGAACATAAAAAAGTCACCTTCACACGTTTTCGAACACTGCAAGTCAAATAAACACAACATAACCATAGAAAACACTCAAATACTAAATAAAGAAACAAACATAAACAAAAGCAAAATTAAAGAAGCCTTACTTATACAACAACTTAAACCCAAAATAAACCAATATAAAAGAACGCCTTTATACCTATATTAATATAATAAAATAAATAAAATTATATATTCAAACATCTAATACCGCCCTCTACATTTTGATACACAGTTACACAACCCCTTTCAAACATGTGGTCAGCTTCCGGTCAGTTACCTCTTTCTTTGGGAACCTGACGATGACCGAAGAAGGTCGAAACGTTGTTCGCTCTTCTATGTAAAACATTTTCTCAACCCAAACGAGCCGTTTTTGCACACATAATGTGAAATATTATATCGTGGTCGATCTTGCTTCCTTATACCATATAGTTAAACATGAAACAATGAAAGAAAACTGTACTTTTTAAAACAAGTGTTGGTCACAATGAAGAACATTGTAAAATGTCTTAAGTATTACATCTTTAACCAATTATAAATATTATACTTCAACCAATAAGATTTTACATCATTAGTTTATGTAATGTAGATTGTGCTTAATAGCATTTTTCATATATTATAGTAAATAATTCAGAAAGACAAATAAACATAAAATGGTATTTAAAATATATTAATTTTATACTTTTGTCATATTATTCAAGTTATTTGTAGAAATAAAATAAATAACAAATATCCACACAATAATTTGACAGCTCATGTTCTTAGAATTACTAATCTTATTTACTGAATGTAATTAACATTTCACTAGATGTCAGGGCAGTTAAGGTGTATAATTTCACCCTTATCGTGTTTTCAATTGATAAATAATTTATGTACAGCTTGACTTTAATAACAAGAAGTAAATAATAAAATGAAACAACTTGAAACTTCAGACAATTATAAAGGTTTGTGAAACAGGAATTGGCCGATAAATTTAGTTAACACCATTGTGTTATTTAGTAGCAAATCGTATATTAAGACGTTCTTTTGGTTAAAGTTTTCAGTGGGGTCAAACCCAACAGCTATGTGGGTATGCGTGGTACTATACTTCTATGGCCTAGGATCCGTATAGTGTCCTCCCTATTAATTGTATGACCCTGCCATGTGATCATCAGTTGTGTGCCCACACAGTGAGTTGGGGAAGAAGGTGGAGAGCGTGGATTCTGGAAATGTCCCCTTAACGTTGGTTCATCGCTCCGGGTTACTTGTACTCTCCAGGAGGAACCATTCCTCCTTCACTGACCTCCAAATATTCTAAAAACCGAAAGAAAACATATCTTTTATTTATTAGATTCATTTGTTAAAAGTACGATAACATTTAGTGTTGTTGAAGTTGGTATTATAGGATTTTCGTTATCTGCCACTGGAAGGGGAACAGTTCAATTTGTTCTTTCTTATTAACTGAGAAGCTACGGAAAGGTGCTATCTGTGTTTAGTCCACATTTAGTATCTAAACTTGTTTTCAAGCATTGTAAGTGCGCAGACATACCACCGTGCTACTGGGAAGACTGGTTTCCTCAAGGAACAAGTCTAGTAAGTGGATTTTTCTTCAAAATCATTGTTACGCTAAGAAATATCTTCCGTAAGATGGTAAACTATGCCACAAAAAGCAACAAAAACGCTTGTGAACTTTCGTTCCAAACAAATGTGATGTCAAAGAGTCATTTTACATGTACTGGAGTGTATTGCATGATAACAGTAGAGTCACAAATTAATTATAAAACACGAAGTACAAGTTCATGACAGGTATAAGAAACTTTCACCATTATACTTAACTAAATGTTTTCAAACGAAACTTACTGGCTCACATCAACTTACTTCAGTTGAAAAGAAAATCTCTATAAGGTCCGGCATGGCCAGGTGGGTTAAGGCGTTCGACTCGTAAACCACGGGTTCGAATCCCCGTCGCACAAAATATACTAACCCTTACAGCTGTGTGGACGTTATAATGTGACAGTCAATCCCGCTGTTCGTTGGTAAAAGAGTAGCCCAAGAGTTGGTGGTGGATGGTGAGGGCTAGCTGCCTTCCCTCTACTCTTACACTGCACAATTACGGACGGCTAGCGCAGATAGCCCTCGAATAGCTTTGCGCAAAATTTAAAAAACAAAACTTCTACATACTTCAATTCACGTTTTGTTGAAACAAATAAGTAGAAGGAAATGAGAACAAAAAGGTTAAAAAAACATAAAATCCCATGTATGGTATTATACACAGACGTACTCCTATGCCACTGGGGGAGTTACTTAACATTAAGAAAATCATTTGTTTTAAAAATTTATGTAAGGCCAGGACATGAGATTAATAAACCTCACTCGTGTATCACCTGTTGTGGTGGACAGAGAACACTAGATTTCCTACCCTTGTGATGACGTTTGTCCATAGTTATTCTTTATTCGGCAGTCTCTCTCGCACCTTCTAAGCCTGATATATATACACCTACTCCACAAAAAAGCTTCGTGATGTGTTTACTGGCGCCGCCTACCTGCAGTAGTGCTCAACAACACGAGCGTTTAAAATAGTTTCTATTTGCTGGTGTTTGTAGATATTTTTCAGACACTAAAGTAACTCTTGGCATATTGTACATTGTGATGATTCTCTCCTAACTACAAATAGGCTTCAAGACCTTTATTCTGAGACGCATATCAACAATACAATAAAAAAATACTTTGGCGTAGAGGTCGCACTAACTATAACGAGAAATCTTTTGCCCAGACATTCATGTTAACACGTGAAAATATTATAGTGGTATTATTATTGTTACTATTGTAGTTATTTCTTGGTAATCGCAGAGCTATACAATAGGCTATCTATTCTGTGTTCATCGATGGGAATGGAACTACGAATTTTAGCCTTATAATCCTCATATTTTTCTACTATCCAGCGAGAAATATAATACATGCATTCAACTAATATTTATAACAACAGATAAAAATTAAATGTTCTTTCAAGATTTTCTTTTTTGTGAAAGTATTGCAAATAAACATTCTTTACAAGGTCCCTTGGTGGGTCAGTGGTAAAATTACAGACTTACAACGCAAAATCCGAGGTTAAGTTCTCTTTAGTAAATATGGTGGAAAGTTCATTAGAACTTTGCTTAATTAGCCAATCAAATGCTACCCCTTAGGGAATGGCGGTATGGCTGTGCACTTAAAATTTGGGATTAGAGACGTCCGTCAATGGACAAAACATATAACCCTATATATTTTTTTCAAGCAAAGCTCTGGAGGCTAACCGTTATATCTGAGGTTTAAATATTATTTTATTCGATTTTTGTGTTGGACAGAGTACAAATACTGCACTGCGACACTTTGCGCTTAACAACAAACAATTCCAGCTATGAAACAAGACCATATGTCGTTATTACTCGATAGCCTCTTAATGATTTAGTAATTGTGTTTTGTGATTTTGATCAAAACAGGTCGAAAATCTTCTCTGATAATGTGTGACCTGCCATCTAGTGAGTAAAATAAAACGTAATGACTACATCTGTTTGTTTTTTAGAGATCATACCCTTGTAAAATAGGAAATAAAAACATATGGAATGGTAGTTTTTCGTAAAATTTCTATGAGGTATATGTAAAACGAAATAAATTTGCTAATCAACGTAATGATTTAAATCGTTTTAAACACTGTCCATCTACACTATCACTTTACTTGTTTACGTACTTTTTACTGTACCTAATATTTTGTTTTTGGATACATTTATAGCAATTCTTCGAATAACCAACGATTTATAGTTGTTGTTAAAAACGTGATTTTACCCTTTGTATTAAAATTAGATTCTGTTTAGTTTTATTTGAATTATTTTTATTGAATTTAATTTATGTGAGTGAAATAAAATGTTAGTCTATCTTTATTTTGGTGGTTCTGTTTCTGATTCAGTTTAGACCTCTACTTCACCCTCTAATGACTCTGTGCTGTTTTTTTTTTAATTTCGCGTAAAGCTACACAAAGACTATCTTGGCTAGCTGTCCATGATATAGCAGTGTAAGACTAAAGGAAAGGCAGCTAATAATCACCACTGACCGCCAACTCTTGTGCTACTATTTTACCAACGAATAGTAAAACTATCAGTCACATTATAATAACTCCATAGATGAAAGGGCGAGCATGTTTGGTGCGTGCGACGGGGATCCGAACCCCTCGACCCTCAGATTATGAGGAGAGGGTAAAGAATATTTTTGTAAAAAAAAGACGTTAGGGATATCAGAATAGAACTAAAGCCCTAAAACTAAGAATGAAACTAAAAATATATTCTTTTCGTATTTCATAAGTTTAATTTTATGTCGCTAATGAAAACACACAATTTTCGTTCGTGAGGTCTTGTAACATTTCATTGCAGAAACATATCTTCCAATATAATTTTTCTATCAATAAATAAATGTTCGAATTAATGTTGCAACTACTAGGCAGTTGAAGTATTCAATCAACTGAATGATCTGTGCTTGTGTTACTGATGTTTCATTTTAATAACTCCAGTTTCTAAATAATCGAAGCAATGCGTTCTACACTGGTCGTCTTTTTTTTCAACTCTTCATTGGAGCCAAACCTGGAATTGTGTGTGCGGTATTTGATAATCGTGTGTGTTGGACTGAGGCCTGACGAGGGGGGTCAGGGGTATTAAAGTCCTGGGGCCCGAGGAAATATGGGATAAAGACTAATGCATTCGTATTTTAATAATGTACTTAACGCAATATTGCGGTACTGCGGAAAATCGCTTTGCCTCAAAAAATGTAAATTGTCAATACATCTGGCTTCCACCCACCAGAAGAAAAAATTTATACGCTTATGGATGTACCACGAATTTATGAATACTTCAAAAAGGGGGCCGGGAACATAGCTGTCCCCCTGCCCTACCTCTCGATGCCCCTTGTTGAACTTTCTAGGCTTTTTTGGACTTGAAAGTGGTTTTTCATTATATATTGTCACATTTATGTCCAGATATTCTTCTCTAAACCTATTTTCATTGGATTATTACTGGGGAAGTACTGCCTCCCCCCCTACCTTGCGCGACACGGTTTGTCAGACGTGTCGTTCATTAGGAACACTTTATAGTCTGCTACTATAAGCTATCTGTATACTGCTCATGATGGTGAAGCTATGGAACGTCTGCAGCACTTTGATTCTGCATCATATGTTGCAACACTGTCTTCCTCTGCTGTTTTTCAGAAGTTATTTGAACGTGGCTGTTTTTCCCACAATAAACCGTCTATCACTATGAGACCTGCCAGTCTGAATATAAAGAGGATGACTTTCTATTCTTCTCCATTTGAGATACCTTATGACTTTGCAACTGTTACACTTACTCAGTTTGATCGCGTGTTGAAGATCGAACACGAGTGACATCCATCTCGTCC
Organism: Tachypleus tridentatus; assembly: GCF_004210375.1. Lineage (NCBI taxonomy): Eukaryota > Metazoa > Arthropoda > Merostomata > Xiphosura > Limulidae > Tachypleus > Tachypleus tridentatus. The sequence continues at coordinate 73,150,483 of NC_134836.1, read as the reverse complement.
AGTCATTTAAACAAGTATTCGTTGCATGAATATTGATGTGAAGAGTCCAAAGAGTCGAGTGCCAAAGTTTGTGAAGATTGGTAGTTATGTAGTAATGGTAAACTACGCTGGTATGTTCCATCGTTTTGGTCGTGAGGGGCATCTTTTCTGTTCCTGTGATACTTTCCATGCCAGAAGTATATGGATTTTGGGCATAATGGCGACGAATGTACTTTGTGTTGTGAAATCTGTGGGGAGGGACACAGTTCCTCGTCTTGCCTTCAGAGGGCGCCCTACTACGCTAGTGAAATGGCTTGTTCTCAGTCTATTTCTTTGAGAGCCTCTGAAACATCCAACCTTATTCTCATTACTCAAACATGTGGTGTCAGTGGTTGGAGTATTCAGTGAAACCTTATGTTTTTGTGTGACCTCTTTCATTACACTGATAACAGAAATATCCTTGCAGTAATCGTTCCCATGATTACAGTGAGGCATTTAATTATGTTAACCACTATATTTTATGGTTTGCTTTGGTAATACGTGGGTTTCTTCCTGTATTTCTTTATTATTTTTGTTCTTTCTATTTTACTGTTTTCAGTAAACTTTTGTTGAATGAGTTTTTGACACCTTATTTCTCCGTTCATCAAGGTTCGTGTTAAGATTGCCAATTGTTTTTTCTGCTGCATACCTTGACCAGTGAGAATGTTTCTTTTTGATTTTTATCACGCTTCAAAGTATCCAGTTATCTCATGAGGTTCCTGTTGGACTTGTGTAGCCATACACATGATGCCAACATCTTTGCATCTGGCCTTTTTCCATGGTACTGCTCTTGCTGTGATGGAGACGTTACTCTCAGATAAGTAAAGCTCAAACTAATATTCTCAAGGCCAGATGGTTGGGCCATCTCGCATCTTCCTTTAATATTCCGTTTGACTTGACATTAGCAAAGTCTTGTTTAAAATGCTTTGTGATTTGGTTCCTTTCCACTCTTGACGTTCTTTGGTTTGATGTTTTTGTCTTCTCCATTATATTATGAACGATTTTTTGTGCCAGTCCTGCTTATATTATACCTAATTTGTAATTTCTTCATCAACAGGTCTTACCTCTTATGCGGTATGTCGGTGTTGCATTTCCCCTGGAGAAAAGTTGTTAATGGATTATTGATCGTCTTATCATTTTCTTATTTGTCTCGTGGCTCTCTCTACATTTATCTTCTGATAATGGGTATCTTGAAATTCCTTGTATTAGGATAAAATGTTTATCATTACTGTTTATCTTATCTATGTAATGTCTGTTTTGGGATGGCAATCCCTGTTGTCCGTTCTCTCGCTACTCGTTGGGTGTGGAACTCAGGGTTTTTAGCTCTCTACTTTCCTTGTTGTTTCCCATGTACTTGGACTCTTTTCTCCAGTATTTCCAGCTGTTCATCATTGTCAGAGAGGTTAGTGGTTTTGATGTTTTGTCATTGTAGCCTCATTCTCTTTATCATTTACTGGTCTCTCAACATTTTCACTAAACTGGGCAACATTATCTCTCTTGGGATTATATTTGGATTCGTGTCGCTTTGCATCATGTTGACCTGTACCTGCAGGTTTTCTGTTAGTGCATTATTCACAATATTTTACCTGTATGGAAGCATCTGTATCTTCATGGTACCAGTACGTCTGGGTGCTGCCCACTCTGTCACGCTCGTGTTGAGTCAATTATGAATCCTTTGGTTTTATCTCAGTATAGGTTTTCTTTCAAATTTATTTTGTATTTCGTTTATTGCACTTACTTCTGTTCTTTAATATATTCCATTTATTGTGTTCAAGTACTTTGTGATAGGTGCTTGATTTATCACATGCGCGCAGGTGCTAATATGGGTACATGTGCAAGCAAGTTATACATTTTCGTAATTATGCGTTCAGTGCATTAATTGAAAGATGAGCGCGCAAATACTTATTTTGGGACATGCGCACGCAGGTTTTTATTTTGCTAGATGTGATCGTATGTGCTTATTTTGATATATGCGCCCAGAGGTCTCATTTTCATACATGGGCACGCAAGTGCTTATTTTGATACATATCCGAGCGGGCATGTGCTTATTTTAGTACATGCGCACGAAAGTGCTTATTTTGGAAAATGCTCACGCAGATACGTATTTTGGTACATAAGCGTGGAGGTTCTAAATTTTTGTACATTTAAGCGCATGTGCATGAATTCACAGATGCACGCAAAGGAGCTTACTTTGGTACATGCGCATCAAGGATCTTTTTTTCGTTATCCGCGCGCATCTACTTATGTTGGTAAATGGGAGCACAGGTGTTTATTTTGGTACATCCGCGCAGGTGCTAATTTTGGAACATGCGCCCACAAGTGCTCATTTTCGTACATGCGCACGCATGTGCTTATTTTAATACATGCACACTCAAGTGTTTATCTTCGTACATGTGTGTTCAGGAGCTTATTTTGGTGCATGCGCGTGCTAGTACGTTAATTGCTAGATGCGCGTGCACTTGCTTATTTTCATACATGTGCGATGAGGCGCTTGTTTGGTAGATGCGCACGCTAGTGCTTATTTTTTTCATGAGCGCGAAGTTAATAAAATTGTAGATTCCTCGCAGGTGCGTGACTTGGTACAATGGTGTTCACATATTTCAGCAAATAATACGGATTCATTGTTTTTGCTTTCATTAAAATTACTATAAGCTTCTAATTATTTTTTAATATGTACAGGCTAGCAAAGATGTTAACCAAACAATGGATTTTGTCTGCAATGAACAGAATAAAAAAGGATTGAGATCATGGAAATTGGTTGTTAAGGAGATGTCAAAAGTTTCTTCAAATCTTAGGTATGACGTATGGAAGTATTGTCGTCTTCGGAGTAGCTGTATATCACAAATCATACTGAGATATTCATTCTAAAAAAACGAAAAGTTCATCGTATGTTACGAAAATATGCCTCAAATCGTGAATCCACCACCATAGACTTGCATATTTGGGACACATAAGAGGGACGATTTATTCTCGTGGATATTTCTTAATCTGTCTTCTTCTACCTATGTAAATAAACAAAAAAAAAAAAGTGGTCTACACTTTTGGATCATGGGTGTGTTATAAGAGTAAGGTCAAATTTCATTCTTTAGTCAAACAATAGCAAACTACAATTGGCAGTGGATACTGTTGATTGACTGCTGTCATAATAGTATTTCCGTTCAAAGTTAAAAAATTCATAGAGCAAACATCTCTTGAATCGTTTTGTTAGACTATTCAAAAGAAAGGAAATCAACAATAAATCAGATTAGGTCAACATGTTTCCTTGGGTGTTTGGATTGCTTGTTTTTGGCTTGATCTGACGAAAAGATTTGAAGTATTTATTGGCATTAAGAACTTAATTCAACTGTCCGAATGGTTTTTAGAACAATATTATTGTAACTTTATTTCTGACAACAGTTGTATTTCGTGTAACTTCCTGAGAATTGGTATGCCAGAAGATTCGTATACACATGCAGTATGAAGGAATATTATTTGTAGTTTGTTTATAATTAGAAAACAACAGACCAGATAATGGTTTCAGAGGAAGGGTAAGATTATAATATGAAAAATTCAGTGCTTTTACATTACAGCAACAAGATAATTTCAGTGCTTTTACATTGCAGCAACAAGATAATTTTACCACATGAATCACATTCTAAATACTATTATTTCGAAATTTTTTTATATAAAGTATGAAAATGTTGCGAGAGCATGTACCAATTTTCGCACTGCGCACGCTACTACGAAAATCAACACTTGCGTGAACATATACTTATTTTCGCACCTGTTCGCGCATCTACAAAAATCAGGACTTGTGCGTGCTTGTACTATTTTTTGCACTTGTGTGCACATGTAACAATTTATGCCCCTGCGCGCACATGTACGAAAATCAGCACTTGCGCGTACATATACCAATTTACGCACCTGCGCGCGCTTCTATGACAATCAACACTTGCGCGAGCATGTACCAATTTACCCAGGTGGGTTTAGACGTTTGACTCGCGATCTGTGCGTCGCAGGTTCGAATTCTCGTCACACCAAACATGCTCGCCCTTTCAGTCATGGGGCGTTATAATGAGACGATCAATCCCTATATTCTTTGGTAAAAGAGTAGCCCAAGAGTTGGCGGTGAGTAGTGATGACTGGTGCTTTCCCTCCAGTCTTACACTGCTGAATTAGGGACGGCTAGCGCAGATAGCCCTCGTGTAGCTTTGCGTGAAATTACAAAAACAATCAAACAAATAACAGGAAAGGAAGTAAAACTAACAATAAAATCTACAAAAGACAAGACACCAGGAGAGGATGACATACAAGCCATTCTCCTTTTTGAAAAGGCGTTCAGGGACCGTGTGAACACATAACAGCAATCTTCAACTTACCACTCAGTTCTGGATACATCCCGGTTTTTTGGAAGCAAGGAATAGTCTTTGTGTTCCATAAAAAAGGAAAACCAGCAAGTAAACCAAACAATTACTCCCCGATCAGCCTGGCCAGCTGTGTAGGAAAAATTCTCGAAAGAATAATTAGTAATAGACTCTCAAATTGTTTACAAATAACTTGAAAATTACCAGAATTTAGAAAATATAGAGACAGACCACAGATCACCTGGCTATCTAACTTCCTGGAAGATAGAAGTTGGAAAATAAATGTCAGGGGAACCTTATATATGTAAAAACGGCTCGTTTGGGTTGAGAAAATATTTTACGTTGAGGAGCGAACGTTTCGACCTTCTTCGGTCATCCTTTGTGAACCTGACGATGCCGTTTTAACATATATTTCTCTACAAGTGGGATTTCTCGATATCACTGATTATTATTTCATCAGGGGAACCTTCTCCTTTATTCCAGAGGTTGGTGTCCCCCAAGGAGGGGTAATTAGCCCTATTCTGTTCATCAATATGCCCTTAAAACACCCAAACGTGGAGTATGCATCACAATTCGCGGACGATGTTGTGGTCTGGAAAAGTGCTCCCACCCCATCCGTAACAGCGACAAATCTACAAATGTTGTTAGATAATATAGAAGAACACTGTCAGAAATATTGTGTTAAACCAAACTTACCAAAAATCAATTAGTTACATTCACAAACAAAACATAAAAGAGATCCTTCCAAATTACACACGAGCGAAACAATTCTCCAGACCACAACAAACCTGTAAGATTTAACCTTCAATACGAAACTAACATGGGTGAAACATGCAAATAACATATTTAAAAAAAACTGGAAACGCACAAGTTATGCAAATAATGTAACCGGCAAAAACCAAGGAACCTCACCAGACAACATAATAAAAATCTACAAAACATATATACGACCTACTATGGAATATGCATTTCCAGTATGGTTAAACATGGGACTAAAACACATAAATAAAATACAATCAATACAAAACTTAATAATTACTGCAGCATACAAAGTCTCTCGTAGTACATTGTGAAAATTTATGTACAAATATACAAACCACAGCCAACAGACTCTTGCATAGTTCTCTAAATTACTTTTTAAAAAATTGACAAAAAAAAGGATCTACTGTGTGAACTTGATCACTACTACAAAAATGATGAAACCAAAGTATTAAAATACATTTTATAATCTAAAAATTGTCAAATTTCCTTTTCCTGCAAAATCTCCTAATTGAACACTACTCGTTTTTAAACATTCCAAACCAAAATTGTGAAACAATCACAGCTATATGTATAATACACTTTTTGTTCTGCTTCTACAATAAGAAAATGTGAGATTGTGTGTTTATTAGACATTTAGTTAATAAACTATAAAAATTCAGAATGGTTATTTCGGTCACATGTAATCTAAAATTATACACGAATGGTTTACGTTTTGTTTTTTTTTCAAATTCAAGTGCTTCATTCACATCCTGCTTCCTTCCAACCAACACTTAATTTAAGCAATTTTTGTACTTGTATGCTTTTTATGTTTGATTTCCTTTATTTTTCCATGGATATACTTATATGTACACACACACACAGACTATTGTTCAGCATTCTTTACGCACCTTGCAAGTTTATAAGTCTTTAATCGTTTATGAGTTAACGTTCGTTGTTTTTCACGTGTAAATAATATAAGCTATTCTACGAATAGTGGGATTGACGGTCACATTATAATGTCCCCACGGCTGAAAGGAAGAGCATGTTTGGCGCGACCGGGATTCGAACCCGCGACCCTCGGATTACGAGTCGAACGCCTTAAACACGCTTGGCCATGCCGGACCCACAACATGGTAAACTAATACAGTATGATCTCTTTGATGACCGAATCAGATTCCATCAGTTGTATGAATATGGTCTACAGTATAAAAAGATTTCGAATTCCATACAGTTATAAAAAGCCAAAACTTAGGCATTGGATTTTTAGATCCCAGCCCAGGCAACTTTACTGCCAGACCCTGATTCGGGTCGTTTGAGTTCATGTTCATAATTACTTTGACTTCTGCCTTTCGGGACGGGACCTGGCCGTTCTCTCCGGTGCCGCCTTTGCCTCGGTCTAGGATAACATTAAAAGTGACCTCCTTCACCCAAAAAAGAGTCGAAAATTAACTAATAAATAAATAACTAAAACTAAACCTAGTAACCTTTCACGAAAGGGGACGAAGAGGAACCACAACGTTCCTGAACACCCCAGTTGGAGAGAGAATTCTTACGGTTTCTCTCTCTCTAAACTAAACCCCTGCCACGTTAGTTTGCGTTTGCGTTTACAGTTACAGAGCGTATTGCATCTTGTACTGTTGACACCTATTTGTTGGTAAAAGAGTAGCCCAAGTGTTGGCGGTGGGTCTTACACTGCTAAATTAGGGACGGCGAGCGCAGATAGCCCTCGAGGCTTTGCGTGAAATTCAAAACAAACAAGATAACAATGAGTCCATAACAATCTTTGAAGAAATGTTATGTTTATTTGGTAAAGAATAAAAGTTCAGAGGCTCTTCAGTGAATTGAATAGCTGCCACTAAGTCCAGATCTTATGGAATAACCTGTTAGTTGCTGGACTACATACTAAATTAAAGTATCAAATTCGCAAAATAAAGCTTTTACAAACATTTTCAGGAACGATAAAATAAAATATATAACTTTTGAGTGGAACGTTATATTTGCTTGACTCAAGGGAAGTAAGACGTTTGTGAAAAAAGTTATTATACTGTTTATGCTATATTTATTAGAATAGAACAAAAATAAATATTCAAAATATACATAGATACACAAAATCTCAATCAAATGTATTTGAAAAAAGTGTCCAATTTCAACTGTTTCGTTTTTTTAATGGACTTTCTCATGCGGTTAAAAGAGAAACACAATTCTACGGCCTTTTCATGAAGTTCATTTTCCACTTCATTTTTGCATACAGTTTGATAGTGTTAATACAACTTAACACTTGCAATGAAGTAAGATTTTTGAAAATTTTTTCATCAGTTAATATTGTTTGGAACACTTGTAGCTTTTATAATCTAGTTACAGAATCAATTTTACATAGTTTACACATTAAAGTACTCATGACACAGATATTTTCATTTTGTTAATGTTCATGATATGCAAAAATACGACTGCTATTATAGTATAAAACGCATAGTTTTATGCTTAATAACAACAAATTAAACTTTAACCTTCGAGACGACTTAAGATTTATTGGAGGTGTTTGTTAGTTTGTAATTTGATTTGTATTGAATTTAACACAAAACTACAGGAGAGTTATCTGCACTAGACATCCCTAAATTTGCAGTGTGAGGCTAGAGGGAAGGCAGCTAGCTACCACCACCCACTGCCAACTCTTGGGCTACTCTTTTACTAATGAAGAGTGGGATTGACCATCAATTTATAACATCCCTATGGCTGAAAGGGTGAGCACTTTTGGTGCGAAGGGGATTCAAACACGCCACCCTCAGATTACGAGTCGAATGTCTTAACCACCTGGCAATGCTGATGCCTTGGTGAAAGGAGTTACTGCACAGTTTACACCTTTATTTAGGATTGTAGTGTGAGTTTCACTGAGTTGAATTTTGCAAAGTGGATTATATTGTTCGACACAGTGTCTGGATAGTTTTTTTTACTGAAAGACAAGGATTTTCCAGCTCTCTGTCTACCCTCCAGTTCAGGGCCGATTAAGGTCAACTTATTCTTATTTTATATGGGCTCGGCATGGCCAAGCGTGTTAAAGCGTGCGATTCGTAATCTGAGGGTCGCGGGTTCGCATCCCCGTCGCACTAAACATGCTCGCCCTTTCAGCCGTGTGGGCGTTATAATGTGAAGGTCAATTCGTTGGTAAAAGAGTAGCCCAAGAGTTGGCGGTGGGTGATGATGACTAGCTGCCTTCCCTCTAGTCTTACACTGCTAAATTAGGGACGGCTAGCACAGATAGTTGTCGAGTAGCTTTGTGCGAAATTCAAAACAACAAAATAAACAATCTTATTTTATATTCTAGCTTGCCAAAATCGGCAATTTGAATTTCTATTTCTTAAAATACCACAGACTTTGTCTTTAGACATCACAAAGAAATAATTTAAACAAAATAAGCATCCAGAATATCACATGACACAAAAAAATATTTAGAAATCTGTTTTATATTAACATTTAATTTGTGGACTTAAGGAATATAATGTTTTTAGTGTTTATGACAGTATCAACTAAAGACCTGTTTAGTTTAGTTTAAAATCTGATTTTAAATACAATAAATAACTGCCTACAAGAAGGTTTTAAAATATATTTTATAGAAATATCTTTAGTAGTATGTAAAGTTAAAATAAAATAATGCTACTTATTAATATAAATTCTGTACCAAAAAACAGTTCTAGAATGCATTACATTTTACTTTGTAATTTGCTTTCACCAATGTAAACAACACATGGTGAAGGCTGTAACTTTACACGCAAATTCAATGTAATACACAAGTCATAGCCATAGAAATAGTTTTTTTTTTCAACAAACTTTATGAACTATTGTGAAAGAACAATTGTAGTTGTGGAATAGGTCACAATGATGTCTAAGTTTAGGAGATTTTATAATAAATGTTTATAATTGTGGTATACTTAACACTCCTACGAAAAGTGGGGCCTAATAGGCCCCAGAGTAACTTGAAAGGTTACTAATATTAGGCTAATAATTTTGTATTTAAATGAAATTGCCATTAACTGACCCTATTTCTTTATATTTTAAGGAGCAATAATATTTTGACTTTTCAGACATTTGCGAAATAATATTTAAATTTTTTTTTTAAAACATCCACCAAGGGTATTTTGGGGCCTATTAGGCACCAGATCAAAAAGCATAAAAATGACTTTATTTATTTCCTGAATAATTCTAGAACAGGCCTGGACAACCGAAAAAAGCAAATTATAGTAAAAATATATTATTTTTACAACTTCTTTTCAAAAGATGGATATTTAGGATAATAACTATACTCCAACAATAATTTTATACGGTCCTGATTATTGCCTAGTTTGCCCACGCCAGTTCTAGAACATTCTAGAAACTTTACAGAAGTATTTAAAATAATCTAGAATATTCTTGAAGCTTCTAGAATATTCTAGAAGAATCCACAAATCCTATATATATTGGAGCTGAAATCTTCAAACCGTGTCAAAAATGATATCTCTTGATGAAGCTGCACATTTACTGACAAAACCATCCGACGATGAAAGTGAACATGATAATGTCGAAGACTACTCTGAAAGTTGTGATGATGATCCTTCTAAAGCCGAAAATGATGAACAAATCGCGCCGTACCCTTCTAAAAGTGAAGAAAGTAATCAAGAAGATCTTACTACGATGCCAGTGAACGAACTTTTGTCCAAAGATAAGAATTTTAGTTATTCATCAACACCTTCAAGGATCAACAGGAGAACCGCAGCTCTCAATATATTCAATGGGAACACAGGCATTACAAGGCAAGCTGCTCCAAGAGTCTCTACACCATTCGAAACATTCAAAATTTTCATTTCTGATAATATGATGGAACAGATCATTCACTCAACAAACACCGTCATGAAAGAACCAATTTTTTGAAGAAGACTTCTGGAAATGGATCGCAGCTAATATTTTCCTTGGAATAAGCAAATCCAAAAATGCATCGATAGACGAAATGTTTTCAACCGAATTCGGTTTGCCATTTTTGCGAAAACTGATTACACAAGACAAATTCAAAAAAATGTGCTCAAAAATCAGATTTGACATCCACTCTCAAAGAAATAGAGAAATCAAAGATGCCGCCATCTCTGGAGTCTGGAATTTTTTTCATTGAAAATTGCAAAAACAGTTACAACCCAAGCGAATACCTGACAGTGGATGAACAACTATGTAACTTCAAAGGAAGAGTTGGCTTCAGAACATACATTCCGACAAACACAGGCAAATACGGAATAAAGATTTGGTGCCTAACAGATGCAAAGACAAGTTACCTCCTCAACGCTCAAATTTATACTGGAAAGGTTGGAAATACGACAGAAACAAATCAAGGAGAAAGAATAGTCAGAGAACTGAGTCAGCCATTTCTTGGAAAAGGAAGGACAATAACGACAGATAATTTCTTCACAACAATGACACTTGCCAAGTACTTACGAACAAAAAGAACAGGACTTGTTGGAACCATACGGAAATCAAGAACCTTCCTGCCTCCTGAAATAAATGCAAAATCTAGAGAGTTATCACCAAAGTTTTTCTACCATGACGACATCACTCTTCTCAGGCACTCAGACAAACCAGGAAAATATGTGCTTCTACTGAGTTCTCAGCATCATTCTGGTGAAGTAGAAGAGAATGGAAAGCCCGAAATCGTCAATCTTTACAATGCAATGAAGGCAGGTGTCGACACTCTCGATCAACTGGTGAGAAATTATACAACAAAGAGGCGATCAAAGCGCTGGTCAGTCTGCATATTCTATAACATTCTAGATCTTGCTGCGTACAATGCTTTCATTCTATACTCGACAAAACATCCAGAATTTCTTCGTCAACATAAATCAAGAGCCAGAAGAGAATTTATACGGCAATTGGTGCTTGAAATCAAAGAAATTTACTGCAAAGATAATGACAAAACAACCTCATGTGAACCGCCTGCAAAGAGGGCAAAAAGAGGACGATGCCATTTGTGCGGCAGATCAAAAGATAGACAGTCGAAAATTGTTTGCTCAAATTGTAAAAAAAAAGTTTGTCAGAGCCATTCTAAAGTTGTTTGTAATGAATGTTGCTAAATCACTGTGTTTCTATTGGAAAAATATATGGGGCCTGATAGGCCCCAAAATCACTTTAGTGGATGTAAATATTTTTTTCGTAGGAGTGTTAATATCTATCCAATTTTTTTCTTATAATGTCTTGCAGGAAAACACTCATTATAAAAAGAATAACATATATATGTATTGTTACCTATGGCTGTGATTGGACATCTACTTAGTGGAATTCAACCAATAAAATTATACTATAAGAGTATCTTAGCAACGTTAATGTTTGGAAAAGAATTTCAGAAATTTAGTCAAGTACTAAGAGGTTTGTTCGTTTTGTTTGTTTTTTGGAATTTCGCACAAAGCTACTCGAGGGCTATCTGTGCAAGCCGTCCCTAATTTAGCAGTGTAAGACCAGAGGGAAGGCAGCTAGTCATCACCACCCACCGCCAACTCTTGGGCTACTCTTTTACCAACGAATAGTGGGATTGACTGTCAGAATATAACGTCCCCACGGCTGGGAGGGCGAGCATGTTTGGCGCGACGCGGATGCGAACCCGCGACCCTCAGATTACGAGTCGCACGCCTTAACGCGCTTGGCCATGCCGGGCCACTAAGAAGCCTACCAAATCTTGATATTTCATCTTATAAAGAGACAAGTAAGATATTATGACAGAATTATCATTAAGAAGGATTTTTTTGCTTAATTATATTTGCTGTCAAAACCCAAACTCAAATGTATGAAAAATATATTTTATCACTTAAAAAATGTGAAAAACATATACTATTATAACCATAAACGAAATAGTAAGCAGTTCCTTGTACACCACTTGTTTCCAACCGAAAAATCTCAGTCACTGTGCTTCTGTTAATTTCGATTGGAGGGACTAAAGCGGTACGATTGTATCTGTAGGAGATAAAATCATAGTGTAAAACTTATATAGGTGATATTTTAATGGTTATGTTGGTACTTCTTACAGTTTTATTTAATTTTTATTCAGTTTATTTAGCACCACAACACATCATTAACTGTCCTTGTGGATACACGTCAAGGAAAATCATGGACGTAAGTTATGAATAAGGATATACTTTGGTTTTCATTCTTTTCATCTTTTCACGTAAAAATTTGAGGGACATAATCTGTTTTGTAGAGATATGTCTTTACAGTAATTAAATGAGTAAACTCTAGATAAACAGGAAATGCATTTGGAATCTTCCCAACGTTAAAACATTTACTGAAACGAAGTGTTTTTGCTAGTTTATTTTTTAGTATATTTTACACGAGACGGTAGTTAAAAGCCGACTACAAATTTGAATTTCCTTAAACAGAGACACAAAGCAACTTGGAATAAATGGAAAGAATATGTTTTATTATAATATACGAAGTAAGCAATATATGCAATGAGATTTTTTGTGAATTTCAGTTAGAAGAAAATATTACAAGAAGAAAACACCTGTACTAATTACATCATGATATAAAAGATCACAAGTTACGTAAAATTTCTCAGGGTCTTACAAATTACTACACGTGATAGTAATGCTGGGTGTTGTTTAATGTCGAGTGTTGTGGGTCACTGACTGATGGTCCCATGTTCAAGGCACAATGTATCGCTGAGCACGTTACATGCTTTTAACTGTAGGGTGTTTTAAGTACCTTAATCAATGTCGTTATTCAGTTAAGAATAGTTACTTAAGAGTGGTAACTACTGCTGATAGTTGTCCGTATCTATTTAACAGTTGTAAATAGAGAGCGGCTCTGTCTAAAACTTAGGAAGGATTTGAAATTGATTTTTGTACTTTCTGTTGTAAAATGTGCCATTTGTTCAGCTTTTGTTTTGGAGACATTACTTCGGATGCTTTAACAGCTGTCTGTTAAAAGTTTTTTATTACTATTCTCACAACCATCGCCAGTATCTCGTGTTGTATGGACAGTACTTCGAACATTTCCACGCCTGTTCTCTCTTTACTTATTATAGACGTTAAGGCTGTCTGTGTTGTTATATTGTTTTGTCACCATGTTTGTTTTTTTATCAGCCTCCTTTTTCTCTTTTCGTTGCATCAAGTTTCAGAATAAATTTACGTATTTTTGCAATAAACACAAACGAAATATTAAGATAAACATTAATAAGTACATTATGGAAAATACCATATGTCAAACTCTTGGTTACTACTATTTTATTAATGAATAGAGGGTCGAACGCCCTCACCACCTGGCAATTCCTACATTATAAGTTTCGTTGGACTAAGTTGTTAACGGATTTTCTTTCCGATTATCACAAAATGAAGTCAGCTGTAAATTTGAATTGAACGTAAATTATATTCATAAATTTCATTTTCGCTAAAAATAATATTAACATTTTAATAACTGTGGTTCTGTTTTTCATACTTACCGAAGCAACCTTAAACTCTAAAAAATGTGTTTTTCTAACAACAAAGCCACATCGGGTTATCTGTTGAGTCCACCGGGTAGATTTGAGAACCTTCTTTTGGTGTTGTAGGTCTGAGTGCTTCCTGCTGCACCAGCAGTAGACTGTAGAAATGGCTCATCATTATTTATTTATAATAAAGACAGATTAATACATTAAATGTTGCTTTGAAAAAAGTATTAAGAACTCTTTGAATACTCTTTCACTAACAAAAAGTGGGATTCAGCGTCTAATTGTAACGCCCTCACCGCTTAAAGAACGAGCTTCTGTGGTGTGAGAGAGATTCGAACCCGCGATTCTCAGATTACGACTCGGGTGTCTTAACCACATGGCCAAACCGGGCCGATTTACCATGAATCTGCGACAAGAATAAAACATGCAAACCGTTTTCTCAACTAAACATAAACAATCTATAATAAATACAAATTATGGCCATACGTACACACATCAAACAATCCATGTATAAACTATTTATTAGGGCCCGGCATGGCCAAGCGTGTTAAGGCATGCAACTCGTAATCTGAGGGTCGCGGGTTCCCATCCCCGTCGCGCCAGACATGCTCGCCCTTTCAGCCGTGGAAGCGTTATAATGTGACAGTCAATCCCACTATTCGTTGGTAAAAGAGTAGCCCAAGAGTTGGCGGTGGGTGGTAATGACTAACTGCCTTTCCTCTAGTCTTACACTGCTAAATTAGGGACGGCTAGCACAGATAGTCACTGAAGAAACGGCTCCAGGCCTTTAGAAGATCTGCCAAGAACGCTATACAAGACATTTCTAGCAGAGAACATGTTTATTTGCCTGCTAAAGAAGAAAGACAGCAAAATCCGTGCAGGTCAAGAAAATCACATAATTTTATTAAAAGGCTGAGGATTTCTACGTGCTTCAGAAGAACAAAAGGAAATGCTGACAACCAGACGGACTTTGTTTGTCACGACTCGTAAGTACCAGGTTTTTATGATTTAAGTTTGTTTTGAATTTTCGCACAAAGCTACTCAAGGACTATCTGTGCTAACCGTTCGAAAGGCCGTTTGTTTTCTTTATTTCATCTAAGGATATCAATGCTAATCTTCTCCAATTTAGAAGTGAAAGACTAGAGGGAAGGCAGCTAGTGATCAACACCCACCGCCAACTCTTGGGCTACTCTTTTACTAACGAATAGTGAAATTGATTCTCACATTATAACGTCCCCACCGCTGAAAAGGCGAGCATGTTTGGCGTAACGGGGATACGAACCCGCGACCCTCAGATTACGATTCGCACACCTTAACACGCTTGGCCTTGCCGGGCCAATGATTTAAGTAGGATACCGAATTTTCATACAGCATATACTGAACGTAATGTATTACATTACAAGAAACAAGTTGTAATACATAAATTTTCTAAACCCTACTAGAATTCTGTTGATAGATTAATACCGATATTTTCAATTGATGGGCATTCTGTCCTCACGAGAGCTAAATGAGAAGTCAATATCATCTCATCCTTTCTAATTTTAAACAACTGGCCAACCTCTCAGAAGCTCCCTCTGAAATAAGATAACTTATTGAACTCCTAGGGTCGGAATTGACTGCCATCTATATTACGCAGACACAACTGAAATTACGGATTGTAATTAGCTGCACTTTGGCTTGAATTTTAGACATTTAGATACGCAACCCCATATGCTGAATTTCATGTACTGCTCTCCGATGCTAGTGGAAGATATTAGAATAAATTAATAAAGTTTAACTTTAGTAAATATCTGTTTCAAATAAGCGTGTTTTTTTCAGATGTGAAAAATACAATAGTTTTGACATCACTTGTGGATGATCGATGATTTTTAATTTAGTATATTCATTTCACAGTAAAGTTTAAATTGTGTGGAGTTTGTATATCATATATGTTTGTGAAATATCTTTAAACAACCATGACTTGTGTTTTATGTTTGTTAGTATCATAAACTTGACATGACAGTACTTGAATGTTTTAAGTTTTTCACCCATGTTAATATAAAATAGAAACATCATTCTGTATATTAACTTCTTTCTTTTTTTTTTTCACAAGATGTATAAAACCACACTCCAGTCTACCTAGGTCTAGATATAGTTACAGTAGCTATATTCTTGTATCCGATGACACGAGTGGACGACTTATTTATAGTTTCACTCATATGGATCACTTGTAGTGGAGCTAATAAAACCTCTTGGAAAATTATACAGAATTTTCATAGGGCAGA
Organism: Tachypleus tridentatus; assembly: GCF_004210375.1. Taxonomy (NCBI): domain Eukaryota; kingdom Metazoa; phylum Arthropoda; class Merostomata; order Xiphosura; family Limulidae; genus Tachypleus; species Tachypleus tridentatus. The sequence goes on along the minus strand of NC_134836.1, from coordinate 73,134,686 downwards.
GAAAGATCGAAAACAGCGAAGGTAAGCACCCTCTTGTTTGTACCAGAACAGCGTTTCTTTTATTGTTATTACAATAACAGAGGACCAAGACCACCTAGAGAGATAACCTGTTTTACCAATTGCGCCACTGTGTGTTGTTTGTTTGTCACTCAGTCAGGAGACTCTACTATGATGTCATATGAGTGACGCTTGAAATTGCAATTTGTCCTGCCGTGACATTGGTAAAACGTGCACATGCCATGAATCACGAGAAGAATTATGGACTCTGCAAGAGCAAGACATATGAACTTTAAAAGCGAGAAATAAAAATATTTGTTACTCGTGATTTTGTTTTTGTCTACTATTCAAACAAAACACATTAGAGAACCCTTCAGTAAACATCTACATTATTAATATATTTCAAGATGAAAGGATTATTATTTGCAAGTTATTTCATTGTAGAGAAAACAAAATTATTCTGACAATTATCATAGCATAATCCTGCAGAAACTAAGGTAACGGTTATAAAATACAATAATTACAATGTTTAATTGATGATGATGGTAAAAGGTCGCAACGATGTAATTATTAAAATTAATCTCGTATAGAAGTTGCTGTTATTGTATTTGAAATTAATTATTTGATCTGTCAGATTCCTTACTAGATATCAAGACAAAACCAGTTTAGACGCTATTTAATATTGTGGAAATCAGAATTTTTTATTTTATTTCAGGGGAAGAAAAATTGCCTGAATAATTAATTGGTTTTGAAATCATATACAAATCAAATGTTTTACATTGTAACTGAAACGACTGTATGAAAACAGTTATACAGTCCCCTTTATTAGTTCTACTCTCTGAGCTAAAGAAAGGAGGTTAACAAATAAAGTTTATACAGTAGCTATGGTGGTCCTAAGACCCAGCCCTTAGGTACCCTAGTAACAATATTAGTCCAGCTTTAATAATCTCCATCTGTAACAACCTAACTCTTCCATCCTGTCTATCCAGTTACTTATCTCTTACACCAACAGAGATACGTTTCTTCACAGCCATTTATGTGGAACTTTGCAAATGCTTTCTGACAAATCCATATAAACCTAATCTACACCCTTACTCTGATCTATATAAGCAGTAACCTTTTCAAAAAATATCAAAAGATTTGTAACGTAAGATTTTCCTCAGTGGAACCATGGGTACTATACAATGCAATACTGAACTTTGTTAAACGGCTTTGCAAAGCATGTTTTAACATAATTTACTAATATTTTCCCACAACCTACAAAAGACAAATGGGTCTACATTTACTGAGACAATTTGTATTACCTCTCTTTAAAAGACTATTTACCTTAGCTAACTTCCAATCCTTTGGTTTCTACCAACTACTTAAGAACTGACAGGAAATAGTTTGAAATGGCTCATATATCCAATATTTATACTCCTTCAAAACCATTGGAGAAATGTGATCTGGCTCATGATACTTATCATTTTTTAATATTCTAATTTTTTTAAACTAGTTCAAAAATAATGTAGCAATTTTGTTCAAACTCGTTCATTTAGCAACTGTTCAAAACGTGGAGAACTGCTTAAGTCTTCGTTAATGAAAATCGAAGAAAACAAAATTTAGTAGCCCAGCCATCATATAATTATCATACACTAGCCTCTCTTTTTCATCCTTGAATGGCGCCATCTGCATTCTCTCACTTTGTTTACCCTTAATGTACTTAAAGAAACCCTTACTGTTCAATTTTTAATTTCTAGCCTGTCTTTTCTTGTACTTCCTTTTCGAAGTTCTAATTTCTTGGTTCACAATTTTTTTATCTCCTATAATCTTATGAATCTCTTGTCGTACAAATCAATTTAAATTTCTTACATTTGTGATGCTTTTCTTTAATTTTATCACTTAATCTCTTTGTGAACCAACTTTCTTTCTCTAAGGAATGTGGTTAATTTGAATATTGAAAACGTTATATTTAAAGTTTTTCCACGCGTGATCAGTGGCGCCGCATAATTCATCTGACCAATTCACAATAGATGACTCTTGTTGCATCCTTTCAAAATGGCTCGGCATGGCTAGGTGATTAAGGCAACTTGTGATGCAACACTCTAATGATTTTACGGAAACAATACGCACAACTATGATGCAGCTTTTCAGTTATGTTACTAAAACACTATATTTTACTTAACTTTAAATATTGCTACTGAAACAGTAGCTGTAAATGAGATGCGACTTCAAATGATATTAGTGATACAAATTCTTATACAAGAAATTTGAAATTTAAATGATTCATATTTTGTAGAAGGGTACAGAATTTTAAAGATATTAATATATATTTCAATAATCATAAAGTTAAGCTTCTATCTTGTAAATATTGCATGCTTGTTTAATATTATAATTCATTAGACATAGAGAATTCAGTATAGAATTCAAAATATTGCTTGTAAAAGTAACTTCTGATTGACACTCTCTGTGTAGCGACAGCTGTAACGTTTCATCACGTTGGTCCATATAACCTCGGTGTGATTTGATGTTTTTTGAAACAATGATTTTGAATTCAGAAACTGATTGTTATATTAAAATAAAGACTCATAGTACATGTAACAAAACCCAGTCATGATGATTTCCCAGCACCATTTCAACAGTCCAAGTCACTAAAATCTATCGGTATTGCATTTACCACTTCACTGTTTCATTCTCTGCTGTTCGAGGTATGCGATGAATGAACAACTATGTAGTGGAAGCACCTTTTATAGATGTAACTTGTTTCACTTCTGAATATCTTTCTTGATTGTGTTGCACAGTATTGCCAGGTGCACATAAAAGATTTTGCCACTGTACTTTGTGTTTGTGGATTTTAATCCGTTACAAAATGCCGAACTGTGCTTACTACAGCTCAAACACGACTGGTAGTAAGTCCTTTTCTGAATGGTTCTTGTGTCGCAACTTGATCCATTTTCCTTTGTTTCACAATATAATAAAGTATAAGACACATTCTCATTTTGGAAGTTCTGAGTTTTAATGTGAAAACATCTGTATGTTAAGAGTGTAACATTTTACGTTGGAAAGCAACACTGTATATATTCTTTCGGAAAGTAATTAGTTATTGATAACAATACACTATCTACGTAAAGTTAAACAATGCCAAAATGTAATCCTTAACATGCTGTCCCACCTCTAATTTACATTGGATTTGACTGTTATGTGATTTTCTGATCTGCATATTTAAAATCGTTTTGGTATAACACACTTAACCCCTTTATTTTTTCTGTAAAATATAAAGTAAATTAAAATGACGAGTTTGTTGAAGTTGGTAATGCATTATTCTTGGGTTATAATTCGAGATAATGTTGTTACTTCTGTTGAAATAACACTTTAGTTCATCGCTTGCATAATACCTAGAAAAGCTCAGCCAGATGGTTAAGGTGCTCGAGTTGTATGTAATCTGATGATTACGGGTTTGAATTTCGTCACACCAAAGTTGCTCGCCCTTTCAGCCAAGAACAAATTAAGATAGGGATAAATGACGGATGAGTGATTAGAAAGTCTCCTGCGATCTTTAAATCCTCATGTAATTTCCAGTCACGTTCAGACATATTGAGTAGATGCTGCTTCCTGATTATTTTCTACGAATACTTTGTCATTACTGAGCAGCTTGGATGTTTATTATCATGTATTTCAGTGCGCTGTGTTGGTTTATTCCTGTAAGTTGTTTGTAGATATCAAATGAAATAATGTTTTCCATACAATATTTTATATTTCATTCATGTATCAGAGAGGTCAAAGAAACCAGTAAACATATGTAGCTACATAATCAAACCATAGCAAGGTGTATTTTAATACTGAAAGGTCTTTTGTTTGTTTGGAATTAAGCAAAACCACACAATGGGCTACCTGTGCTCTGCTTACCACGGGTACCAAAACCCGATTTTTAACAGATGTGAGTTCCCAGACATGCTGCTGTGCCACTGGTGGGCAAAAATGAAAGGGTTTTACGTTCTGCACAATTAAAGATAAATAATATCTGAATAAAATATGTATTAGGCTTTGACTAGAATTTTAGATTTCTGTTGGTATTCCAAATGGGGTTATTGCCATGCAGTGATATTTTTACTTATGTCATCTTTGGCAAATATTATTCATTGGTTTTTGTTTATGAATGATGAGTTCTACATTTAAATACATGTTCCTCGAAATGAATGTATTCTTAAGCCTTTGTTTGATCTTAAACATTACGATTTGGGATTCCAGTTAACATTAAAGTGCATTAATATCGGATAATAGTAGTGAGTGAAAAATGGAATACTCTATTGTTCACTGCTCATCTGAGTGAGCAGTTTCGAACGGATATTTAAAATCATAGTTAAGTAATATGCAATACACACTTTTCTGTAGCTGTTTTTAGTTTTTTTCAATTCTAATAAATATAACTGGTCAAATAACTTTTGTATAAATCTAAAGAAAGATAAAAAAGTAAAGAGAAATATATTCTACAAAAATAATACAGTATAAATCTACATGACATTCAACCTAAGATACATGAAATATAGTAGGCACCAGTTCAAAAGCAGTATACAATCACTGGCATGTTGCAAGGATAGTTTATCAAATGTTGTAAAATACTCTTAGGACATTCATAGAATCAACACACAGTAGACTCAGAAACGTCAACAAGTATTATAAAACCTACATAGTAAGTATACTGACTGCTACTCTGAAATTGTTTTGAGTTTTCTACGTCATTGTCTGAGAATTCATGACTTGCTAAACTTCCAAAAAATTTTCTTTTGTTAATTATTCTATTGATTTTAAGAAATTTCAAGGCTCGTTTAAATAAGTTATTTACTGAAGCAATTGTGTTGCGTAAATAAAACAAACGAATCAAAACAGAGTATAATCTGTCATGTTTGTGGTGAAGTCAGTGCACTGTATAACTTTTCATTTTACTAACAATTAGAGAAAAAAAAATGGTTTACACTAAACACTCGTTTGGACTGTGAAATAATCTTTTACCAAACTACAGCTTCTATACAAAAATAAATTATTTTATTAGATCGTTCATTAATATTTTTTCTAACATTGTACTTTTAGTGAAAATAAACTCTTGAAAATACAACAAAAAAGTAAGTTGTCGCAGGAGGAAGATCGTGTTTCTCAGCAAATAAAAATTAGTATTATGAGAGCTAGACGTGCTATAAAAATAATTACATGTAACACAGACTTTGTACAGCGGCTTAAATATGTGGTCTGGACCCTCTCCAGGTATGTAATCTCCAAGAACAATGGTTGTGAAAGAAATGAAGAAGTAATATATCAAGTCCAAATAGTCCCAGTCAGGCTCCAAACAAGAAAATATAGTAGCATGGATCAAACAGAACAGAGTCATTATTGCTGCCAGGAAAGTAGAAGAAAATCGACCCGTATCTCTAATTAAATCAAATTGAAGTACTGTGGAGAACAAGTCTAACATTATATTTTACTGTTCACAGTGTATGGTGTATCATAAATAAAGAACAATAAACTGGTAATATCTCATAATTCTCCGCGCAACAATTCTTTCTTTTTAATAATTTTGATGATATGTTTTTTAATGTAATTTTCAGGCGATATTTGATGTCACATATCCACAAGGAATAAGGAGACTTCTTGACCACTTACTATATTTAATGTCACATATCCACAAGGAATAAGGAGATTTTTGCATTTGATTTACCAGCGATTTCACTTACAAACTACAAATGTTGGTTGAACTATTTTTGTGTGTAATTAAATCAAAGTTATTTCATTGAATTTTACTTGTAATAGTATATTTTATGACGCATACAAGACAATTTGCACACAAATTACCATTATGACATTATCGGAATAAAATATAACTGTAAACAAAATGTCAAATAAAGTTGGTAATACATCTACTCTTTATTTAACTGAAACGAAACAGTACAGTTCTACGATTCAAAATAAATCATTTATTACGTCCATGTTTTCGACCATCAAAGAGTGATGATATCTTTACTGACGAAGCTGGTCTTTACTGGTCATAATAAATTATGTATTTTTTCAAGTATCAATTACATTTACGTTTTGTTTTAAACATTCGTATTTCAGTGGTAAAAGTATGAAGTTTGATATAAAATTATTAGTACACGTTGAATAAAAATGTGTTTTGATGAAATAGACAGGCCCAGCATCGACCGTGAGATGGTTGCGGATTCAAATCCCCGTTGCACCAAACATGCTCGCCCTTTCAGTGGTGTGGGCGTTATAATATGACTGTCAACTCTACTGTTCGTTAGTAAAAGTGTAGCCCAAAAGTTGGCGGTGGGTGGTGATGACCCTCGTCTTACACTGCTAAATTAACACAAATAGACCTCGAATAGCTTTGCGCGAAATTTAAAAAGAAAACAAGAACAAGTGAAATAGAGAAATTGGTGAATAGACAGAAAATTGATAATGTTTAGTGTTTTTACTTCAGTTTTATAATATTAGAAGAAAATATGAAATACTGTTAACTTAGTACCAAAAATGGCATTTCTCTCGCTGATACTATTTGTTTGTTAGTAGACCAAATAGTAAAATTTCGTTTTGCAGTTTCAGGCGAATAGTTTTGATTAATATTGAAATGTCAACCTGTAAAACCCTCGTTTTACTTTAAATTTTTTTGCAAATCCAAGGAAGTATCACATTATATAAAATTAGTAATCCGCGAGTAGCAAATTAAAATTTTATAACTGAATATAAAAAACACATTCCAAGTAAACGATTTCACAGAGAAGTGCAAAACCAAACAACAACAAAAACTGGAAGAAAACTCAAAGGAAACTATTTACAAGATAATGGTGAATACTGATTGTTGAAAGCGAGTAAAATGAATCAATTATGTATCTATTTCAAACAACATCATTCTGTTTAAGACACACACACTCTAATATAACTTATCTATTTCAAACAACATCATTCAAACACACACACTCTAATATAACTTATCTATTTCAAACAACATCATTCTGTTTAAGACACACACAATCTAATATAACTTATCTATTTCAAACAACATCATTCTGTTTAAGACACACACACCCTAATATAACTTATCTATTTTAAACAACATCATTCAAACACACTCTAATATAACTTATCTATTTCAAACAACATCATTCAAACACACTCTAATATAACTTATCTATTTCAAACAACATCATTCAAACACACACGCTCTAATATAACTTATCTATTTTAAACAACATCATTCAAACATCACTCTAATATAACTTATCTATTTCAAACAACATCATTCAAACACACACTCTAATATAACTTATCTATTTCAAACAACAACACACACACTCTCTAGCATATAACTTGACATCTGTTTCAAACAACATCATTCAAACACACACACTTTCAAACGTTTCACACACACTCTAATATAACTTATCTATTTCAAACACAAACAATCATCATTTCAAACACACACTCTAATATAACTTATCTGTTTCAAACAACATCACACACACACTCTAATATAACTTATCTATTTCAAACAACATCTGTTTCAAACACACACACTCTAATATAACTTATCTATTTTCAAAAACAAAGCATCATTCAAACACACACACTCTAATATAAACTTATCTTCTGTTTAAAACAACATCGTTTCAGACACACACACTCTAATATAACTTATCTATTTTAAACAACATCGTTCAAACACACACACTCTATATATAATCTTTCAAAACAACATCATTCAAAGACACACACTCTAATATAACTTATCTGTTTCAAACAACATCATTCAAAAACACACACACTCTAATATAACTTATCTATTTCAAACAACATCATTCTGTTCAGACACACACACTCTAATATAACTTATCTATTTTCAAACAACATCATTCTGACACACACACACTCTAATATAACTTATCTATTTCAAAACAACATCGTTCAAACACACACACTCTAATATAACTTATCTATTTTCAAACAACATCATTCAAACACACACACTCTAATATAACTTATCTATTTTAAACAACATCATTCAAACACACACACTCTAATATAACTTATCTATTTTAAAACAACATCATTCAAACACACACACTCTAATATAACTTATCTGTTTCAAACAACATCATTCAAACACACACACTCTAATATAACTTATCTATTTCAAACAACATCATTCAAACACACACACTCTAATATAACTTATCTATTTTAAACAACATCATTCAAACACACACACTCTAATATAACTTATCTATTTTAAACAACATCGTTCAAACACACACACTCTAATATAACTTATCTATTTTAAAACAACATCATTCAAACACACACACTCTAATATAACTTATCTATTTTAAACAACATCATTCAAACACACACACTCTAATATAACTTATCTATTTCAAACAACATCATTCAAACACACACACTCTAATATAACTTATCTATTTTAAACAACATCATTCAAACACACACACTCTAATATAACTTATCTATTTCAAACAACATCATTCTGTTTAAGACACACACTCTAATATAACTTATCTATTTCAAACAAATCGTTCATCACACTCTAATATAACTTATCTATTTTAAACAACACACACACACTCTAATATAACTTATCTATTTTCAAACAACATCATTCAAACACACACACTCTAATATAACTAACTTATCTATTTTAAACAACATCATTCAAACACACACACTCTAATATAACTTATCTATTTTAAACAACATCATTCAAACACACACACTCTAATATAACTTATCTATTTTAAACAACATCATTCAAACACACACACTCTAATATAACTTATCTATTTTAAACAACATCGTTCAAACACACACACTCTAATAATATAACTTATAAATTTTCAAACAACATCATTCTCTATTTCAAACAACATCAAACACACACACTCTAATATAACTTATCTATTTTAAACAACATCATTCAAACACACACACTCTAATATAACTTATCTATTTTAAACAACATCATTCAAACACACACACTCTAATATAACTTATCTATTTTAAACAACATCATTCAAACACACACACTCTAATATAACTTATCTATTTTAAACAACATCGTTCAAACACACACACTCTAATATAACTTATCTATTTCAAACAACATCATTCAAACACACACACTCTAATATAACTTATCTATTTTAAACAACATCATTCAAACACACACACACTCTAATATAACTTATCTATTTTCAAACAACATCGTTCATTCAAACACACACACACTCTAATATAACTTATCTATTTTCAAAACAACATCTAATATAACTTATCTGTTTCAAACACACACACTCTAATATAACTTATCTATTTCAAACAACATCATTCAAACACACACACTCTAATATAACTTATCTATTTTAAACAACATCATTCAAACACACACACTCTAATATAACTTATCTATTTCAAAAACATCATTCAACATCTCTAATATTCTTATCTATTTTAAACAACATCATTCACACACACTCTAATATAACTTATCTATTTTTAAACAACATCGTTCAAAACACACACACTCTAATATAACTTATCTATTTTAAACAACATCGTTCAAACACACACACTCTAATATAACTTATCTATTTAAAACAATCATTCTGTTTCACACACACACTCTAATATAACTTATCTATTTTAAACAACATCATTCACACACACACTCTAATATAACTTATCTATTTTAAACAACATCATTCAAACACACACACTCTAATATAACTTATCTATTTAAAACAACATCATTCAAACACACACACTCTAATATAACTTATCTATTTTAAACAATCTGTTTTAAACAACATCATTCAAACACACACACTCTAATATAACTTATCTGTTTTTAAACAACATCGTTCAAACACACACACTCTAATATAACTTATCTATTTTCAAACAACATCATTCAAACACACACACTCTAATATACCTTATCTATTTTAAACAACATCATTTAACACACACACTCTAATATAACTTATCTATTTTAAACAACATCATTCAAACACACACTCTAATATAACTTATCTATTTTAAACACAATCATTCAAACACACACACTCTAATATAACTTATCTATTTTACAACAACATCATTCAAACACACACACTCTATGGCTAATATAATCTTATCTATTTTAAACAACATCATTCAAACACACACACTCTAATATAACTTATCTATTTTAAACAACATCATTCAAACACACACACTCTAATATAACTTATCTATTTTAAACAACATCATTCAAACACACACACTCTAATATAACTTATCTGTTTTCAAACAACATCATTCGTTCACACGCACACTCTAATATAACTTATCTATTTTTTAAACAACATCATTCAAACACACACACTCTAATATAACTTATCTATTTTAAACAACATCATTCAAACACACACACTCTAATATAACTTATCTATTTTTGAAAACAACATCGTTTCAAACAACAAACACACACTCTAATATAACTTATCTGTTTTAAACACACGCATCATTTCAAACACACACACTCTAATATAACTTATCTATTTTAAAACACATCATTCAAACACACACACTCTAATATAACTTATCTATTTTAAACAACATCATTCAAACACACACACTCTAATATAACTTATCTATTTCAAACAACATCATTCAAACACACACACTCTAATATAACTTATCTATTTTAAACAACATCATTCAAACACACACACTCTAATATAACTTATCTATTTTAAACAACATCATTCAAACACACACACTCTAATATAACTTATCTATTTTAAAACAACATCATTCAAACACACACACTCTAATATAACTTATCTATTTTAAACAACATCATTCAAACACACACACTCTAATATAACTTATCTATTTTAAACAACATCTTTTCAAACACACACACTCTAATATAACTTATCTATTTTAAACAACATCATTCAAACACACACACTCTCTAATATAACTTATCTATTTTAAACAACATCATTCAAACACACACACTCTAATATAACTTATCTATTTTAAACAACATCATTCAAACACACACACTCTAATATAACTTATCTATTTTAAACAACATCATTCAAACACACACACTCTAATATAACTTATCTATTTTAAACAACATCATTCAAACACACACACTCTAATATAACTTATCTATTTTAAACAACATCATTCAAACACACACACTCTAATATAACTTATCTTTTTTTAAACAACATCTATTTTCAATCACACACACACTCTAATATAACTTATCTATTTTAAACAACATCATTCAAACACACACACTCTAATATAACTTATCTATTTCAAACATCATTCAAACACACATACCCTAATATAACTTATCTATTTTAAACAACATTTTTTTCATTTTAGCACAAAAAAAAAAAAAAAACAAATATCAGTCGAACTTAATATAACATGTTTATTTTAAATGTCGTCATTCTGATTTCCACACCAAAAAACTGAAACATCTAAATACTGAATACTATTTATAACCACCATAGACAAATACAACATCCTCATTTTTACAGTGATAGTAGTATTTTATAATTTTAATTTCAACAATTGTATTATTACTCAAGATTACAGCAGGAATTCTCAATACTGTAATATCTGATGATGCTACCTACAATGTTCAATATTCTCACACTTGATAATGCTACAATATTGAATATTATAATATTTAGTAATAATACAATATTCAATATTTTAACACTTGATGATGTTACCATGTTCAATGTTCTAATACTTGGTTATGTTACAATGTTCAATGTTCTAATACTTATAATACAATGTGTACCATAAGATGTAAGTACACATTTTAATGATAAACAGTTTTGTTGTTGTTTTTGATACTTGAAATCTGCACACAAACTGTACGTGCTAGCTGTCCCTAATTTCGAAATTATAGACTAGAGAGAAGGCATCTCGTTAACATCACCCATCGCAGTCTCTTGGGCTACTATAATTGAATAGTGGGATTTGTCTACCACCTTTATGACATTCTTACTATTTCAAAGTATTGAGTGTGAAGAGCCAAGAGACACAAACCATCGGTTCTCAGATTGACAACCGTCACGATAACCATTAAACAACGCTTAGACTAATTATAAACTGCTTTTCAATTTATAGAACTAAATGATAAATTCTTCAAATAGAATTTTCATCCTGAACAGCACATAATGAAATACAAAATGTAAAGAGTGTGGTCAGTATACCAGAGAGATGGTAGCCAGTCAATAACACGTTATCACAAATAGGTGATGTGGTTAGAGCACTCGACTAGTAATCTGGGAGTCGGGTGTTCGAAGCAGCTGTTCCACCAAATATGTTCGCCTTTTCAGCCGTGCGTGTGTTATAATATAATAGTCAATCCTACTATTCGTTGGTATAAAAGTAGGCCAAGAGTTGACGGTGCGTGGTGATGATTAGTTGTCTTCTCTCGAGTGCAGATAGCCCTCGTGTAGTTTTGTGTGAAATTAAAAACAAACAACTTGCCAGAGAGACTTTCAATTTTATGGTGCGCCCACAGTCAAAATGCAGGACGTGTTTAGCGGCGTCACGTCTTGAACCTGAGCTCCATTGATCGGTAAGCTGACTTTGTAACTATTTGGCCACCCCTGGTTCCGCCACAAAAGACCAATGTATCACCTTAATATAGGAAGGTGATGTACCATCACAATAAATATATATAATATATTATTATTAAAAGGCATTCTAATAGTCTACTTCTTACTGCTGCAGTAGCGAAGTGTTTCATCCTTATATTAAACGATTGGTAAAGATGCCCGAATTTGTAGTTTAAGAAGTGGAGAAACCACGTATCGTGGATCATTCAGCGTTTTACGTAAGCTGTCACCAAGATTAATGTTAGTGGAATACCAAGTGACTCACACACGATACAAAAAACTCCTTCCTCTTGATAGTGGAGCCACGTGACTGTAACCTGTATTACAAAACTCAGATTAATATCTAAATACACACAGTAAGTGTTTTTATGTCTCTGTCGTATGTCTGCAAAAATCAACATCAAGTATCTCTGTTTTCCTGAAATTATGGAGGAACATTCTTTACTATGACTAGCTGGGGTACCTGTACCGTGGATGGAAGTTATGTGAATTCATAATTAATGAAAGGTTATCTCAGGATATGAAAAGTTTTTGTCTCTACACATAATAAAAAACACCCTAAAATAGCAAAAATAAAATTATGAAACCATAAATTTGAATATATCTCCTCATGGATGCGTCGCGCCAAATGTGTTCGCCCTCCCAGCCGTGGGGATGTTATAATGTGACGGTCAATTCCACTATTCGTTGGTAAAAAAGCAGCCCAACAGTTGGCGGTGGGTGGTGATCACTGGCTGCCTTTCCTCTAGTCTTACACTGCTAAATTAGGGACGGCTAGCGCAGATAGCCCTTGAGTAGCTTTGCGCGAAATTCAAAAACAAACAAACAAACCTCATGGATGCAACAAACCTTCGTGCCAAATTTAGTGAAGATCCATCTCAGGTGCTAAGTAATGAGGGGGAAAAAAACAGCAAAATGCAAAATTGATAACTTGTGTATTTCCTCATGGATCTAATGAACTTCCATACCGATTTTTGGAAAAGATCCATGCAAACTGTGCGAAGTATTTACATGGCCAAATAACAGACAGTACTATTCTTTTATATATATGACGCCAGTAAATTAGATCTGCGTGTGTTGTATTTATGACGTCATATGTTCACCCTGAGAGCGGAGAAAAATGAATTTTTTCTGGAGAGGAAACTGAAGTGAAATCAGAAATTCGTAACCCTACTGCAAACCTACATGCACTCAAGATAAATATTTCGAGAAGTTCGAGGTTACACATTCAAGTATCATTCAAGCAAAAATTCCATTATAGTATGAAGAGTAAACTTGGTAAGAAAACATGGCTTTAACAACAAGCACCAAACTGTAATGTAAATATAAATATAAGGTAAAAATAGATAAACATACATAAACTTTTAGAACACCTACATTACCTCTTTGTTTAATCTTTCAGTTACTGTGATTATGTTTAACTACCTTTCTTTAATGCTTTTATAGCTATGCCTTGTTTATTTTTAAATAAACCGATACGAGAAATGAGTCTTAGGTTACATTTCTTAAGCTTAGAAATATTAGAATGAAAAACCCATCGAGAATTTTTTTTTAAATTTTACCGACGCAAATTAAAGACAGTTGATACTTCAGCTTACCATTCTATATCCACAATTTTTATTATATTCTTACAGTATTATGTACTATATCTGTTAAAGTTTACACTTGTAATATCACGTAGCAGTAAAAACAGTTTTAATTTCTCTTTTAAACGTTTCTTTCTAAAATAAAGGAGTAAAACTTAGATAATATAAAAGTTGTAACGTACTTTATAATAACAATTTCATTAAAATAAATTCATATTAAAGTGGTTTAATTACATTTTAACGTAACTCAGTAACATGGACATTAGGTTTGAAAATGGCTTCGTTGACACATGTTGACAGGAGTAATGCCATAGTTTTAATCATAACATATGCATAACAACTACTTTGTGTCTACGACCAATGACGAACTCAATTTCTGTAAATCTGAAGCATAATATTTTCATATCAACGACTTTATGCCTACAATCAATGACAAACTTGATTTCTGATAATATGTTTCCAGTCAACTTCAGAGGTAGTTACTTTAAAGTTACTAAGTTCGTTAGTAACATCTTTCTTTGTTAGGGCTGTGGTATATAATCATACCTTGTGTTTTTTACCTCCTTGTATTAATACTGATTTATTTTAACATTTGGTATTTATGCAGTTCCAGCATAACATGGTCAAGCAAGTCACTAAATTTCCTTTGCTCAACATGTTTTGTATCATTCACCTAAATAACACTACATGTCTTTTTTGTGGTAGAAATGGCAATAACATCATCTATTATTTGTGAAGTTGTACATTTAACATTTTTATTGAAAGTCGAGTGATCTCTTGAAAAATTAACTTCCAAATATCTAATGTTAACCAGGTTGGATGAGTGTGTTGTTAATGAGTTAATTCAATTAGTAACATGATATTTATTCAGTTTGGAACATGGTCTTAACAGAATTATTATTCCTTGTGATTTCATCCAAACACCTTACAACAACATCAAACCTGACTCTACTCTAAACGCAACCATCCATTGTAGCATATATTTGTTTGAATAAGGATCATTTACTTTGATTTTACATTTATGTCTCACGAATTAAGGTAATCTAATATTACAAAATTATTTCACACTACATGTCTTGAAGAATCTCCCATTATTTAGCTGAACTATAGTGCAGGAAATCGGTGCCAATTTCAATTTGTAAACTCATCGTTAGAAATATTAAAATATACATGTTATTTTTATAAATTCTATATGTATTATTTTGGTATAAGTTAAATGACTAATAAATTAGTAAAGTTTGCCGAATACATTATATATTAGAGTATTTTAGCTGCATTAAGAGAGTTCAGGTATACTGAATAACTTGGATCAACTAATAAGTAAAACAAATACAAGTCGGTCCCTAAACACGAAGCAAGGTAGTCGTTGGACCTGCTGTCCTTTATTCAGCTGACCCAAATGTACCTGAAACTACGATGCGATTATCCCACATTTCCCGATCAAACTCTATATAATTAACTACTTTTATCTCTCAAAATTGAATAACATAGTTAAAATCTGGATGTACAATGCCTAGTATTAAGTTATGTCTGAGGAGATTTCAATCAATGTATTAATCGGGAACGATTTTTAAATCTTCTGTTTTGCTTTACAAGGTGATTTGTTACACTAGAGTTTAAACAACTATCTAAAAAAATAATTATGTTTAATATATAATACTGTACAAAATAAAACAAAAACTATATTCTTGTCTTTCTATAGATATTTTCAGAAATCTTTGATTTGAGCTTCTTTCTTGCTGACTAAAACTATTTACTTTCATATTAAAAGCTCGATAAATTCTCATTGTCAAAAATTATTAGACACAACTCTAACTTAGTAATATTCTTATAATAAAACAGTTGCTGTATGCTTCATGACCAGTATCAGTAATATGTCTTTAAACGTTCGGGACTCTTTCAGCAATATTGCTGACACTTAAATATAGCTTATAACCAGAAGAGACTTATCAATTATCATATCAAAAGAACCTTCAGTCAAAAATCAAAGTATTATTCTTCCACATTTTATATATCCAATATGCTTATGTCTGTTATTGTAGAACACACCTTACAATAACAATGTGAAATTACAGGCTTGAGAAAAAAACTGACACATTTATTGACAAAATTTCTAAATACACTGTTATTCTATAAACACTTTAGTTCATAAAATACCAGATCAACTTTCATTAAACTTTTATACACTATGTTTTTATTACGGTTGCAGATAAAGTCTATATTTTACACCTGTACAACAACACGAGAAAATAAACAGTGATACATCATACTAAAAATGTTTCAACACATAAATAAACGAATTATGGAGTCAACATAAATTGAACATGTAAGATTTCATATTGTCGGCTCAGAAAATTATTTTACGTTTCAAATGTTTTATTCAGATGTAATCGATTATCTTCTACTTCATTGAAACATCATCAAATACATTAATAATAAGAGGTGCAACTGAAGTTAGGTTGGTTTTTTAATTCTATACTTTGGATTCTGGCAAAGAAAATCTGCAAGAGCTGTGAGTTTAGAAAGGGTGGATTGAAGTGAAGGAGATTTTGTATCCTGTTCTACAGATAAGGTATTTGTATTTTTTTTCAACTTTGATTTCAAATTATTTGAGAAATTTCTTTGTGGGTGTTTTGAAGAAGAGGTGCAATTGAAGTTCGGTTGATTTCTAATTCTATACTTTGGATTCTGGCAAAGAAAATCTGCAAGAGTTGTGAGTTTAGAGAGTGTATATTGAAGTGTAGGAGATTTTGTCTTTGATTCTGCAGGTAATGGAAATGTTTTTGAATGATTCTCATCGACAGGTTTAAAGAGATGGTTGGTAATTTCAGTTTTCGGCAATCCATCAATCCATCAATTTCCCTTGAAATTATTGGCTTTTTGTTATCCTTGTGAAATAAACAAAAATATATTAATAATATATTTGTGTGAAACAAAATCAGTCACGTAAAATAAATAATATCCTTATTTAACGGAAAAACATTCGTAATTAGGTAACTCAAATGTATTAATATTGATGTTAAAAATACACGGCCTGGCATGGCCAAGCGCGTAAGGCGTGCTCTTCGTAATCTGAGGGTCGCGGGTTCGCGCCCGCCTCGCGCTAAACGTACTCGCCCTCCCAGCCGTGGTGGCGTTATAATGTTACGGTCAATCCCACTATTTGTTGGTAAAAGAGTAGCCCAAGAGTTGGCGGTGGGTGATAATTACTAGCTGCTTTGCCTCTAGTCTTACACTGCTAAATTAGGGACGGCTAGCATAGATAGCCCTCGAGTAAATTAGTGCGAAATTTCAAAACAAAATAAAAATACATTAAACTCATTTCATTTTTAAATATCAGATGTGTGGGTTTTAATATTTTCCTCTAGCAATATTTAGTGTAAATATTAATCTGTCCTATATATAGATATATAGTGGTTTGTCATTTTAAGAAAATAAAGAAATTTCGATCAGTATTAAAATACAGAAAAAGTGATTAATGCCAAATTACTTTCAGCGCTTATGATGATTTATCAATATCAGTTTACGTTCATCTTAACTTCACAGCTAACTTCACGTTGTGTACGTGACAACCGAGTAGCAAAACAGTTAAAAAACTGGTCCACCAAAACTTGTAATACAGGAAGGACGTAATAGAAACTTTAGCTACGAAGTTATTGTTCATATATCTCAGACTGTAAAACGAATTCATATTATTTATTTACTATTGAAATATTTAAAAATATCTTAAATATCATACGGTGATGAACAACTTCTTAAAAGTCGTTTGTTTTTTCATTTCACCTAAAGACTTCGATGTTAAAATTCTATAATGTAGCAGTGAAAGAATAGAGGGAAGGCACCGAGTTATCACCACCAGCCGTCAACTCTTGGGCAACTCTTTTACAAATAAATAGTGAAAAAGAAATAAAACGAAAATATTAATTGCATATTAAATGAGTTAGCTAGTGAGTTTATATTTCTAACGAATACGGATAATTAACACTTGAATCTAAATTGTTTCACCCACTGTAAGTTCTAGTTAAAAATTCGAGTTTAATTGCATAGTTCTAAAACTCCACACCTTCCTTATTCGTAAGCCTATTACATGTTAGAAATATTTAATCTGCATAAAACTCATTACCTATAAACTTGAGGGAATTCGATCCTATTGGATGCCTCTGTACCACCTAACAATAAACAAATTAAACCAAAAAAAATATAATGCTTACCATAATAAAAGTATTAGAAGTGGTATTCCCACCGTGGCAAAAACAAGTGGAGGAGTAAATAACTTTTCTATGAGGGATGCTGAAATTAAAACAATATTATCATTGTTTAACATTGATATCGTTTCTTAATAAATGTTTTCAAGTCGCACCAGTTGGGTAATATTTAACCTGCGAAAAATATTTAATTTCAACTCATTAACAATTTCAATACCTATAACTAAAGGAAACCAACGGGAATGAAGCACAGGAAACCATTTGTTAAAACCTAGTCGTAACTTAAATTACAGAAGATGTTTTTATTAAATCAGATATATAGCATCTTTTTTTTAAATAAATATGTCGAAAAGACATCCTATATATAGAGATCATTGTACAAACATTTATATAAATACTTATTTATGGAGTTTTACTAAATTTTTTTTTGTCCAAAATCATAGACGTACGAAGAATGTTTCAAAGGGTGGCTGTACAATTTTTGTTCCATTGAGTTGATATTTTCTGCTTCAGTTTTGTCTGAATTAAAATTAAAATCTGTCCAATTAACTGTAAGTATTACAAGCTAGAGGGGCTGTTCCGATCGTACTCAATTTCATTACCATTATTAGTAGCCGCTGATTATGTCAGTTTTTGACCAGAAACACTTTTCAAATTTTACTCTTCTCTGTATATCGGATTCTAATACCAATTTTAAAACGGCTAAATGAATAAATGTCCATTGTATCGTTACACTGTGGACTTTGAAGATATAGTTTGATTCCCACTATTTCAATCATTTGCCAAATGAAAACAGTTGCTGATTTGTAAACCTTTAGCCTATAATCCTTTGTTAAGTCAAATTATTGTTTATTACTCTGTAAACAATAGAAATATGTCAGCTTCATCACAATTATGTTGTTTTTCAATTGTTTCTTCTCTTCAGTAATCATAATAAATGATGAAGTTGTCCAGGATAGATTAGAGCCCCTATACTCCTAACTTGTCGAATTCTGAAGTTTTTGCTGATTTATTGGAAAACTGAGCCTCCTTTTAAAACATTGTCCTCACTTCTACGTAGTTACCAACCATGACACAAGAACATTTTTATTTCGGAACTTTTTTGTAATCATTCGGATATAAGATGCTAAGCATGTGGCCTAATGTGCCATAACTTGCAAATACAACAATACGTTACTATATTTTATATTCTGTATTGTGAGAACGTATAATTCAGATCGTTAGAAAAACAAATGTATTTTTAAAAAAAAAAAATGAAAGTCGGAGAAAATTAGGAACAAACAGTGATAATAAAAATAACTTAAGTTACATTAAAACTAACAAATAAGAAAAATAAAATCTTAAAAGGTAACTGATATAGAACATCGAAACAAAAACCAGTCAAACCTCTGTTTCAAACAAAAATCTAATAAAATCAGGAGTACCAAAGAATAAAATCACAACAAAATAATTTGTTTGAATAGTAGAAACAGTTCACTGGTCTGAACTTGGTATTTAGTTCACAACGTAAGTTGGTTTATTCACAATATAAGAAGTGGATAATATTAAACTACATAAATAACATGACTTGTTAATGATACTGACTAGAATATCTAAAGTTATTTGAAAGTTAAGCATTTGCAGCAATATAATTTATAAATATACCTGAGACAAAGTGGTTCTTAGTGCGGTTATAAGTATGTAATAAAACTTACGTTTACATGCATCCCGTGAAGAGGCTCCGGGGTTTGTAAATCGTCTTCCAGGACAAGCCGAACATTTGCAGGATCCAAAATAATCACTGTAATGATCCTTGAGACACGGGACACATTCTTCCTGTTTTTTGCTTCTGAACTGTCCAGGAGGGCAGGGAACTTAATGAAAGGAATAATTTTTAACGTATGTATTTAACCATATCCTAAACACCACGAATTTGACAAAAGCAAGGGAATTAAATAATGTAACAGAACCAACACAAGCTCGTAAACATTTAGTTTTATAGATAAATAAGTTATAGTATTTATAAGTTTTCTCTAAAAGCTGCTTTGTTAACATATTTTCCAAAAGAATCGTCAGATACATCGAACGTACAGAAAAAAATTAGTGAAGATCAATTTGAAATAGTGTTTAGGTGTATATATATGAAAAATATATTTTTATGTATTGCAGATCTATGTATTATTGTTACCTTAAAAATACACAAAAATAAATTAAAATTCTGATTTCGCATCTCAAACGATATTCTACAGTTTTCATAACAATGAAAACACTTTCCAAGATTTTTCATATAAAAGGTTTATTTGTGTTTTAAATTCACTCTGTGTGAAATTATGAAACATTTAATATGGTTTAATATTTACTAATTAATAAAATAGTTTCCATAACTTAGTTTGTGTCCAACAATTTGTTGTTTGGTTTGTGACTTGATGTCTTCTTTTCAGTAAATTACATTACCGCTGTAGTCACCCTTATCGAAAGCTTGAACGTCTATAATTGTAAGGTGTTTGTATATTTTCAACTTCGGTTTTACTTTATATGATAAATTTCTTTGTGGCTCTTTTGAAGAAGAGGTGCAATTGAAGTTCGGTTGATTTTTTAATTCTATACTCTGAATTCTGGCAAAGAAAATCTGCGAGAGCTGTGAGTTTAGAGAGTGTATATTGAAGTGTAGGAGATTTTGTCTTTGATTCTGCAGGTAATGGAAATGTTTTTGAATGATTCTCATCGACAGGTTTAAAGAGTTGGTTGATAATTTCAGTTTTCGGCAATCCATCAATTTCACTTTTTGTAAGATCACTTGAAATCATTGGGTTTTTGTTATCCTTGTGAAATAAACACAAAAATATGTTAATAATATATTTGTCTGAAACAAAATCGGTCACATAAAATAAATAATATCCTTATTTAACAGAAAAACATTCGTAATTAAGTAACTCAAATGTTACATCAAATTAACATTGATGTTAAAAATACATTAAACTCATTTCATTTTTAAATATCAGATGTGTGGGTTTTAACATTTTCCTCTAGCAATATTTAGTGTAAATATTAATCTGTCCTATATATAGATATATAGTGGTTTGTCATTTTAAGAAAATAAAGAAATTTCGATCAGTATTAAAATACAGAAAAAGTGATTAATGCCAAATTACTTTCAGCGCTTATGATGATTTATCAATATCAGTTTACGTTCATCTTAACTTCACAGCTAACTTCACGTTGTGTACGTGACAAACGAGTAGCAAAACAGTTAAAAAACTGGTCCACCAAAACTTGTAATGCAGGAAAGACGTAATGGAAACTTTAGCTACTAAGTTAATGTTCATATATCTGAGACTTTAAAATGAATTTATATTATTTATTTACTATTGAAATATTAAAAAATATCTTAAATATCATACGGTGATGAACAACTTCCTAAAAGTCGTTTGTTTTTTCATTTCACCTAAAGACTTCGATGTTAAAATTCTATAATGTAGCAGTGAAACTAGGGAAGGCACCTAGTTATTACCACCAGCCGTCAACTCTTGGGCTACTCTTTTACAAACAAATAGTGGATTTGACCGTAACTTTTTAACATCCCGATAGCTAGAAGGAGACGGGGATTCAAGTCCCCGCCTCTCACATTGAGAGTCGAGTACCTTAATCATCTGGCCATGTCAGGCCTACCTTGAGGTCGTAAAGACAAACTTCAACCTAATTTAATAATAAAATGTAATAAAACAATCTTGAATATCACAAAAAAATACGTTGATGAACTAATTCCTTAAAGTCAAAGAGTCAAACTTGAAGCAAATTTGAATCTTATTCAGAACAATGATTTGTCATTCCATAAGAGTGGTCTTGAGTCTGTATATTCAAATTAGAATATAAATTAAATATTTATTAAAGTGTGAGAAGAATACTTATAAAGTACGTCTTTTCCGGGATTCAGTCCGTTGGCAATGTGTATTTTGTATCAGTAGATTTAGTATTTGATATGGTACATTTTAAGATTATTGTTTCGGTCAATTTGATATAATCACTTGTCAAATGTGCCTTAGCAGCTAGAATGGGCGCACAGTTCTAAATCCATTACTGCGAATTTATTCTCTAGATTTTCTGTCTATGAGTGTGTTATAAGAGTGACGATGAAGTCCCATAATTCGATATTAGTAGTTCAAGTATGTGTGACGGCTGGTGTGTTGGCTAGCTGCTTTCAATCTAACGACGAGTGATACAGATAACTTTTGTATCGGTTTTATTGTTTTTGTTGTTGTTGAATTTTGTACAAGCCTAGGGTTATCTTCGCTATCCGTCCCTAATTTTTAAGTGACAGACAAGACATGTGCTACTATTTATTAATGAACAGTGAAACTGATCGTCACAGTATAATGGCTATAAGGCTGTAATGACAGTCATGTTCGATGACGAGATTCGATCTCGCCACTGTATATTTCAAGTTTTTTTCTCCAGTACCTCAGTGTCCAATCTGAAGGCTTATAATACTAAAAACCGGATTTCGTTTGGATGGGCTTATGCTTCACACTAACAAAAAGCAACTTACATTTTTGTATTCATTGTATAATTACTTAATAAGATCTTGAACAAAATTTCTTAACACTCACGTCACAAATTTCTGATAAATTTGTCGTTGTAGAACTTCTTGTAGATTTTTCTGCATCTTCCACACGTTCTACACTAGAATCTCTAATTGGTGAATATTTTACAAAATTGAAGTTTCTTTCTTTTCCTGAATTCCTGTCTTGACAACGCAGTAATACTTTGAGACTCTCTCGTTTACGAATTATAATACTGAAAAAATGAACAGTTTAATTTTGATAAACATGTCTGTAGCTATGATTATCAATACACTTGTATCAAAAGTAACATGAGCTAACCAATAAGTAAGCAGCAATCTTAATATAATTTGTACAACTTTAACGTCATTACAATATTTCAATAGAATATTAGTACACTGACAATTGACACGTTTCATAATAAGATTCTTAATTGCTTTAATCAACGTCGCAGAGTTCTGTTCTTAGAGAACAATTTTAAATCATATTCTAAATCAGGGAAAGAAATTAAAATGAAAATATTAATTGTACATTAAACGAATTAGGTGGTGATTAAATATTTCTGACGAATACTGATAATAAGCAGTTAAATCTAAATTGTTTCACCCACTGTAAGTTCTAGTTAAAAATTCGAGTTTAATTTCATAGTTGTAAAACTCCACACCTTCCTTATTCGTAAGCCTATTACATGTTAGAAATATTTAATCAGTATAAAACTCATAAGTGCCATTTAAAATTTACTTTATAAGATATCAATTTCAAAATATTTATAACAAACCATACAGATATTGAAATATATCCAAAATGTTACCCTGCCCAACCAATTAGCTATAAACTTGAGGGAATTCGATCCCATTGGATGCCTCTGTACCACCTAACAATAAACAAATTAAACCAAAAAAAATATAATGCTTACCATAATAAAAGTATTAGAAGTGGTATTCCCACCGTGCAAAAAAACAAGTGGAGGCGTAAATAACTTTTCTATGAGGGATGCTGAAATTAAAACAATATTATCATTGTTTAACATTGATATCGTTTCTTAATAAATGTTTTCAAGTCGCACCAGTTGGGTAATATTTAACCTGCGAAAAATATTTAATTTCAACTCATTAACAATTTCAATACCTATAACTAAAGGAAACCAACGGGAATGAAGCACCGAAACCATTTGTTAAAACCTAGTCGTAACTTAAATTACAGAAGATGTTTTTATTAAATCAGATATATAGCATCTTTTTTTTAAAATAAATGTGTCGAAAAGACATCCTATATATAGAGATCATTGTACAAACATTTATATAAATACTTATTTATGGAGTTTTACTAAATTTTTTTGTCCAAAATCATAGACGTACGAAGAATGTTTCAGAGGGTGGCTGTACAATTTTTGTTCCATTGAGTTTATATTTTCTGCTTCAGTTTTGTCTGAATTAAAATTAAAAATCTGTCCAATTAACTGTAAGTATTACAAGCTAGAGGGGCTGTTCCGATCGTACTCAATTTCATTACCATTATTAGTAGCCGCTGATTATGTCAGTTTTTGACCAGAAACACTTTTCAAATTTTACTCTTCTCTGTATATCGGATTCTAATACCAATTTTAAAACGGCTAAATGAATAAATGTCCATTGTATCGTTACACTGTGGACTTTGAAGATATAGTTTGATTCCCACTGTTTCAATCATTTGCCAAATGAAAACAGTTGCTGATTTGTAAACCTTTAGCCTATAATCCTTTGTTAAGTCAAATTATTGTTTATTACTCTGTAAACAATAGAAATATGTGTCCAGCTTCATCACAATTATGTTGTTTTTCAATTGTTTCTTCTCTTCAGTAATCATAATAAATGATGAAGTTGTCCAGGATAGATTAGAGCCCCTATACCCTAACTTGTCGAATTCTGAAGTTTTTTGCTGATTTATTGGAAAACTGAGCCCCTTTTAAAACATTGTCCTCACTTCTACGTAGTTACCAACCATGACACAAGAACATTTTTATTTCGGAACTTTTTTGTAATCATTCGGATATAAGATGCTAAGCATGTGGCCTAATGTGCCATAACTTGCAAATACAACAATACGCTACTGTATTTTATATTCTGTATTGTGAGAACGTATAATTCAGATCGTTAGAAAAAACAAACGTATTTTAAAAAAAAAAAAACATGAAAGTCGGAGAAAATTAAGAACAAACAGTGATAATAAAAATAACTTAAGTTACATTAAAACTAACAAAAAAGAGAAAATAAAATCTTAAAAGGTAACTGATATAGAACATCGAAACAAAACCAGTCAAACCTCTGTTTCAAACAAAATCTAATAAAATCAGGAGTACCAAAGAATAAAATCTCAACAAAATAATTTGTTTGAATAGTAGAAACAGGTCACTTGTCTGAACTTGGTATTAAGTTCATAACGTAAGTTGGTTTATTCACAATATAAGAAGTGGATAATATTAAACTACATAAATAACATGACTTGTTAATGATACTGACTAGAATATCTAAAGTTATTTGAAAGTTAAGCATTTGCAGCAATAGAATTTCTAAATATACCTGAGACAAAGTGGTTCTTAGTGCGGTTATAAGTATGTAATAAAACTTACGTTTACATGCATCCCGTGAAGAGGCTCCGGGTTTGTAAATTGTTTTCCAGGACAAGCCGAACATTTGTATGATCCAAAATAATCACTATAATGATCCTTGGGACACGGGACACATTCTTCCTGTTTTTTGCTTCTGAACTGTCCAGGAGGGCAGGGAACTTAATGAAAGGAATAATTTTAACGTATGTATTTAACCATATCCTAAACACCACGAATTTGACAAAAGCAAGGGAATTAAATCATGTAACAGAACCAACACAAGCTCGTAAACATTTAGTTTTATAGATAAATAAGTTATAGTATTTATAAGTTTTCTCTAAAAGCTGCTTTGTTAACATATTTTCCAAAAGAATCGTCAGATACATCGAACGTACAGAAAAAATTAGTGAAGATCAATTTGAAATAGTGTTTATGTGTATATATATGAAAAATATATTTTTATGTATTGCAGATCGATGTATTATTGTTACCTTAAAATACACAAAAATAAATTAAAATTCTGATTTTGTATCTTAATCGATATTCTACAGTTTCCATAATAATGAAAACACTTTCCAAGATTTTTCTTACAAAAGGTTAAAATGTATTTTAACTTCACTCTGTGTTAAATTATGAAACATTTAGTATGGTTTAATATTTACTAATTAATAAAATAGTTTTCATAACTTAGTCTGTTTATTTGGAATTAAGCACAAAGCTCCACATTAGGCTATCAGTGATCTGATCTCAACGGGTATCGAAACCCGATTTCTAGCGGTGTGAGTCTTCTGACAAACCGCAGTACCATTGGTGGTTATTTTCATAAAGTAACCTCTTTTCACAGTAATACCACAATTTAAATATTTGAAAAATGTTTCTTATGTGGGATATTTTCCGCAATACATTTATTCATGTTTTTGTTAACATTTTGTGGGCATTTGTTGTGTTTTTGTAAACTTATTCTGAAACATGATGCAACGAATAGTTGAAAACAAATGAACCTGGAGCCATTTGAATAGTAGACCGCAACGCTATCCACTAGGAAACCTTGCTATTTTCATAACGTATAGTAAGTTGTAGGTCTTATAGAAATTTTACCTAACTGGTAATCTTTCATGTGATAATGTAATTAGCACAGGTATTTTTGTAGTGTGATATTTCGTTTTAACTGAAAGTCACAAAAAGTTTATTACATATATTGCTTACTTCACATATTATTTTGCGTCTCTGTGTAAAAGAAATTAAAATTCAAGCGATTTTTCATCATCCTGTCGTGAAAAATATACTTGAAGAAATATACTAACAAAAACACTTTACAAGGTTTCAATAGAAGCATTTGAGTTGTGATGAATCCAAATGTACTTCATGTTTTATCTTTAAATTAATGAAAACACATGTGTCTACGAAACAGAATTTTTTCCAGAAAAAAAAAAGTATATCATTATTCACAACTTACAGCAATCACTTTTCCCTAACATGTATCCATATGGACAAATGATGTTGTTATCTGGTGGCGAATAAACTGAAATAAAAATTAAATAAAACTGTTAAAATTTGCCAAGTT